>NW_028277326.1:313209-626418 GCF_059751315.1 Micrasema longulum
ATGCCGAGAATCGAACCCGAGACCTCTTGCATGGCTGGCAAAAGCGCTGACCATTACGCCACGAGGCCGACAAATGAATTAATGTTACACAGTGTGTAAAGTGGTCACTTAAACCAGCCAACGACAGGTCATAAGCCCTGTAGATGCCTAGAGTTATATATTACCTTCTCTAAAATGTTCTTCATCTCTGTTATAATACGTTAAAATATTATTCATAAAATATTCAAATCAACCTAATTTGATACAATACTAAATCACAAAGAATCAGTCATGAATTTTTACGATAAACTTTAAACTTAAACTTAAAACTTTAAGATTGAAGAAAAATTATAGACCTTTTAAATTTATTCAAAATTGTAAATTCAACATGGGATTGCCCTGAACTATTATCTCTCATCAACTTCAGGGTGCCTGGAAGAATGACTAGACAGGTGCCACCGTTTTGTAGCAACAATTCATGGACAGTGTATACTTGTAATGCCGTATTAAATAGACTTCATAAACTCGGCAATAGTTATTCCCACGTATCTGATATATTTAGTGCAGGGTATTGTTTCTATGGAACAAACCTTTTGAACCTTTTCAAAGATGGTGAATGGTAATTATATTTATTTATTCATGCATTTCATAATATATATATATGTACAGTTTTTTGTTCACTTTGCCTAGCTGTGTGAAACAGTACTTATGATTTTCTTGTTGTATTACTGTAGAGTGTTTTATTATTTAAACTTTCTACTGAATATGCTGATAATTTTTAGGTTAATTTTTTAAATATAAATCTTGTATAATTTTTAGGTTTAATTATTTTTTTATAAATCTTGGGTATAAGGAAATTTATGTTTTTAAAAAAAATATTAAGCCAAATATGTTGTATTATAAATGTTTGTAAAAGGCAGATTTTCCGTTCATGTTAATAAAATAAAAATAAATAAAAAATAAAACTCTGTTTTGTTTTTTGCATTTAGATATCCTTTTTGAGTCTGGTGAGAAGGTCATACATGGCGCTAGGATTCTTAGCAGCTTTTGTGCTGGTGATGTTACCCGTTTCACTTTGTACTTCTGTAGGACAGCCGTACAGCGCTGGGCCCAGCAACCCCGCCCCACAGCGGTACTGGATCATGGTTAGTACCGAGGATGTTTGAGCTATCCATGTTTCCCGTGTCATTCTGCAAGACAGCTTGCCCATCACATTTGTGGACTTGAGTCTCCTTGACGGTGCCCACGTTCAAGAAAAAACTTCTCATTTCCGAATGAAAAAAGCCGCTCGGAAGAGCTCTTTGTACGGTAGCCCTGTCGCTCAATCACAAATAATTATCGACGTGCTAATAAGCGACTTGATAACAATTTTTCACCATGGTTGTTTATCGTATTCGCGATCACAATGCAACATCCGTGAACACCTAATATTAAATCGTTAAAGTATTTACGTTTCGCGACGTATAATCCTGCTGCGCAATCACATATTTGAACTTAACCGGTGTAAATATGGAAAATATTCCAAAACTGCTATTTTTATTTATTTATTTATTATTTATCATGCTATTTATTGCATTTAGCTGGCGGTCAACAAGCCAAATGACAAGAAATGTAGTCACTTTTTAGTTGACTTTTCCATCAGATGAAAGAGTTGAGGAAATGTGGATGTTGAAACATGGGCAGAATGATGTATGTTACACAGTGTGTAAAGCGGCCACTTAAACCAGCCAATGGCAGATCATAAGCCCTGTAAATGCCTGGACTTCCATATTCCCTTCTCAAAAATGTTTTCCCTCTATGATAAAGGGAAGTATTTTTGTTTGACTGTAAATATCTTTTACATATGTATCCCAAGGCAGACCAAGAATGTTCCTCAAACTTCTGTTTTGAAGAACCTGAATCTCTGAAATTAGTTTTTTTTGTAGCGAATCCCCATATACAGGATAAATAAGCAAAATATGAATATATAAAGGTTCTATACACTTTACATTGTTCCAGCATTCTGATCGTCAGTTCTACGACGAGAATAATGTCTTACGAAGACAAGAGACGGGATACTTTGTATTAAACTTGGACAGGAATAGTCCTCGCACAATTCCCTTAAGAGGGCGCTCCCTATACTCGCTGGAGGAGGACTGTGATAATGAACTATATTGTGGATTACCACTCTATGTGGGTAGAATGGTCCCTTTAAGGTAAATACTAATTCATAGCTTTAAAACTTTAAGCTTCAAAAGCCGTTTACATGTGGACAATACCATATTGTTTTGTCCCAGAAATCGACCATTGTCCGCGTGTAAACAGTGATTCGTACGACAAAACATTTTTCCCAGACATTACCACGGAGACAGAAGGGCGGGCTAATTCCGTACAAATTATAATCTTAACTCAATTTATTTTTTTCAAGCCGTAAGAGCAGTTGGATACAGGCGGACCCCCCTAAATTTCCCTTCCCTACGGAACTCATTGTTCAAAAACGTCTTTGTATACCCAGCCCGACCCAGTGTACTCTTGATCTCCTATTAAAAGGTAAAAAAATATAATTAACCTCAGTTGAAATCAAAAGTTTAAAAATAAACTTAAAAAAAAACAAATTTACTGTTTTAAAACTCTTTGAAAGAAATGAAAGTATGACTAAATGTGAAATCACTGTGAATGGGGTTATACTAAAATAGGTAGAGAAATTTGTGTATCTGGGAAGTATATGTACTAGGGATGGAATGACTGAGAAAGATATTGAAAGGAGGTTGAGTGCCGGGAACAGAGTGAACTAAAACTAATGACACTAAAAGCAACCTTGGCAAATAAATGTTTATCGCAAGAGGCAAAATTAGCAGTTCACAATAGAGCCCTGGTCGCGACCCTGATGTATGGGAGCGAAGTGTGGTAATAATTTTTCAACATTTGATGGATTCGTAATGTTGCGTTCACAGGTCCTAGTAGATTAACAGTGACATTATCTCCTCGAGAAGGAGTCTCTGTCGACACCTGGAGTCTGCCTACGGAGCCGGTAGCAGCTGCAGAGTGGAAAGGTCGCCCAACTTACTTCATACATATTGTTACGACAGAGACCGATCAAGATTACCCCTTGTCAATTACTTTCAACGTAAGTTCACACATTTAGGTGATTCTTAACGAAAATATGAAACTTATTATTCATAGATGACGCTTTTATATTTTTTTATTGAAAAATGTCATTTTTATGTTTAATTACAATGGAAATTTTACATACCTTGATTTGCGGAAATTTTACACTACATTAATTGTAACAAATACCGTAACAATATAATTTAGGTCCTTTTCACAAAATGGTGTATAAAACAAAAAAATATTTATCCATAGAATTAGGAATAGTCCAGAAGGAGCGTAGAATCATATTTGAATACATCGGACTATGCCTAATCATTCCTCCACTATGCCTCACTTTCGCTGCGCGCATTCGTGATGCCGCCGCGTAATGTTGCACGACGGGAAAAAATATAATTATAACACAAATGAAAGGTAAAAATAAAACAATCTGTTAATTTCTCTAAAATATTTGTGTGCACGCGGAAATATTGATTGACACAACATAGTAGATAAGTAAAGCGTCATTTAATAAGAGAAATGGAATTAATGAACTTTGAACTATAAATATAACACATATTTTATTTTATAGAAAACTGATGTTTTTATATAATGTCAAATAATATTTGATGTTTTAAAGATAATGTCGGTCAAATGTCCACTATAGAGTTGTTTAATCCGAGATCCAATTTTCATTAGTTCTCTCATTAGATGGGCAAAGTAGTATAAAAAAAAATTACTTCTTTGGCAACACTAACGAAACTTTCATTTTGTTTCTTTTGACAGATGGAAAAATAATTCAATTTTTAAGTAATGCATTTGTTACATACACATACATTTGCTAATTACACATGAAATGTGATTGCATCCTGTTTCTTTATGATCCTAGCAGTATTTCTACAATTTAAAAAGACACAACACGGCATAGTTGAATTCAAATCAGGAGTTGCGTACTGAGAGACGTCTACAAAGAAACTAATGGGTCAAAACGTAAACCCACTAATTTATGAGTAGTTTAGTCGCCTTTTGTTTGATGTGCGTATGCGGTTTCTGGACTATTCTTAATTCTATGTATTTATCATATTTTGCTGGATCAGTTCAGCAGTCCTAAAAATGTTTGCTTAAGCTGCACATATTTTTTCTTAGCTCTGTCTGGAGCATGATGGCTGCTGGCTTCTGGTCGCTAGTTGACTTCACCCTTAACTAGTTTTTAATTTAAGAAGATTTGTCGGTTAAGCTAGGGTTTCCTAGGACAGCGGTGCCCGTATCTTAACGGCCGTAGTGAACGGTGATGCGGTATACAGCAGTTGTAACGGGGACTAGAGAGTGGTTTCCTAGGAAAACGGTGTTATCAACACCATTTAACACCGTTTTCCTAGAAAATCATTTTCTAGTCACTGTTACGACGGCTGTCCACCGCATCACCGTTCACTACGGCCGTTAAGATACGGGCACCGCTGTCCTAGGAAACCCTAGCTTTATGCTGTTTTAATTAGGCTTTTGTGATCTATTTTTAGTGATATAGGGATAGTTGGTCGCATAGAATTATAATGTACCAGAAGACATACCCCCCCCTCTAATATTCCTTGTTGACAGTTTGGCCAAAGGCCTTGTGCAGCATTCTCGGCGTTTCTGCAGCAGGAATTTCATTCCGCAAACAAAATTTAACGTAACTTCTTTGCTCAACAAAATCAGAGATAATAAAAATTGAAAAATTAACCTTTTTGTTATTCACAAAACACGCGCGCAAGCGTAACTACTGGATACTGGACAAATGCAGATATTGACATGAAATTTGACACAGATGTCAGATACATTAACAACCTGAAAAAAGATTCGCCAGAATCGAAGAGCCGCATATTACGAATTAAAAATTTCACTTTATTTTTTTATTCCAGTAGTATGTATTTTGTGTATACTCGGTTTTCAGGGCCATACTGCCAAACTTCAGAGAAATATTTTTCATGATGAACTTTCAAAAATATTCTTATCCTTTATATATTTATTTAAAAACTGCGTTTTAGAACTTTAGATTTTTTATTTGAAATTATAACTGACCAACGAAGAGACACGCACCGGACGCGGACTTGAAAAGCGACTTGGTGGGGGAGGGGTAGGGGTTTGTGGAAAGGATGCTAGTAGAGGCATTAAAGATTGTCACCATTTTCAAATTGTATTAATTCATTTTTTCATTTAAAAAAATGTGTTTTTGAAAAATTACACTGTTTTTTTTTTAAAGTTTACTGTGAGGAATGTTCCTCTGAAGTTTCAAGGTCTGGCCTTGAAACATCGTGTATATGAGAATTGATCGATATGCTTCACCCCGTACTTGCTTCGAGTTAACCAGTCAGCCTCATGTGTATTCATAATGTGTAAAGTATAAATTAATATGTCTAAAGTACCTAGCATCAAGTTAAAACCTGCAATGGTTGAGTTACAATAGGCCGCTGACTACCGACTATGCCCAAAACTCAAAGATCATTTAAGTGAAAAGTAATTTTAGGACGTCAATGAGGTCATGTATTGTGTGGATGAGTGGTTGGACTAGACAAGTGTTCTACCAGGAAGCTAAAAAATGACGGAGCATCGCTGGAAGAATTGCATATAAGTCCAGGGGAGCGGGGCTACTTTGTTCACTTCGAAATAGGTCTGGGATGGAGCATATCAATTAACCCTCATCCACAAGTGTTTTGCATATAGTTTTTATGATTATTTTTAATATTCTGTTGAAGACTTAAGCCGTTGTATAAATAATACTACTTGTTTATCTTTATAGGTTACCTCCAATCTGACGGGTCCATTAGTGGATCTAGGTCTTGCTGGGAATTATATCAACAGTGAGAGTTCTAGAACAATCCAGTTTAGCGAGTTTTTAAACGATTTTCCTGACTGGACATTTATCATTGGTTGGATTAGTTCCTATAAGGGCTACGTACTCTAGCAAACACATCACCACTAGAACAACAAGCACGCCATTTCCCTGTAGGGGTGTAGACAACGAGGTAGGAGTGGCACGTGCATCTATCCTGATACACATTGCTAGCACGTTCATACACGCCCTAAGATTGTGTCTGCTTTTGCCATGACCAGTCTTGAGATTTTCATTTATCTGATCATGTATACATATCTTCTTTTCTTCTCAGGGAGCATGTTCACTAGAGTAGGCCGATGATGTATGATTATTTTTTATTCTTTTAGACATCAAAGTGAAAGGGGTCTAAAAAGTTGCATTTTGGATCACATTAAACGTAAAAATTAATTAAAAAAATATTTCATACTACTCTTGGCCCTCAACCGAGGTTTGAAGTTTATCACTGCCTGAACATTTTGTTAATTGATAAAATTATTTTTTTGTTAGTAAAGATATAACCTAATCACATTACAAGTTCAAACACGTTTTAAAACTACCGAAATGCAAAAAGTTTACACTCCGCGGAACTGATTCCGTTGAGCGCCTTGGTAATATTGACGAAAACAATGGCTCATAAAAATAATGCTACCCATTTATTATAAAACAAGGTGCAACTCACGCCCTTAGATGCTTATTTAATAAGGTTCAATGCACATTACAAAATTTTATTGGACTGATTTTCTTACTTAAATACGAAATGAAAGCCGGTTTAGCGCAAAAAATCGACTTTTACGAAAACTTCAAGCTCTGGTTGAGGGCCAAAGGTAGTATCGAATATTTTTTTTAAATTTTTTGCATTCTGACTAATCCAAAAGGCAACTTTTTAGACCCCTTTCATTTCAAAATTTATGTTCTTTAACCAAGAAGATCTACTCTTCCCAGAATGAGACTTTCTAGGCGTCGCATGATGTATCCAAAATACTGCAACTTTCGGATTTTAATAGTTACTTTTACTTATTTTTCTTTACACATCCTACTCATCACATCTTCATTTCGGATTCTATCTACCCATGGAATTATGAGGATACACCCACGTCTGAAAGTTTTTTAAATTTTTCATATTTTTGCTGAGGGTCCAAACCTCTGTTCAGAGAACATGTAGCATCGTCCCATGAGCGTTCGGAGGTTCCAATCAATATCATGACCGGACATCACCCTCCTTATGTTGATGAACGTGGATCTAGCCTGTTCTATTTCAATATCAGGGTTCCTATTTTTATTTAAGTGGCATCCAAGGTATTTTATTTTTCACTTGTAGGTATTTATATTATCATATTTACGAACAATAAATCAAGTCTCAAGCATAATCATAACTCATGCTTCACGCAAAATGATGATTTGGCAGTCCCAAAAATACGTAATAGAATTTTTAATATATTGCCAAAAGAACTAAAATTTAACGTCACATGTAACAAGAGCAAAATAAAAAAGTGGCTACTTAATTATGAGTTTATATGAGCTCATTTGCACATGAAAAGAACCAACTGATATTTTAAAAGAGAAGTAAACTCGTCGCTTATATTATATTTCAACTGTCAATGTAATCTATTTTTTCCTGGTTCCTACAAAACATTTATGGTAATTAAAAATATCAAAACAGTTTAGTAAAAACAGTTAGCTCATAAGAGTTAAAACTTTGACCAAAAGTTTGACCATTTTCTCCGTTAGTTCTCTTCACCAGCAATGGGCTCATATATGAATAAATAACAATTCATTTCGGGTCTTTGATAGGCTTTGCTTTCAACGAAGACGTTTTAATTTGTTTAATAACATTAAAAGAAGTGTGTGTATTTGGTTCACCGTCAGGTACCAACTCATTAATATCTTATACATTTGAACGCGCTGTACATAGGAATGTTTTTACGGTTGTTTTTTTATTTAAAAAATGTATATATGTTACTGATCTTTCCAGTTTTTAGTTATATTTGTGATTTCAATGTTTAGGTTAAATTAATTTTAAGTTGATCAGTAAAAGTAACTTGGTGGGATCTAGTTTTTAAAAAATTAAGTTATGTGTGTAAATTATTTGTATTTCAATGTTTCATAATAAATCATTTGAAAATACTGAAATGTCTTTATTGGCCATGCTCATCTTACTTACCATCCATTAGTTCCAAATGACTAAAACATCTTAGTGAATCATTCAAAACTCTTGAAAGACTACGGTGGCAGATTCCTCAGGAAACGGTGATTTAATGTTGTGTTACATTAAGTTACTATTGATCATCTGTGACCAAAGTGTTGACATTCGCTCTCATCACCCAAGATGTGTTCCTCATTTATAAAACATATGTTCGTCCACTCCTGGAGTATGCCTACCAAATCTGGAGTCCCTGTTCTAAAAAAGACAGAGTTGTTGGAGAAAGTCCAGAGAAGAGCAACTTAAATGGTAGTTTCTCTAAGTAATAAGTCATATGAGGACAGCTTAAGGGAGATCGAGTTAAGTTCACTGGAAGAGCGGTGACTTGATTGAACGTTCAAAATCTTAACTGAGCAATATAATGTATCCAAGTTGAAATCAATGATCACTATGAATAACATCCGCCATCTCAGGGGTCATTAATTGAAACTAAACACTACCTCCCTCTCATCCAACCTCAGTGCCTCGATTATGAACGCTATCTTCATGTGTATCTATCGAGACGGTATACTTAACTTCTGTCCTATCTGTCCTCGGTATGTTCTACCCCCTTGTCATACCGACATTGTTTGATCGAAACAAGCTAATGGAATGACCGCAAACAATTAGTCCGCGTTCCTTACGTCATTAACATTTAAATCAGTTCTCATTTATATTTTAAATAGGCTTCTGTGATCAAAAGTGCTCACTTCCAAGCGATTATAAATTCCAATAAATCCCCATTCAAGCATTAATTGCTCGCTTGAACATGAATTTTGATTGACTTTTGGAAATCACCTAGACGGTACGCTTAACGATCGTCTGTATGTATCTACTGATCGACTACAAAGCCGGCTCCTTTAACGTCTCGATACATACACTCGGTAAGATAGATAGTTTCATAAAATACAGCACATTTTTTTCCGTGATCAATTTACAAACGTGTATCCATTTTAATTAATGTGAGTAAATATTAGTATTTAACCCATCGCCGACTTTTTATATCTACCAATTTTGAGACAAACCCGTCTCTTCATCAGGACACTCCCTACACCAACTTGCACATACTAAAATACACCATCACCTTTACCGTCACCGTAGTATTTACGAAAAAATACATAAATTACACGCAGAGTTAAACGGGATGCAGACACCACCATGTCCGAACATGCGCTAAAATTAGGTAAATAATATTCAACGATATGTTGCAGAATTTTTGGTGATGAGTATTAGGAAGGGGAGGAGCTAAAGGGTTGAATGTTACACGGTCGGTTAATTTTTAAATAAAAAAGTGGGCTATATTGAAAATATATTTGATTATTTATTAGGGGGATATTATTGTTTAATGTGAAATACCTCCATGTTGCTTAATTTAAGTTCTTTTTTATTATTTGAAATTTTAACTTCTGTATCCTTGTTAAAATCGTAGTTTGAATTTATGAGATGATTGGCAAACTCGTCTCAGATCTCATGTGATCTTCATGCGAATATTAAATCTACGTGACGTTCTCCATATATCTTGATGGGCACGTGTTGCATTGTAATTGATACACCCCTGAGTTGTTCAATACATCATTTTTATCCTTACAATTTTGTAGTAATTTTTCAATGTTATTTTTAGTATAAAAGGCAGGTTTAACATGTCAATTTTGTTTACCTTTTACATATATTACTTCGTTGCAGTTTTGTTCATTCTCCATAAGATATTGCTTGAAATTTAAACTTGAAAACACCATCGTGCCCCGTGCGGTGGGTGCCTGGGCGTGCAATATATTTGACATCATTTTTGGAGCCACTTTCCTCTGCGCATCAACGTTTTCTACAATAATTAATGCAATGACATGTTTGACAGATGACCATTAGACAGCATGTTTACGAATGCCTTTGAATCAAATAACGATACCTAAGTTTGCTGAATATATGTAATGTCATGTTTCCAGTGCAATGCTGTTTCCATCGTGCATTAAAAATCGCTGCTGATTGTTTTTCGTCGTATAAAACGAGACGTTATGCGCCCTGTGGGACAAACGGCACGTATGACGTTTTGACGCAAAACTTGAACGCGATGTTTATTAGAAACGCAGTCGGCGGTAGTAATGCGTGACGTCAAAATGACGTGATGATAACTGAGAGCCGTTTTGTATGTGCTCATTTTTAAACCCGAAAATTATGAATAAAAATCAGTTTTTAATACATTGATAGTTATATCATTAGAATCGTAAAAAATTGCTCTAAGTATATATTATATTTTTAACGTTACTCCTGACTTCTGGAAATACCCTAATGTTTAAAACACATGTTTATCGAATTTTACCATACATCTTTACAAACAAAGTAGTGGTCTCAGGGGATATTTTATTTAATAATTTACACAAATAATACAATTAGTATAAACAATCAAACTTTATGAATCTTTATAATCTTAATTTATCAGGGTCACACACTTTTGTTGGGTACATACATGCTATTTGGCCTTGAGTTTTTTATGAGCTGACTTTCTCAATCTTTTTTTTACCTTTTAATTTTTTAAATATTTAAATGTTGTAATAAATAAATGTCGTCTAAATAATACCTGCATAAAACATCATTTCTTGTGTATTAATGTGACTTGCAGCACCTCACGACTCGAAACAACAAAATACTGAATTTAAAAATAGGTGTCTAAGGAATTCTGTGTGTGTGGTGGTTTAACTCTGTGGAGGATGAAGAGAACGGACATAGCAACTTTTGGTGACAACTGTTATCAAGCGGAGGCAATAGATTTTGTTTGGCCATATACTGTGGACCCCTCCTGAGAGCCTCAACCGCGACACTTCCTTTGTCAACATTCCCCTCCGTTTGTTTTGAATTGGTCTTTTGAGCTTTTGTAGGGTCTCAAAGTGTCGTGCTGCAGTTATCGTCTCCCCTGAGGCAAAAAATCAATCAAAATTGTCCCTTTTCGGTCCCAAAACAGGGATGCCATGATTTTTTAGGCCGAAATTGAGGTTTTGAATTTTTTGGCAGATGGGGAACCAGTGTGCCGCCACTGTGATTACTATCTTTTTGTCTCGGGGCTGTAATAAGCCACCCATGTTTCATTATCAGTCACAACGAAGAGTCACATTAACAGTTTTGATCTATGCAAAAATTCAGTCAATTATGTAAATCGGCGTAAATCGAACCGGCGCAAAACGACGTTGACCTGTATTGATAAAATCCATGTTTTAATATCACTGAAATGCGTACCTACATTGAAAGTGATTATTTATGTAACATGATAAAATGGTGTGCATATTTGCACTTTGATAAATCATTAGTGATGTACTCGAATCAGTACTGGATAAGAAAAATCGATAAAAGTGAATCTTTTGATGTTTTGTAATTTATTCAGAACCAAATCTTATCAGATTGATTGAACAAAGATTATTAAAAAAATGTTCCTGGATAAATCTCTGGGCCAGTTTGTATTGTGCTACTACGAAGGCATTTTATTAGAGGTAACGCGGGTTTCTTTTTAATTTAAGTAACCTATTTAGTTGATTCTGTATCTAAGCGAATAAAGAATGCAATTCTCTGTGTGTGAAATAACTAGACAAGTGAGAGTGTTAGAAGCAAACTTTGAAAAAAGAATGTAGAAGTTCAGTGTCTTTAAAAAAAAAAAAAAATTGGTAAAAGACTATTAAACTAGGCCAAAAAAATTTTTTTTTTACTTATCGTATTATCAGCGCTATGATTTTTTAACGTTTTGTATTTCTTAAATAACTCCGCGTGTGACGTTAAAGGTTGTTCTCTGTTAGTTCTTCCTATTGGTTCGTTTACGGTAAGCACACCGGATATCCTTCCCAACTCTCAAATCATTGGTTTATTCATATGAACCAGTGGCGTCAATCAAAGTAGTGCGTTTTTATGAAAATATTTTTTATTATTTTTTTCGTATATTTTCAAGAAACTTTGAGGTACAATTAAATGCTCTATTTTTTACCGCGCGCAAGAAAACATTTTTTGTATCCAATTTCTCGTAGGGCTGAAGTTCCTCGTTGTGAGATTCCTAATTATTTAACTCAATGGAGAATACTAAGTTTGCGGTTTTAATTAGTATAATTGAAATCTGTCTTTGCAAGATTTAGAGATGATTTTGAATTGCGTCATTATTTAGGTAAGTAAAATTTTGTGTATAGTGTATTTTGACATCAATAACTAATTTTCCGTTTTTGGTGGAGATTTCTAAGTTTGCTGCTAATACCCTCAAGTATCTTTTGCTCCTACTCTCAGGTAAATCTTGAAAAGGAAAACGCAGTGGAGATATGTCGGCCTCTATATGTAGTGGCTGGAGCGTTCGCCTACAATGCTCGAGGTCCCGGACTTGATTCCTGTAGCTCAATCGCAAATAACTATCGACGTGCTTAAAAACATGCAAGCATATTTAAATTTATTTCAACAGAGAGGGAAAACATTTTTGAGAAGGGAATATGGAAGTCTAAGCATTTACAGATATGATAAAGGTCTCTTTTGCTTCACAAAAGTCAACAGATGGAAGAGTTGAGGAAATGTGAAATGTTTTCCCTCTCTGTTGAAATAAATGTAAATGATAATATGAACAACTCCCTAGGGAGGAAATCCAGTCAGTCTGCAAGCATTTGGACGTACTCAAACATTGTTGAACATGCTAAGCATTTGAGCGATCACAATAAACAATAATGAACATACTTAAGTTATCGCAGTCATAAGTCAATGCATGTGTAATCTCTAAGTCGACGCTCGTGGCGGTTTGTTTTTTGTTTTCCTCGTAAATAAATACAGTTCACTGGCGGAAAATCAGCGTTTATCATAAAAATAATGTAATATATTGCATTTGTAAAATAATAAGGAGTATCTAATACAAAAAAGTTAAAATTAAATTACAATTACTATGGCGACTGCTTTTCTTGACATTTGGCTTGCCAACCGCCGGCTAAATGCAATAAATAGCATGATAAAAATAGCAGTTATAGAATATTTTCCATATTTACAACGGTGAAATTCAAATATGTGATTGCGCAGCAGGATTATACGGCGCGAAACGTAAATATTTTGACATTAATTATTAGGTGTTCACGGAAACATCCAAACGGAAACAAACATACATGTTCATGGAACACCATTGTGATACGATAAACAATCATGGTGAAAAAAAATTATCACGTCGCTTATTAGCACGTCAATAGTTATTTGTGATTAAGATACTAACAAGGTCAACATGAAATGTTGATCTGAAGGTGGTTTAAATACTCCAATATTCTATTGTTCCCAAACTAGCATCTAAAGAGCAAGGCGTACCTTCATGCAACGGATGATCGAAATACACTTCATGTGGTGAACAAATGAAGTGCCCTATGCATCACTGGATGCTGTTAGATAGATTATAGCGATGCTAAGTTGAAATTGCAGGTACACTTACCTGCTTAATATTTCACTGAATTTTTATTTATATACATACGAACCGAACCCGGCAATGCTTTGCTATTGCTAGATTTGAGTTCTTGCTAAATAGATTAAATGAATACAATCGAAAGTTTGATATCAACTATTGTATTTAGTACAAATAAGATATGTACGTAAGCATTATTATTTTTGTTTTTCGATTTAGATCAATTGTGAGGACAGATAATTTTGATAAATAGGTGTTTGAACATTGTTTTCCTGTCACTGTCTTGCAGATGCGGGGCCGATACTGTGCGAAAAAGACAACTGCATTTCAGACCTTTAGTTTAGACTCAGAAATAGAGGAATACCGAGAAAGACATGGCATGACCAAATCCAACAAATACTCGAAGATGGATGTGGCAAAAGTCGGAATAATCGGCGCGCGAGCATGAGAAGATCTACGAATGTAGAGGAAGCGAGATCTGAATGCAAAGATAGAGTGATGTGGCGTTCTATCCTCTCTGCCTACCCTTACGGGAAACGGCGTGATAGTTTGTTGTTGTTATTGTAAAAAAGAAACATTTTTCTATTGCCATAATTCAGAGAGAAAATACGTGAATACGTTTGTATGAAAAAAAGTCGGACCGCGTTTCCTCTTAAGACAAAACATAATTAAGTACACTTTCAAAACTTTATTAAAAAATCTTAAGTAAAAACCGTTCGGATAAACGTAAAAAAGATGTTGTAACTTTTCATTAGTAAGTAGGTACCTAGGTACCTAGGTACCTACTTATGATTGTATTCCAAATCTAAAAATAATAGATATTTAATTTAAGTAGGTACCCAAGTACTTGTTTATGTTTGAATTCCAAAACATAAAATAATTCAATATTTTTAAATAAAGAATTCTTTTAGCAAATGTCATACTCTGCTTAGGAATGCATTTTAGTCAAGCATGCGATTTTCAAAAATGTATCGAATGTTAGTTGATATTATTTTAGTATAACCAAAAATCCAGTAAAAAGAAATTAATAGGTAGAAATTATAAGGAATTCGATGAATTAATCTGATTGGGATCCATAAAAAAACGAATGTTGTCCATAAACATTCAAAAACAAACTTTTTTTTTATACACAAAAAAATAACATCCATCCAATTATTCGTATACGCATTCTCGATGAATAACCCTGGTGATGGATAAAAAAAAACATTAACGCTCCTAACTTTTTTTATACTTAATAAATTAAAGATTTTATGAGCCGTAAACCTTCTCGCGGCAAAGATGTACATTTATCTGAAAACCGCACGTAAATCGGTCATGTAGTTATTCAGTACATTGAGGACAACCATTCTAACATTGCCTTTTATATATATAAATAGATAGATAGATTTAATTATATATTTTACGATTCTTAATTCTATGATTACGGGTTATTATTTATTTACCTTTTCATGTAAGCTTGGTATCATATCATGCAATAATTTATTATGAATTACGTAAATAGTTATCAATAATACTCTAAATATATTATCAAGATTTAGCTTAAGTGCTAAGTTACTGGGTTTAAATAAAAAAATAACTCCCTCAGTACTAATTAAATAATAAATACCTACGCATAGTACCCATTTAATTGCAATTAAACATTTAATTTATTTTCCTTTAGAGGATGTGCGGTGTTTTGAAATTTTGATGAATCGGTATTAAAACATTATTTTTATGTCACTATCTCGCAAATGACTCGCAAATGATACTGTGCGAAAAAGACAACTGCACGTCAAACTGTTTTTGTGTAACTAAAATAAACTTTTGGTTGTTTTGTTTTCCGTAGGTACCCCAAAACTGAACCGATTTTGTTGTAGTTTTTTTTTTAAGAGTATATAATTTATTTTTTTGTGTCGGTAAGTATCTTCACCGTTTTTCAAAATTATTTATGGTATTTTTGTACCGTACATCCTAGGACGGAAAATAAAACTATACGCTTTTTTGGGTTTTGGACAGTTTTAGCTCCCATAAGAAACAATTTATCAAAAAAGCAAAACGGTAGAGAGATGTCAAAATATCTATAGTGTGCAAAAAAACACTTCTCTTAATTAAATAAGTAAGTACCTACCCATCGCACTACTTTTTTGTCACAATAAAAAATTTCAATATTTGACAGCTAACATTTGTGTATTTTGTGTGACATATTGACATTTGTTGGTGAGTAAATATTGTAAATAATAATATGATTTAATAACATCAATTAAACAATAAAAAATGCCATACTTATATAAATAATATAATTGTGTATGTGTTAATATTTATTTAAAAGAGATATTTAATTTACGTTTTGAATTCCACTAAATCGGCAAAAGTTATTGTGACTTAACCTCAAAAACTTTCATTGCATTTTGCACAGTTCGAAGTCGAATACGGTGAAATATTTTTTGATTAAATTAATTTTAATAATGCACCCAAGTACGAAAATTATCTGTAGCTACCCCGTAAAGACTTTTTAAAGGTTATAAAGTTTCTAAATTATTTATTTATTTGTCACAAATTACACCACCGATTATAATTACTGACAAACATTTTTTTAAAACATAGTTTTTTAAAGTTACAAAAGGACTCAACTGAAAAAAGAGCAATTCCTGCCTCGATACAGGGCTACCTAGTGAGGCTGGTAATTAGGAAACAAAAGGATTTGGATAAATAAAATAAAATAGATTTATTTACCCGTTAAAGAAATCCAAATATATACTATTTTCCTAAGTGTTTCTTTTAGAGTAGTTCACACGACGGGACAATTCCCATCTTGTCCCAGCTTCAGACATATTGTTCTAGTATGAACAGTTATTTGGAAAACATGACAATGGACCAAGCATTGTCCTAGAGATTGACGAGCAGGCTATCTTCACAGGACAATAGCTTACCCTCAATCCATTTTTGCAGTGTTCCATATTTGAACTACGGTTGCGATTTTTTGTGTAAAATGACCCAAGTTAACATAGACATTTCTTTACCTACTAAAAATAACAAGATTTTTTGGTATTACACTTACGTATGCAATCTAATTTTCTAAAACATTCCTTTATTGCTGTTGAATTTTATTTTCAGAAATGTCTGCTCTGGGTATTTCGATAACCCACGACATAGAGACAAACACCAGATCTGAGACGAGAGTTCGCTACAGTATCCACTCTGTGTCCACAAAATGGCCGTTCATTGTCATAATTTTGGGGGCCATTACTTTATACATTATCCATATTATTGATCACCATCTTCCAGTCGCAGTCACAGAGCAAGAAGCGGTAAAAAACTTTATTTTTATTTTTGTGTAATTTTTATTTCTGTGACCGCATTTCTGAACAGAAGCGTTCCAAATTTTCGGTTTGGTTTTGGTAATGAAGAATACAATGAAAAAGTTCAGAGGTTTTTTCAATTTTTAATTACTTAATTTATTTATTTAAACGCCTTGTAGGTTTTTACATGTTTTACACATATAAATATAAAGACATACATGCATTTTACACAAAAGTAGCAAAACATAAAAATGAATTAAGAAAAAGAAATATATTAAAAACCACCTTACATATTAGTAAAAAATATATGAGTATACATATAGTACATACTTATACTGTAGTAGAGAGGACAGCAGTATATTTTTTCCCATCAGTTTTATTTATTTATTTATACATCAACGGTTCAAAGAACCTTTTACAAAAACAAAAAATAATTTACAGAAATAATCACAGCAGTGCACAATAATCATGTAGTGTATGAAATAATAGAATAATTAAAACTAAACAATTTAGTAAACATATAATACAAAAAGTTAAAAAGAAACATAACATTTCTAAATAAAAATAGCAATAACCATGAGAAAATCTTTCGTACTAAATATAAATATAACACATTAAAGTTGAGAATAACCAAATAATAATATTAATAGAATCTTAAAATTAGAAGAAGTTAGAATAATTATGATTAAGAATACATATATAAGTTAATAAAAGATACACAATATAAATTAACATATTATTATTTAGGTATTTCAATGTGAAGATAATAAATTGATACACTGCCTTTTAAAATTCATAAGTGTTATATTAAATATATCCATATCATAATGTATTTATTTATTTTTTGTCTTAAAATTGCGTTATCATTCACTTATTTTTTGCTTTTTTTTACATCTTTCTAAATATTTTTTTGAAAGCATAAATTACATGAACTTTTTTCGCTCCTTATATTTAAGTTAGTAGTAATTATTATTATACAGCTATGTAGGACTATCATATTATACATTGTAAAGGATCTTTACCGACAAGCCATATTCATTGGCTTGGTGAGTCCTGTAAAAAAAAAAAATTAAAAATGTTTTAAAAATAACTAAAATGTATGTAAATAATAAATAAATAAATGAAATAATGTTCCTGCCCGCTGCCATTTTAATTTTGCCTCTACTCAAATGATTATTTGAATATGCAAACATTTGAAAATGGACAAAAATTAATGACTTGCTTTTTTTATTAAAAATAATAACATCATTGTTCGATTGTTGCCAACTCATAAATTTTATTGGTGTGCGAGTGCCGGTCGAGTTATCTGATGTAATACACTATTCTACTGCGGTCCATCATCAACCAATTACAGAGCGAATTCACCAGTAGTACGGATGCATGTACTTGCAAACCTATACGCTAACAACATCGATGTCTTTAATGTGAGCCTTGTAAGTTTTCAAATCAATGTATATGCTCCCTATCAAATAGATAATAATATTATGTTTATATTTTATTATAATATTATGTACTTAGCTGCTTTAAACTGTATTTCTTTACATAACATTGTATCAAAATTGTAAATTCAATATGGGATTGCCCTGAACTATTATCTCTCATCAACTTCAGGGTGCCTGGAAGAATGACTAGACAGGTGCCACCGTTTTGTAGCAACAATTCACGGACAGTGTATACTTGTAATGCCGTATTAAACAGACTTCATGAACTCGGCAATAGTTATTCCCACGTATCTGATATATTTAGTGTAGGGTATTGTTCCCATAGAACAAACCTTTTGAACTTTGAAGATGGTGAATTGTAATTATATTTATTTATTCATGCATTTCATAATATACACAGTTTTTTGTTCACTTTGCCCAGCTGTATGAAACAGTACTTATGATTTTCTTGTTGTATTACTGTAGAATGTTTTATTATTTAATTTTGTTTTTTAAATTTATTCTTGAATTATTTAAACTTTCTACTGAATATGCTGTATAATTTTTAGGTTATTTTTTTAATATAAATCTTGTATAATTTTAAGGTTTAATTTTTTTTAATAAATCTTGGGTATTAGAAAATTTATGTTTTTAAAAAAAAAAAATATTAAGCCAAATATGTTAGTATTATAAATTTTTGTAAAAGGCAGATTTGTCGTTTATGTTAATAAAATAAAAATAAAATAACATGTGTGTATTTTATCTGTTTATCTTTTTTTTTTTAAAATTTTATGTTGTTTATATACTCGTGTTTTATATAACCCTTATGTAAGTAAAAAGCATTATGGGTGTAAAAAATAAATAAAATAAAAATTGAATCAAAATAAGATCCATGATATCTATGACTCCGGTTTGGTGCACCTTATCTTCCTGCTAATAAAAATGATCCACATATGCTTCATTTGGAGATGTGGAAGTATGAAAACTATGATGGTGGTGGAATAAAAACATGTGAAAAAAATCAAACGACCTCATCAAAGCTAATGATCATATTACTTTTATTCTATCCCTGTAATATCACTGTTTTTTATGTTTTTAGCTTTCAAATACAAGTCTATTTAGTGAAGAAAGATCTAAGAACTCCCTCCAACGAATCACCGGATTAGGCCCTAGAATTGTTGGTACTCGGGAGAATAGAATATTGGCTCCGGCCATAATAACCGATGAATTGAAGCTAGCGCAGAAAAATGCGCACAGTGCACAATCTCTATTATACGAGGTAATTTCAAAACCTTTATGTCTAAAGATAATGCATAATGAACAAAGACAGCGGAAGTTTAATAAATAATATAATTGTCATGCGGTGGGTAAAGTGTACAACCTACTTCCATTGTCCATAAGGACAATTAGTAAGCACTCCCAATATAAAATCTCTATTAAGAAATGAATAATGGAGGTGCGTTGCGCACGGATTGATGAGCGGATCAGGCGGAATAGATAAAAAAGTGTTTCTATTTATGAAGTGTTTTTGTTTGTAAGCTTTATAAGATTTTATTATATTTATTATGTATTTAAGGCATATATGTATATTATATTCTTTTAACAAAAGTTTCGAAGCGTTCAATATGGATTTGTACATCTTTGCTTTACATTTAACCCAGCTGACAAAAGTTTATCAGCTAGAAATTATAACTGTCTAGATTTACGTATTTTTTATAAATACTTTTTATAATATGTACGTCTTGAATTTTAGTTTGTTATGTATGTGTTATTTTAAAATAAATAAATTTAATTGAATGAGATCAAAATATGTTTATTTTGTTGTTTTATATGGTAGAATTGGCTCTGCAGTATTAGAAATTTTACCAGAACAAAAATTATAAGTTTACAAACTGGTTTATCTGGATTTTACACTTGACTTAACACTGCTGAAATGACAATATTTCATTTGCCACAATACTAATCATATTCTAGTGAGTTCATAAAAACTTGGAGAATATTTCAGCATTGATTTAACCTCTCTCTTTAAAGCATTTTAATAACCATTACCTTTGCATTCTCAGGTACAAACAGGTAGTGGCGCCTATACATTGACATTTCGTCCGCCATTTACCAATGTCTATGAAAATATCCAGAATGTTGTGGCAATGATAGAAGGATCAGACAAACAGCACAGTATCTTACTAAACTGTCACTATGATTCAGTTCCTACAAGTGATGGTGAGTAGATTACTATTAGTAAATATATGGTCTTAGGAAATATGACCACATTTCTGATTATCGTAGACAACTGAAATGGCTCAAAATTAGACAGCGGAGAGACTATCACTCCCTCTCACTTCTGTTAAATGTACTTCATAGTTCAAATGCTCCTATATACCTTATGTATACCAAAAAATTTGACTGAAAAATTTCAACGCTCATCAGTTCATGGTTTACCTCTTCGTTCTAATTCTCAAGGCACTCTCTTAATACCTATCCACAATTCCTCTTTCTTCTCTAACTCATGTAGTGTCCATGCGGCTCGACTGTGGAATCATCTCCCATCCACCATCAAAGATGTTGCTACAGTATCTCTGTTTAAATCCCGTCTGAAGAAACATCTCCTTTCTCTTCCTTAATCTCTCCTCATTTCCTCTTTTTTCCTTTTCCCCATTGAGTAATAGTATTTATTTAAGGTAATTTAAATACAAATATATATATTTCAAAAAAAATATCTTAACCATTTTTTATCTTTATTTTCTATTGAATATGTTTTAACTTGAATTATAAAAATAAAACTTTTATTTTATTGGTTGGTTGGAAGAAATTGCCATTTGGCAATAAGCCCGCCAATGTACAATTAAAATTATGTAAAAAAAAACGATTGCCCTGCAATTTGTAATTAATGCAGCAATCAGACTTATGTGTGGAATTTTGAAAGTAAAATTAGTCAATTGAAGACTTTAATTAATTAATTTAATTATTATTCTTTTTAATTTCTAGGCAGAAAAAATCAAGATTATTGAATAAAAACTATGTATAAAATATATGGTTGAATTCATATCTGCACATAATTAAATGTAGAAAACACCAAAAATTTTAAGAAATGTAATAAGTAATTAATTAGTATTTTCATAATAAGTTGATTATATACATCTGTTAACATTTCAGGAGCCTCCGATGATGCTCTCAGCTGCGCTGTGATGCTGGAGCTAATACGAGTACTGAGCAAGGCAAATTTTCGGCTAAAGCATAATGTCATCTTCTTATTCAATGGCGCAGAAGAAACCGTTCTCCATGTAAGAAAAAATTATCATCACTAATGTTAGATATTTTTATTTTTTGCACCACAACAGGCCCGGAAGACAATTGTGAATTACACATTTACTTTTTGTGTTCCCTCCGGAAATCAAACCCGGAACCTCTCATGCGTGAGCATATAATGTTACATATACAATCAACCACCTGATCAATCCATATAAAATTGTAAAGAACGCTCTGGTCTAAAACCTAAATAAAAAAATGTTCATTCTTAAAAAACATCTCGAGGAAATTCTTAGTGGAAAAACGAATTAAAACAGAATAACGATGCTAAATCAGCATACAGTCAGCCTCGTGGTGTATTGGTCTGCGCGTTTGCCTACCATGAAAGAGGTCTCAGGTTCGATTCTCGACATGGTTGTCGAAAATTTATTTAAATGGGTGTTTTCTCACCAGAATATTTCATAGTCCTTGGACTGGTACCTGAAGCGTAAGACTGATCATCTTGCCTTTATGTGACAAAAATGATCAAGATACGCTGCGATTGGTGTACCAATGCAGTGCCCTATGCACTATTAGGTGCGGAAAGGGAACGATGATGATGATGAATCACCATAAAATAATGGAGTGTCGTTGTTTTTGCATAGCGATAGTTTGAGGACTGGTAATCGATACAGGCTACTTTTTATCACAAAAGAACACCATAATCCGCGTTGCAGTTGCACTTATCAATTTAATGTAACGTTCTTAAACAGAGCTCAGTTATATTACCATCTCCCTGTCATATTTGGCCAAACCAAAGGTTCAAATGACTTCAGTCTGTGTCTCTTTGCTAACAAATACTTCGTAATTTCTCCCTAATACCAATGTGGTGCCTCACAGTAGGTACCGACCAAGGACAAGAGACTTGCAAGGTTGGCAGCCCTGAGGTTCAGTGACATAGGCTAGACTATATAAAAGCTACGCACTAGTCACTCTTCCTCTTTTTCCTTCATATCTCGTCACAACTCCTCAAGATCTATGATCCTCGTCTTGAAGCTTTTATTCTCACAATCGTAGCCAAAATTTGCATATTTAAATTTCGTGTAAATATAAGGTTTATTCATCAAATATACATATTTATATTGTAAATAATTTGTGCGTTAACTCACCTAAGTACCGTCTTTTTTTTCACTGACGATTTATTGAGCAACTTTCTGAAATACATAAAAAGATGGGATACGCGCTAGTTCCCGATAAGAGTCTTTGATAGACTTCTTTCATCATATTAAGTCTGTAGAGCGGACCAAACGCATCCACACGAGAGTGTGTATATATGTACCTACAAAACATATGGTAACACTATGAAACAGTAGACACCACATGCTGGTAACTCCACAAGGTACGGGTCCCACAAGCCGGTGACCCTGATAATGAATACAACTTATTGTCACAACACGTGACCGTCCCCACACCTTTGACAGAATAAGCTAACAGAAAATCACACACAGAACTGTATTATTCATTTGCACTGACACGGACATAACAGTACACTTATGCATTTAGTAAAATACGCAGAAACACCTTTAAATGTAGGTAAAATAGAATGATGATACTGATAATTAGATGGCATGTGTTACTTTTACAGGGTTCCCATCTATTTCTGAGTCACAAATGGGCTCCCACAGCTCGACTTGTTATCAATCTAGATTCCGCTGGTATTGGAGGAAGGCCGATCCTCTTCCAGTCAGGACCTAAGAATGCTTGGCTTGTCGGTGTAAGTATGAAACCATGCAGTTCTCTCACCAGAGATGTGAACTTTGAGATAAGACTTGTCCATTGTCGTTGGCTGATTTAAATTATCTCATTATGCAATGTTTAGTATTCATGTTTTTGCATCCAACTTTTTTCAAGTTTTTCCATCTGTTGATCTTCATGAAGTAATTTTAATTGGAATTCAAATATTGTGTATTTATCATAATTGAGGACCATTTTTTCAAAACTCGACATTCCCTTGAAACGTAATTTTTTGGAGAGGGTTTTTTGTGATTAGCGTCAAATCGCGTAAACAATCTTTGTTTTTAAAAATTACACCTTACAACTTAGCCTGAAGGTAGTATTATTTATAATTTAAATATAGTTTAAAATTTTCTTTTGTATTTCATTAGCACCCCATATAAATTATTGGAATTGGGAATACAATTAAATATTGTATTTTGAAAAAACGATCCTCAATTACTTTATAATAAATTATGCACAGCGGCCTATTAACGTTGAGTCACACCACATAGACAGGCTCAACTGCTTTCTAATATTTAGGTACCGAAATTACCTATGATGTCAATTGTTTACTGATTTTCTTTTATTTACTTATTTTTTTATTATTTTAAAAAATAAGTTAAAGAGCATAAACCTTTATTTTAACAAATTACAACAGAAATAGAGAATACCTTAAATAAGGGAACATGGAAGTCTAGGTATTTACAGGGCTTACGACCTGTCACTGGCTGGTTTAAGTGGCCACTTTACACACTGTGTAACATTCACTGTTTTGCCTATGTTTGAACATCCCTATTTCTTAAATTCTTCCATTTGTTGATTTTAGTGAAGTTAAAGAGCTGAAACCTTTATTATTGTGAAGAGATTCATCTGACTGAATTATTTCACATACTAGGCAACGCCTGAAAACAATTTTTCAAATTTTTAAACTTCTTCTTGGACCAGTTGGTTTCATTACAATATTTGAGTTTGTCCAAATACACAGTGTGTAAAGTGACCACTTAAACCAGCCAATGACAGGTCATAAGTCCTATAAATGCCTAGACTTCCATATTCCCTTATTTAAGGTATTCTCCATGTAATTAATCTCCTGTTGTAATTTGTTAATCTTAATGACTCCCGAGGGGGTGAAATCCAGTCTTTTTTCTACTAACATTTGGACAAACACAAATATTGTAACCTTTATTTTTGCGAATAGCTTCATCCGATTGAATTATTTCACATACTAGGCAACGCCTCAAAATAATATTCTCTCTTCATTTCAGTACTATGCTGACAATGTTCCATACCCCCATGGTCAAGTTATGGGCGAGGAGATGTTCCAAGGGGGCCTGCTACCGTCCGATACAGACTTAAGAATATTCAAAGAGTTTGGAAATCTGCCAGGTATTTTTCCAACACTTTATTAATAATACTACTTTAATGCAATATCATTATTATCATGCCCTTTTCTGCATCTAATTATGCATATAGCACTTTTTTATTTATTTATTTATTTATGACAAAATACATAGTTTTTAACTTTACATATTACATTACATTACATATTTTATGTATTTGTACGAAATATTCCCAATCAGCAAAAGTGCTGGTATGGGGGCATATAATATATTATGACACAATAGTTTTAATAAAAAGTCAATAATAAAACATCACATATCACTCGTCTTTTTAAGTATGTATATGTTTTGTGTATTTTTAGTTCATTAAAAAGTGAATTGTAGAAGTTTATTTCTGTATACACAAAACTGTTTCTTTTTCTGTTAGTCCTAGGTTGTTTGAACGTTAAATTATTTGACTCTCTTGTATTTATTTTATGTATATTGTAGTTAAAATTAAATCTTATATTTGTCTTTATTTTATTCTTTTCATCTTAAATATCATCTTTACCTTTTCTGCGTAAATTAATTCATCTAAATTGAACACTTCATTGTTGCATCTAATTATCAAATGCAGCGTATTTGACGATCGTCTTTTACATGAAGGTAAGGTGATCAATATTCCGCTTTACTCCAGGGATAATAAATATATTTGTGTAAAACGACTTTTTAAACAAATATTTCATGTCTGCCTTGTCATTAATCGAATTCGGGTAGGCAAATGCACTAACCATTACACTGCGAGGTGGACCTATCTCCACTCAATCCTGAGAGTAACCATAATAATAAATTATCCTGTCGGAAGCACTCATTCGGAATTCTGGTTCAGGATAATAAATTGTGCAAAATGGCCCATCCAGACGCTAATCTCTGCCTTTTACGGACTCAGCGATCAAGGTAGAGCCGGGAGTGGGGGGTTGTACAGGCTCCCTCCTTTTATTTATCTTCGCTCTGTGAGCCTCTATACTGTCCTGTTCTGCACCTGGCCACTGCTTTTGCCTCTACACCATTTGAATCAAGTGGAAAGCGCTTATTAGTGGTATTAAGGTTGACTCGCAGTGGCTCCTACCTTCCGGCTTTGCCTTTCGCTTTGCCTGGGAGGGCTACCTCCTGTTTTACGTCAGGAAGCCTGACTGCGGTAGATGGCGGGTGATGAATCAGCACAAGAAGATGACAAAACGGTAATGAAAAATGCTGACATACGCAAATATAATACCAGACAACTCCAACACATCAAAAAAGTAAGGACAAATGCAGAACGGTAAAAAATACTATACAATGGACCTTAACACTATATTGACCTACCAGACTACTTGAAAAATTATACTGGAGACAAATTCAAAATCAACTTTATGAACCGCATGATAACTACACTCACCAGATGAGACATAACATGACTTGAGGTATATGTTTATATAACACCAAAGGGTTTTTTAAAATCACAATTAATCCAAAAAAAAACTAAAAATCAGAGTAACACATTTTGGATGATTTCTTTTGGCTGTTTTTAATTTTATTTTATTTCAATTGTTTATTTTTAGGTTTGGATATAGCGTATATTCGTAATGGTTACGGTTACCATACAAAATTCGACAAGGAGATATATATTGCTGCGGGATGTCATCAACACTTAGGAGATAATATCCTGGCACTCCTCAGGGCTCTGGGCAATGCCCCTGAATTAGAAAATATGAAAGTATTAATTATTTGTATTCATTCTAGAAGATTATTTAAATTCATTGCCAGAGTATTTTCATAGCACTTTTTTTTCGCTTATCTTTGACTGATGAACATATTGCATGTAATCTCTCTGCCCGTGAAATTGAATTTTATAAAAAAAATACATTCGATTTTTAATGATGGTTAACATATTATTTGAGCTCATTTCAGTTGAAGTGAACCAGCTCACAAAATAGTCAATGCTTTTACTCTATGAGTCTACTAACTAGATATTTTAAATTAACATGGGTGTTTCGACGTAAAGAACCGAAAAAAAAGATTTTTGATTTATTAGTGTAAAATGTAAATGCGATGAGTTTATTTCACTTTTAAAAATCGCCTACAACGGGCTTATTTGAAAAATGTATCTTAAGTGTTATAAAGTACAAAAATATTAACCAAGTTACTTAATTTTCAGAAAAATAATTTGACTAAAAATTCAAAATCACTGTAATTTAAGAATCATTTAAGTTTGTAATTGAAAATTCTTGATGGAAGTTCATTGTAATTTATTATAAAAATAAAAGACGAATGATACTGTAATCCTTAAATATGGAATATCCAGTGACCGGTTGACCAGACTGGTCGTCTCGAAGATGTCGCGAAAGCGATGAAACCGGTCACTGGATATTCCAAATTTGTGGATGAATGTATCACTCGTCTTTTATTTTTATAATAAATTAAGAATCATTGTAATTTTTTTATTGAAATTCAGATAAATTGTTTTATGCATATTATTGCATTAAAATCAGTCGCATTGCGACACGTATAGAGGTTTTGCGTTTGTTTTGGGTTTAAAAAAACTATGACGATTCTAAAAATAAAAACATTGACGCAAGACCAACTTTACTATTTACATTAACTATGAAATATTTTTTAGGCTCATTCAGAGGGAACTGCCGTATACTTTGACTTTCTGGGCTGGTTCTTTGTTCGGTATTCTATGAGAGTTGGAACTTTAGTAAATCTGACAGTATCTCTATTGTCAACTCTCAGTGTTGTGGTGTTTATTCGCCACCTTTCTCGAGGTAAATCTATTGAATTTATGACGGATGTTATAGAATTACAATTTTTAGAAGTACAGTCAAAAACCCGTTTTACGTTTTTCAAGGGAGCAACAGAAAAAGTGTAAAACTGAGGAAAACTTTCAAGTGAGGAAATGAAAAATGTATGGAAAAAAATAAATTTCATTAAAATATAATTATTGTACAATACTATACTAAATTTACGGCAGAAAAATTTTAAGAACTGTCATGATTGGGGATTATTGATTGGGGGTTAAAAATTACCAATGATTTTTTTTACCAAGTAATTTTTTTATATATTTTTTATATATTCAAACAAAACTGCAATGTGTTATTTTTGAGACTGGAAGGTGAGACCCCCGCACTTCGTAAAATATAATCGATTCAATGAACGAGGTATATATGTATCTTAACGTTTTGAAAGGTAGTATGCTTTTGATTTCATAAATAACTTTAAGCCAGTACCTTAATCTGTCGCAAATTCCATCAATATGAACACACCCCAGCTAAATTTAGAATCATTATGATTATTTACAACATCTATAATCGGACATTTACATTTATCTGATTCTATATTTGAATTTGAATCAAGGCAAAAATTTAAATGATCTTGTACTTCTTTATTTTTTTATTGTACTTTAAAAAAGTGTTAATGTTTTAGGTTCGGCCTGGATCGAATTAGCATATGCAACTGTTGCCAGAGTTGTGGGTATGCTTGTGGGAATATTAGCTTCTAGCATAGTTGGTTTGACTATAGACCGTGTGTCTCCTCTAGCCATGCCCTGGTTTACAAACGTCTGGTTACTGTTTCCACTTTTCTGGTGCCCCTGTCTGATTGGCTTCGCGGCTGTACCATTACTGGTCGACAGGTGGAGAGATAAGAAGGTATTTGCTGTATAACATCATTTTTCAATTAGATTTCGTTGTAAATATTAAATTAGATGCGAAATGTTGAGTAATTCTAGAGTATTTTTTCAAAATCGACTACAAGATTAGAGCTGAAAACGTTTATTGGTTGTATAGTTAGGAGATCTTTTAATACAATTAAGTATCTCCGTACATATAATATGCATGTGGATATTCATTTTGTACCGGCATACACATATAGCCATACATACTGCTTTTATTATGAGCACTTTTGTAGTTACCTACCATATTATATGGGACTTCTTGCACTTTATTCATTCAATATATACCAGTTTACCATTAACAATAAAAAACTGTTTTTCATAATAAGGTTTTTTAATTTACCATATTATTATTATTATTAATAAAACATATAATACAAAAAGTACATATTTTACTCCCAGGGGTTATTAAAGAAACTCATTTGGGACCGTACATAAGAAAAAACATTTTTTGACAATACATAATATCAGAAATAGAAAGAAAACATTATTGTTTAAGAAACATAAAACACCATCTATATAAATTACATTAATAATTATCACTATCAAAAAGATTTAAGAAATATTTTTTAATTGCGACACTTCTGGATTTTTTATTAAATTTTTGGTGTTTTAGCTCATCGGGCAGTTTATTATATTCGGAAAATCCAATATTTTCCAAAGACCTACTGCCGAACTTTGTTGAGTGAAACTTAGACACATGAAGATTCCCTGAGTAACGCATATTGTATTTGTGAATATCATGACCAAATGTGTATTTCAAATTTGAGTGAGCAGAAAAGTTTATGACATTTAAAATAGTATTGGTTATGTCATGCAGTGGCATTACCTTGAAAGGAAGTATCTCTGTTTGTTGGTAGATATCATTGACATGTCTTTGACGTGACTATCCCATTTAAGTCCAAGAATGTTTCTTAGAGCTCTGTTCTGAAGAACTTGTATTTCCGAGATCTGATTTTTGCTGGCAAAACCCCATATACATGATATATAAGATAGGTGGGAATGAATCATAGCGTAGTAGACGGAAAACAAAACGGAATGAGGAAGCAAGCCTCGAAGTCTATGCAATACGCCAGTTACGGGTGCTATTTTTGATTTTACATGCTCAAATTGGTAGCTTCATGAAAGTTTAGAGTCAATAAATAGTCCCAAGTATTTAGTTACATTGGTCTTTCCAATATAGCCAGCATTATATGTTTTAAACATAAACAAAGTATCAAAACACTGTTCACCTAAAAACATTTATAAAAATGATTTTAATTGCATTAACATTTTTTAATCAATCAAACTTCTTTCCAAGCCTTTTGCTATGTCATCTTCCCTTTAAATGTACAAACATTATTTTTTACTTAAGCAACCTTCACACATACACATCCTTTTACATATGCACATACACATGCATGAACACAAACTTCGCACACACACAAAATTATGTAATGTCTCCCCTTTTGTATTATGAATTATTAGAATTACAGTGGCTCTAGTTTTGTGAACATATTTATATTTGCTGTTGTGTAATAGCTGTAAAAATCCCTAATGAAATTGTAATATCTCGCGATATTTGCAAACGTTAACGATTTAGGATAATACAGTCATGTGACTACAATTCATCTACTCAGCCAATTCTACGGAGGTTTGAAGGGGATCTTCATAAATAATATGGTTTAAGCGGTCCTTATTGAAGTCCACTGGTCGTCCAGAATGCTCCATGTCTTTCAGGTCGAAATTACCGTCATTGAAATGCAAAAACCATTGACGATCTGTTCTTTCATTCATAGCATCTTCGCCATACACTGTGCAAATTTCGCAAGCCGCTTTGGCAGATTTACTTCCTCGATTGAACGCGAACAAAATGCTCACTTTTGTCTACTTGACATTCCATTTCGAAGGCTTGTAACGGAATAAAATAATATTTGTAACGTAAAAGCAAAAACAATATTTAGTAAAACAGAAAAAAACGGCCACATGTTAACACCCAATACAATAATTCTTGACCTAGTGATATAATTAGCATTGGTAACATAGCTGCATTATAAAGGACCACAAGAAAGCACCTATTTCATTAAAAAGTAAATAGCGCTTCTCTTAGTAAACGGGAATCAATTTGTGATGAAGCGGAGTTTAAATCTCGCTTCTTTAATTTTTGAGACTGCGGCACTAACACAACTAAATAACAGCTTGGTTCAAATGATAATTACATGATATATTTCTCTTTTAGCGTGGTTTATCACTCTCCAAGATAGCCCAGTTGAATTTAGTGGCCGCTCAAATACCCTGGACGATACTACTTGTAATACTAACCATTATGGGACTCAGGTCTCCAGTTGTTCCGATGCTTCTAGTTCTCTTTGCGGCCATTGCTAACCTAATAATTCACTCCACACCTCTCCATCAAACAGGTAAACATCATATTTTATTCATTGATCTACGCAGTATGCAAGGCTGAGACTAGCATTGACAAAATGAAACACTGAAAAAAATCTACTAAAAAGATTTACGATTCGAGCGTTGATAGATGCAGAAAATGAGAATAACTGTGAATGTGCGCGTTATTTTAGAAAAGAAATTAAAAAAACTTCCCTAAATTTTGATAAAAGTAAGTTTGGGATTTACGAGTTTTACAAATTAGGCCGACGAATCCAACAAATACTTAAAGATAGACATGTCAACAGTCGGAATAATCATTGTGCGTGCATGAGAAGACGTATGTTTTATTTTTTCAGGCTATTTACCTTAAAGTAGTCATTGAGTCGAAAACACTCATCCAGGGTTTCGACTCCATTCCACACATAGAACTGTATTCCACATGAACAAAGACATTAGTCTTACCCGGCGGAAATTGGTTTTAAATAAGGTTAAATAAAATACAACAAAAAAATGTCGACAGTATTTCATAGACCTTTAATAATTTAAAATTGTAAAAAAAATGTGTTATTTCCCTATTCACAAGTCCGCACATGCGCAAATTGAGGTCTTACGTGTTCTGTGGAAGCAGTTCTATCAAACCAATCCATGTTTATTTTTCATAAATTGCGAGTGTTTTGCAACAAATTTAGCACTTAAATCGGTTGACATGATGGTATTATATATTAAACTATGAAGGCGAAACAAACTTAGGTTTTAATGTTTCCAAGTGTTCGGTCACGTCCGTCACTAGGGCCCAAAAAACCCTATTTTTTCGCTACAAAATGGATGACCAGAATCTGCTACGAACATTGAATGTTAAAGATCTGGGCGTTAAATTTGTGAGCTCCCTGACATTTCATGATCACATAGAGACAATCAGTGGTAAAGCATTAAAGATGTTAGGATTCGTTCTGCATACTACCAGGGTTTTTTAAGATGCCCGCGCACAAAGAACCCTTAACAACTCCTTGGGTGAAGTACGCTGATGATTTAGGGGCTACATGAACCGAAGTACTCTCTTATGATAGAGAAAACCCAAAAGTAGTTTCGGAGATATCTCTACATGAGAGAGTGCGGGTATTATCTTCGGCTCTACCTGACCGAGTTTCTCCAGGGTATGCTCGGCTACAACAGTTTAGAGACTAGAAGGAATGTGTATTTGACTACACATTTTTATCGATTGTTGCGCGGTATTGTCGATAATCCTGAGATTGAGACTGTATGTTCCTAATAATTACCTAAGACAGCGTCAGCATAGATTGTTTCATATTCCGATATACAGGACCAACCTGCTGACGGTTATGCCTGTTAGAAGGGCTACCGCTATGCTGAACAACATCGCTCTGGATGTTGATCTGTTCCATGTATTCGAAGGGGTTTTATGGAGCAGGATTCTCCTACTACTTTAACATGAGTCTCTTTCATGTATTTTTTTCTTTTTTGTAATAGAATTAACGTCTTGAATTTTAGTTTGTAATGTATATGTTATTTTAAATAATGAGGAAGTTCAGTGTCTTTTTTATCTTTTTTTATTTGTTAATAGAATATTAAACTAAGCCAATTTTTATACATCATATTATCAGCGCTATGATTTTTAAAGTTTTGTATTTCTGGAATAACTCCGCGTTCTTGACGTTCTTCTGATTGGTTCATCTACGGTGACCAAACCGGATATCCTTCAAAGCTCGTATAATAACATTGGATGGTTTATATGAACCAGTGACGTCATTCATTTTTGTTGCCCTTTAATAATAAGGAATATTTTTGTGTTTTTTTAAAAATATTTTTTATTTCCTTTTTTAAGCACTATAAATACCATAAAAAAATACCATATTATCTTTTGCAGAATATTATATTTTTGTCTTTCTTATGTTATACAAAAATATTATAACTGTCCATTATTTACTATAGGAGCAAAAATTCATTACCATTTTCTTGTATACCCACGAACAGGCCATGCCTTTGTGGGATTTTTTTGTTTACTATTACCTTGAGGTATTTTATTACGAAAATGGCGCTATATAAGTTATCCACAATAAATAAATGTATTTCATTGTTATGTAATTATGCTTTATTTTTTTATACTCTGTTTTATTATTATGTTTATTGTAAAAAAACAAAAAAAATTAAATAAAAAAAATATTTTTTTAAAAAAAGTAGTGCATTTTTAGTAAAATATTTATTATAATTTTTTCGTACATTTTCAAGAAATTTTTCCAGTACAATTTAATGCTCCAATTTTTACCGCGCGCAAGAAAATATTTTTTGCATCCAATTTCCCGTAGGGGTGAAGTTCCTCATTGAATCGAATTGTAAGTTTCAATAGTGGTTGAAACATTTCTTTTTTTTAAATACATAACTGAGTCAAACGTGAGTAATTTTGGTTTTTTTTTCTTGTTTTAGTTCACACATGGGTGTGGGTATACTTGGCGGTGCACGTTCCCGCCGCAATGTACCAGATATACATAGTGATTCTTCTGTACGTGTTGTTCTTTGTGCCGAGCATGGGCCGCTCGGGAGCTGTCAATGCAGATTTGTACATTGGCGTTATATCCGCAGTCGCCTCCATCTACACTGTCAATTTTATTGTGAGTAAGATCCCATTCGTGCTTAGTAAACAATACAGTTCCGTGTGTCGAATAGAGCCAGGACCCTGGATGAGTGCTTTCGACTTGATGGCTTCCTTAGTAAAAAGTGTAATGGTTAGGGCGTTTGCCTACGTTTGAGGTCCTGGGTTTGATTACCGCCGATATGCTGTGATTGGAGTAAAAATGTGGGCATTATGCACCTTTAAGTATGAATAAGCGATTGGTGTTTATAAGTATCTATATATTATATATAATTGATTTGGAGTTTATTTTGTAGAACTCCATATTTAAACTTATAATATTAGAAATCAAACACTGATTTAAGTCTACTGAACACTTTATTTTATTTTTACAAATATAAAAAATACTTAATAAATTAAATACTTAAACTCATTAAAATAGCATTATATCAACTAATAGTTAACCCGAAAAAAAATTGATAATGATCCTTAAGATAAAAATACCTTTTTTTAATTTACTTTCATATAATTTTGAATTATCTATCCTTACCTCTGTCTTGTATAAATACATTGAACTCCTTAATAAAGATACCAGTCTCGAAGATGTCGCAAAAGCGATGAAACCGGTCACTGGATTTTCTAAATTTGTGGATTAAAGTATCACTCGTCTTTTATTTATATAATAAATTACAATGGACTTCAAAATAAAAACAAAAATTTCGTGACAATTATTTTGCCTTGTTAGGGCATTTTTAAACAAACGTGAGATTAGATGGATTGAATGTCCTTATCTAATTATATAATTTAAGGTACTTAAGTAGAAAATAAAAATAATCTTATGAACTAAAGCATGTACATTAATCATAATTGAGGGAAAAACAAATGGTTAAGGGCAATTTTGTGAAGTAAAAGAGCTGCAAGCATTTGGACATACTCAAAACAATAACATATTACAACAGAGATGAAGAACATTTAAGAGGAGGTAATATAGAAGTTTAGGCATCTACAGGGCTTATGACCTGTCAATAGCTGGTTTAAGTGGGCTGGTTTGAGACAGATCATAAGCCCTGTAAATGCCTAGACGTCCATTCCCTTCTCAAAAAATTTTTCCTCTCTGTTGAAATAAATTTAAATATGAATAACTCTCTAGGGAGGAAATCTAGCCAAGCAAAATTCTGCAAGCATTTGGACATACTCAAACATTGTTAGTATGTAGTATGTTTGTAAGCATTCATTATAATATTCCTTAATATTTTTATTTTTTAAATTATCTGTATGAACTATATGTATATTTATCTGTTTACTCAGTGACAATATGCAATGAAGATTGGATAAAAAAAACCTTTTCTGGTATAACGAATAATGCGTATAACGAGTAATGCGTATAACGAGTAATGCGTATAACAAGCAAATTCAGTCTGTCCCATCTCCCTCGTAATAACCAAGTTTGACCGTACTTGAATTTTTTTTCTTTGATTAAAACACAAAAATACAGTCTTCAACACAAGCTGTCAAAAACTTGTCACGATGATCGAATAGATGCACACTGGCATAACGTAATCACCACTTTTGAATGTTCATTTATGAACTTTATTTTCTTTGTAAATTTTTATGAACCGACTGCTGGGAAATTCAAAAAGTTGAAATCCCATATACCAAAGAGTGTCTGTAAGAATTAGCAATAAATATTATTTTTCCATACTTTTTATATGAATGATGATCCTTATAGCAAATGGTAAAACGTATTACCAAGGACCGTTAAGGGGTTAAAACTTGCACATATTTTTATTTCTAGATTCCCCTTATGAGTTTGGTAAGAAAACCTGGTAAAGCATTGGGAATCCTAGCAGGCCTTCTACTCATAATGCTACCTCTGGCTCTATATACTCGGATCGGACAACCCTATAAGGAAGAAGTTAATGTTCATACTCCACAACGATATTGGATCATGGTAAACTATCACTCGGAGTAATATTTTCCTAAATCATCATCAGTAGCGCTACAGCCCGTTGTGGGCCCTGGCCTCCTCCAGAATTTGTCCCCATTCGTCCCTGCACCCGCGGCTCTTCTCCAGTTCGCCAGGCCAATCGCTCTAATGTCACTTTCCACATTATCCAGCCATCTTAATTTTGGTCTTCCTCTGCTTCGTCTGCCTTCGGGAGTGGTATAAAAAAATTTTTTGGGGTAGGTTTATCATTCATTCTGTGCACATGGACCAAAGATTGTAATCTTCTAATTTTGATGAATTGTGCAATGTTGGGTTCGCCATACGGTGCCTCTAATTCATGATTAAACTGTCTCCTCAGCAGCACCAAATACCTTCCTTGATATTTTTCTTTCAAATACTAATACCATATTTTCGTCTCTTTTGGTTTACTTATGTGTTTACCCTTTTTCCTTCTATCCCCTGTCAGCACCCAATGGCGCATAGAATTCCCTGTGTTATCTACGAGAACTTAAATTAATATAAATAAAAATAAATATTGTTCCAGCACACTGACCGGCAGTTCTACAACGAGAGTAATGTCCTCCGAAGGCATGAGACAGGATACTTTGTATTGAACTTGGATAGGAATAGTCCTCGCACGATTCCCTTAAGCGGGCGCTCCCTGTACTCTTTGGAAAAGGATTGCGAGGAAGAAATGTATTGCGGATTACCCCTGTACATAACTAGAATGGTTTCTTTGAGGTGATCAAACAGACTAACTTTATCATTGTAAATTTATCCATAACTTTATTATTCATTGATAATATGATCTTTTAACACTTTTATTTTGTTTTTTTAAATAAGCAAAAATTTACAATGATAACGGTTTTAATATTTTTTCCGTGCAATATTGGATAAAATGTCATCAAAGGTTTGAGATGTGCATGTTTTGAATTACTTGAAAACGAGACTTTCGTGCCCTATGGCAGGGGTGGCGGACTTGATCAGAACCGAGATCTACTTTTCACTGTCCAAAATCTACCGATCCGAGTTTTTTAATAAACTTTACCATAGATTTGGCAAAATAATTCTGGATAACAACTTAGTTTGAGCATCTATCGCTAGGGTAGCAAAGTCAGGATTGTAGTTGGATATTTCCAACCTTAAAGAATCCAACGTATGGGCGTCTGTCATGCGAGAACAGTGCTTATTTTTCATTTGTTTTAAGTGTGAAAATGCCGTTTCACATAAATATGCTAAACCAAAACACGAGTGCAATTGTTCAGCACATATTTTTAAATAAGGATATTCCTCGTGGAAAACCAATGTCCAGAAATCTAGACCGGAGCCTGACCTTGCTTTTAGAAATATATATTGTAGCACAGAGTAAGAATTTCATTTTCCAGTAAAATATGGTCCGTTTGAAACATCCTGTAATTTTTTGGAACATTTTGTAAGTGTCCTTAATATCATTATTGAATGGATATCTAACTGACAAATTTGACCCACTGCTCAATTTCTTAGCCTCCGCCACCGCTGCCCGCTGCCCTATGGGACAAACAGCACATATTAAGAACCTAAAAGTTTAGATTATTATCAATAGGTATACCTAAATACGTAATTTTATCAACTTGTTTAAACAGTTTAAAACCTAAATACAATTTTTTTTCATGAATAGGGTGCGCCATATTTTATGTCGGCATGTAAATATATGATTCCAAAAAAAAACATCTGATTTCTATATTTATGAGCTATTTTTTATTTAATTTGCCCTTTACAATTTATTTGAACTAGTTTTTTAATACAGCATCAATCAAGTAGCCGCCTTTATTGGCCAAAGCAAAATGTCCCCTTTTTCCTCACTTTTTCAAGCATCTTGGGCGGAATAGCGATAATTTCGGCACATATGTTTGCCTCGAGCTCGTCAATGGTCCGAGGCTTGCTGGGGTACACTTTGTTTTTCAAATAACCGCACAAAAAGAAGTCTGGAAGGGTCAAATCTGGTGATCTGGGTGGCCAGTCAATGTCACCTTTTTTTGACATCGCACGTCCAGGAAATTTTCTCGACAACACTCTCTCTTACCGCTTCAACTAGTTTATGGAACAACTTGAGCGTTGATGAACGGCATGTGGACGATTTCCCATTGTCCCGTGCTCAAGAAAATTTGACACCAAATGACGAATAGTGTTGTCAGACGGTGCTTGTTTGCCATGATGTTTTTGACGATATGCACGTTGAGTTAACACAACTGAACGGATATTTTTAATGTACAGCATCACTATTTCGGCGCGTTGTTTTGGTGTGAAGCGAATTATGGTTAAAATTGTACTGAATTGACGTTTTAAAAATAAGTTTACCCTGTATATATATTTTTTTATTAGTATTTAATTAGTAGATACAAAATTCTACATAAGAAATGCAAAAAGTTTTATAGAAAATTCCATTCCAAAAGAGAAACAACCTGTTGTGCTTGGTGTGGGATTTTATCGACGCTGGAAAGGCTTTTGAAATTGAAAATTACTTTCAGTGGCATTTTGCAAACTTTACAGGAGAGCCATTTAAAAATTAAAAAAAAAAAAAATTTACCTCCATTCAGAACATCATCTATGGACGGGGTAAATCATATTTCGTTTAATATAATTAGTTCTGTCGTTATTAAAACTACGATGTCGCTTAAAGTAAATAGCCTTTTCAGCGTCAATATGTTAACTAAATCACAATATAAATGTTTTAAAATAAATAAAAGCACACAAATTATATACAGCATGGTGACGAGATATACATTCACATAAAATATTATAATAAAAAATCATTATTTAATTTTAAAATCAAATATTCAAAGATTATGCTAGAAAGGAACAATTAATTAAGGTGGTTGGTTAAGACATTGATGATTTTTAGTTTGCGAGACAAGTTTTTAAAGAAGTTTATTCCTTGTTTTATGTAACTATTTTCATAATGTTAAATTTTGACATTTTAATATTAATTTGGTATCTAAGTGAAAAGTTTAATGCAAAGTTTTTTATATTCTCTTTATAAATATGAGGAATTGAATATAGCCTATAGATTTCATCAATTGATGGTAATTAAAAAATTTTGAAGAGTGCTCTTGCTGGGAATGTTAAAGGTTTTCTTAAAAATCACTCAAGTATTTATTTTAAAAATTTGTCTTTCTCCTCGGAACCTTCGATAATCACGATTTTTGTTTATGTATCATTTGATTATTTTTTTGCAGTCGATTCAGCAGTTGGATACCTGCCAGTCCTCCGAAATTTCCGTCTCCATCAATGTTCACTGTCAAAAAGCGCACCTGTGTACCCAATTCTAGGAAGTGTACGATCGATCTTGAAATAAGAGGTGGGAAATATACATTTTACCATTTTGTTGGCAAATCCATCAATCGATCAATTTCATTTTTTCTCTAGCAACTTCCATATTACTTTAAAATTCAGATAACCGTACTCCCAAAATTCTTCTGAAGGCACCTATTTTTAACCATTTCCTCGCTAAGCATCCAAAAATTACACATGATCCGAACGGCCTACTCGAATATGGTGTCAGGAGAATAAAACGTTGAAAGTGTTTATGACCGTGCAATAATTTATTCATGTTTTCGCGTACAAATATTTTACTCATTAGAGTATTTTATTCATTTTTGTTAGTTTGCCGAATGCTTATGTAAATAAAGTGAAATTGACCCTTGTATTATTCACGTCTTTCTTTGTTTTAATATTAAAAAACAAAAACAACTATTTCAAAATTTAAAAAAAAACATGAAAATGCTTCTTTCTATTAATTTCACGATTACAAAAAATATATGACAAATCGCTTTAATAATATTTAAGTTATTGAATTAAAATCAGGAATTTCACTTGTCCCAGTAATGATGGAACATCAATTATACCATTTAGTATGCCGAACACATACATGGAATCAATATTAGTTCTACGTTTGTGTAGACTGGAAATATTTAACATTGACTCTATATCAGCATAAGAATAATTACCTCTCTCTAGTCCAAGCATCCAGGCTACTTTTCGAAGCAAGCGATGTTGGACTGATTCAATGTGATTATGCGATTTACATAGAATGGAGACCAGACCACGGATGCATATTCTAGAAGAGGGCGAACAGTTGAGCAATAAAAAGTTTTGATTGTACGGACATTAGTAAAATCAGAGGATATTCTCTTAATGAAGCCAAGTAATTTCAGTGATTTATTTACTGTATTATCTATATGCTCGTTATATGTCAGTTTATTTTCCAAAACATTTCTTAAATCTCTGATGGACTTAACTACATTCATTTTGGAGTTTTCTTTTCTCGAAGGAAATTGGTTGTTTTGTTCTATGAAATGACATTATTTTGCATTTTTTAGTATTTAGTTCTAATCTATTGACTTTATACCATTGTATGCAAAGACAGAGTGATATGGCGTTCTATCCTATCTGCCTACCCCCACAGCGAAATGGTGTGAGATTGAATAGGAAAGATGTTTTCATATGTTTAATGACATCTTCAATCATGAAGTGAACTTCTCCAAACTTATTTCGCTTTTTCTAAAATACATATGAAATATTTCATCAACTCCTTGATAATACAGTGAAATTCGCCAGTCTCTTTTGCCAGTCTTTGCAGGGTGTATTAACTCTTAAAAGACGGTGGTAAATAATCCCTTTGCGCGTGGTGATGTAACATTGTGTTACCACAAGCAAAAGACGGAATATTCTAAAGTTCAAACATTTAAAAAAAAAAAAACAGGGAGACATACTGTTTTATAATTCCTTTTCCATAATTTATGCAAATAAACATATAATTTAGCCCTGTTATAGCAAAATAAATTTAAAATCATAAATACGCAGCTCATATTACACTCGTGCGTCCCCCATCACTGTCATCAATCGACTGAAGGCTAAATCTGTTTTACACAACACCCGTCACAGAAAAGCCTCTCTGTCTTCCTTGTTGAGTTCTATCTTCGTGCTCTCTCTTATGCAGATGTATTGCTGAATTAGCGGACATCCATTCTTCGCGTAGCAAGGATAAATATTTTTTGTGTTAACATCTAGCATAGTTATACGTACTTTACTTTCCAAATCCAGCGTGAAAATGTCCATTTGACGATTAAAAAAATACGAGTTCATCATTTAAAAAAATAAGAGATATATATCAAGTCTTATATTGTATGTCGACTAGTGTGACATCACAGCCACACAAGAGTTAAAAATCACCCCTCCCTCCTCTGTCGTCTGATAATGCCCGTTGTATGCACTCTTCTAGCTGAAGTAATTTTACAGGCCCCGATAGAATCACAGTGATGCTGTCTACCAGAGGAGGAGTCACCTTGAAGAGTTGGAGCATTCCCACAGTACCCGTGCCATCTTCTCAGTGGAAAGGAAATCCAACTTACTTCGTCAATATTGTGAGAGAGAACATAACTAACACATACCCGCTGACTATTGACTTTGATGTGAGCTTTCTTTTTATTTATTTGACAAATAGTCGTCTGCATTACTTTACGGGCTCCTAAACCCATAACGTAATGCAGACTGTAAATATAAGTTAGAAGGTAATGCATAGAAAGCAGATCGCTGCTTAACTGCCGATATATTGATACCATCACTAATAAGGCGATGAAATGTCTTGGATATTTGCTGCGAACTGTAAAGGATTTTAATTCCATCACTACCCTCAAAGTGCTATTTACTGCCTTAGTTAGAAGTAATTTAGAATTTAATTCAACAATTTGGTCACCTTATTACAATATTCATATTTTAAAGTAAGAAAGAGTACAACGTAAATTCCTTAGATTCATCAATTACAAACTTAATATACCCACTGAAAATATTGATTACGATAATTTATTATGTACACTAAATATGTCAACTCTTTGTAAAAAAAGAATCATAAATGATTTATTAAATTTATATAAAATAGCAAATGGCGTATTGGACGTCCCGGAATTAACTAGTGTTATCAGCTTAAAAGTACCTGTTCGAAATACTCGGCAGCTAACGTTATTTTTTTAATCTCCTGGCAGTCACAATTATTATTACAATTCACCAATACCTAGACTACACTGGCTAGGTAACGAGTATGGTGAAGTTGATATATTTCGTCTGTCTTCATATAATTATAGGTTAAATATTCAAAAGGTTATAAATTAATTTGTATAAAATTTCTTAATATTGTTCTTTATTTAGTTTTTTTTTCTTCTCATGTATCTCTATAATAATGTATAAACTTATATGTATGTATATGTACATATGTGTGTATGTTTTCATATGTAAATTTATTAAATATTTTTCTATGTACCCATAAACCTATGTTGGTACATTTCCTTATTTTTACTTATTATTGTATCTTTTCTTATGTTATCTTTCATTTTAACTAAATTTACATACTTATGTTTCACTGCTGCACTTGAATGTAATTTCTAATATATGTAAATTAATAAATAAATCAACAAATATACAGAAAAATAGATAAATTGCCCTATTAATGGGTGAATTCCGACTTGCATTTGTACGGCTCCTGGGTGCGTAAAACAGTGCATGAGATCTCGCTCTAGTATAATTATTGGGAACATACAAACTGATCTCTTTCAGTATATTTGGATTATATACTCGTACTTCCAGAAATCAGCTTATAGAAATGTTTCCAAAGAAAAATTTGGCAACGAGATTCGAGGGTGTTCACCATCCAGCATCTCTGCTAGAAATAATGATGGATACAAAAATGGATAATTATTATTTTCTTTAAGATATAAGTTTCGCAAAAATCACTTTTCAACCTTTTCCATTCCAAGGATGTGGTTTATATATATAGTTGAATAATTTATATAGTGCCATTTTTGTGAAAATCATCACGGCTTAAGTGACAAACTCTTCTATTTATAAAATCCTTTTATCGGCATGATTCTGAACGCTCTCTAGAGGGTAGAATAAGCATTAATAATAATAATTATGGTTTGTTAACAAAAAATTACAATTCTTTATCTACTACATACATACTTAAGCTAGGGTTTCCTAGGACAGCGGTGCCCGTATCTTAACGGCCGTAGTGAACGGTGATGCGGTGGACAGCCGTCGTAACGGTAACTAGAGAGTGGTTTTATTTTTTAACGGTGTTATCAACACCGTTTTCCTAGGAAACCACTCTCTAGTCACCGTTACGACGGCTGTCCACCGCATCACCGTTCACTACAGCCGTTAAGATACGGGCACCGCTGTCCTAGGAAACCCTAGCTTTAGATAATAGATTTCTCTGGATCATGTCCAGTCTGCAAGGCAGACATTTTTATGCAAAAACAAACAATAACATGACTACCTACTAATTAATTTTTTATAGAGTTACACAATATTTAAATATACCATTTATTATTTTAGAATGCTTTTGGGTAAGTTTTCCGATTTTTCTCTACCTAAATTCAGTAAACATCTTTTTACAAATTTATTTAATTGAATGTCATGGTTTTGTAATGTTCGGGTAACATATCGAATATTTTGGGGCCCAGAAACCTGAAATTTCTTCGCCCGAATTCAGAGTTTGTGATAGACCCCATGACCCATCCTTTAGTTTGATTTCTGGTAGTATGGGGGTGTTCCTTTTGGGATTTGGTAGAATAATTTGCTTTCACAAACATAATTATTCTAGATATATATAATTGCCTTATATCTAATATATCGAATTCCTCAAACAACTTGACGCTGGGGTACCTGAAGGGCTTTTTTGAAATTATTTTAATAATCGGCTCACTTTCGTATACTAAAATAATATGAAGCCTTCAGTATCAAAGATGACCAAACGCTAAAAATATTATCAAAAGCGGCCAAATGCATTTATTATTTTTTTATGTATTTGTTTATTTTTCCATACGTAGAATTAAATTACAAAAACACACTTTAAAAAATACATCTTAAAATTAAGCTTTATCATAATTTGGAAAAAATGCCCACAAAGACTTCAGCGTCTGAGCGTGGGCCATTCATTCCTTTTTCAATGATTTAAAAGTTTATAGCATATAAATATGGTATGATATAACCATGAAGAAAAAAAAACAAGATTAGCGTATGCTGATAGAACAAAAGACAGGATTTATTTGCAGTATTTCATTATAAATTTTAATGATTTTTTTTCAAAGAAGGTGAAATTCATAATCAATTTAATATAAAGCATAAAAATGCTAATGCTCAATAAAAATTGCGTTTCTTGTTATTTTAACCTTTAGGTTAATTGTTCAAAGTGTTAATGGTACCAAATATCAAATAAAAAATATTTTTTGTAAATATTTTAATTAAAAAGTGTTATAACAGATTTTTAAAATTTTCTCGAAAATGGGTATGGGATTGTTTGGCCATCTTTGATATTGAGGGCCATGCAACGTAAAATCAAACACAATAACCCTCTTCTTCACATACCTCTTGTTTCATCTAATTATAGGCAAAATTCATATTTATGGCGAACTTTTAATAATTTTAATGTACTAAATAAATCATTTAACATAGATTTATTTGAAAATAATCTTAATAACGTGCGGCGTTTGCTTTCAAAATAACTCGTAGTATTTTTTTTTTTCTTTTAAATTTACATTTAATTACTATTCATTTTATGTTCGAGAATCTTTTTTAACTTACTGTGATGCTACTTGTGAAAACCTGTAATTGGCTTGTTTGTTATTTGTTTTATTATATAAATATGATATAATTATAGCTGTTGGTTATCCAAATAAATAAAATAAATATCTTTTAGCAGAAAATTTTCTTTACCATTTTGTTTTACTTTTAAAATAATTATTTGTACATTGGTATTCTTTATTTATTTCTTATCCTTTACACTTTAATCATCATTCCTATCCACACCTAATTGTGCATAGGGCACTGCATTGGTATTCCATACGCAGTGCATCTAGATAATTTTTATTACACGCAAGGTTAAAGTGATCAGTCTTATGCTTCAGGTCCAGGAATATGAAAGTATTGCAGTATCCACCTTTAAAACCTATATTTCACGGCCATCCTGCCAGGAATCGAACCCAGGACCTCAAGAATGGTAGCGATTGCGCCAACCTCTACACTACGAGTAGACGTTTCTTCACTCGATTTCTTTTTTTAGGGTTTTTACCTAAAAGCAGCCATCGAGTCAAAAACACTCATCCAGGATATTGATTCTCAGAACTGTATTCTTGATCTGCCCAAACACAGTGCAGTACAAAAGTAATTTCTTTTAATTGTTCAAGGTATCTGATGTCACCGCTCCTATCTTGGATATTGGCCTTGCGGGTAATTTTGTCCATCATGCAGACCACAAAACTCCAGAATTCAACGACTTCCTCAAAAACTTTCCCGACTGGACACACATCATTCCGTGGATCAGCTCCTACACTTCATATGTTATTTAAATCATGAAATATATATATTTTTTTATAATAAAATGTTTTTTTCCAATTTCATCACCGCATGTTTGATTTGAATAAATGGCATTTTTCACCCTGGACTCACAGCAATCTAGAACCTTTTTATGTTTTTGCACTTCCTCCACATATCCGAAAACCATTTTAAAGATCGAGGGTCTCCATATCGGTTTTTGCTCGTACTAAAAAAACACCTTTTTTTTCAAAAATCAAGTAAGGGGCGTCAGGGTACTAAAAGTCGACACATTAAGAAGATTTTTTAAAAATATACTTATTACCGGCAATACTTGTCAATTCTGATAACACGAATTAAGCGTTATACCGTATGTATAATTCAACGATAGTTAGCTCTTTGACTACACGAAAGTCAACAGATGGAAGAATTGAAGGAATATGGATGTTTAAACAGAAGAATGCGCAGAATGGTGGATGTTACACAGTGTGTAAAGTGACCACATAAACTAGCAGTTGACAGGTCATAAGCCCTAAACTTGCTTATTCTCTTCTCTTAGATGTTCCCCATCTCTGTTGTAATATTTATTTATTAATATACACGGCACACAGGGAAGTATTAAATAAATAAATGTTACACAGTGTGTAAAGTGGCCACTTAAACCCGCCAACGACGGGTCGTAAGCCCTGTAAATGCCTAGACTTCCATATTCTGTTGCAACAAATTTACACTGGTAATATTTTTACAAAATCAGTCTTATGCTTCAAGTTCCACTCCAGAGCCAAAATTTCAGTGAAGAACCACCTTTAAACCGACATTTCACACTCTGCCAGAAAAGGAACCCAGAGCCTCGAGAATGACAGAAAAACACGTCAACCACTACACAACGAGACGGACTTATCTCGAATCGATTTCCTTTTTCAGGATTTTTACCTGAGAGCATCCTTCAGGTTCTATTCCACACAGAACTGTATTCTTCATCCGCCTGAACACAGAAAATCAAACCTGTTTTGAAAAATTGTGTCCCACTTGAAAAGTCTCTAGACTCAGTGGATGGATAACTAAAATTATATCATGCTTTAAATATAATTAATAAACGCTGTTCTGCAGCACTGAAATCAAAAAGTGGGTTACGTGCAGGGTTGCCAATTTGCGGGGAGTTCCCCAAACTGCGGCGAATCTCAACTCGATTGGGGATTTTGTGGGGTATTATTATGCAGGGAAAATGCGGGGATTTTACCATTTTTAAATTTATCTTTAGCTAACACATCAATAGTTTGATGGTAAGTGATTAAAACATCAATATTATTATGAATAAAGTCGATATTTTTTAATAGCAACACAATATCAACTTCAAATAATAATTCGGAGTTTCCCTTTTTAACGGAAAATGAAAACAATGACAGTCAAATGAGCACATATGGTACTCGTACAAACAACTGCTTGCGTTTTGTTTTATTATCTTTCAAAATAATAACGGTTTTTTGCAAAAAATCATAAATGGTTGTTAAAAGTTGTTGATAAAAAAGCGCAGGATAATCCTTAGGTAGGTTATTAACAAAATTAGTTTAAATTCTTCTTAAGAGCCCACCAACGTCCCCTCGAAATATCAAAGATGATTAGACCTTAAGCATATTTTGTTTGAATTAAAAAATATTATATGTGCATGAATGGCAAAACAACTGATGGTGGACCCTTGCTACACTCACGATTCTAGCCAGTTTTTATTTCATGCTATTTTAAACATATTTGATCAAAACTGTGTTTTCTTTCTTGAGATAATTATGTGTAGAATTTGTGGGGAATAGGGACTTTGTTTTCTCCCCATTTGGGTAATTTGATCTAGATTTTTGGGAAATTTGGAAAATTAGCATTGACAACGCTGATTACGTGTTACGCAAAATAATTTGATTTGAAATAAAATAGTCATTAAAATTAATTAGCATTTAAATAATTTAAATTGCGTCAATTTGCTAATCCTAATCACATTTCATTACAAATTCACAATTCACAGTGCTAATGTCAGTTGACAGTTCTTATACCCGGGTCTTTATCGTTTAGTAAACATAAACAACTCTAGTGAAACACGTGGTAAACAATAACTGCATAATATCACAGATTTACTATAATATAAAGTAAATAATAGAAAGTTGTTGCCGCCGTTACTCGCTGTGCAAATTATTCTTTGTCCTCAAATATTTACTTTAATTTCTACGTAAAATCATCATCCGATATTGACACGCCGATAGTGCCGATAATAGTTGATATCGTCTCTTTAATTTGAATTCAACGTCAGTCACGAAATGAAAACTTTATTGGACACAGTAAAAACTTCATAAATCAGTAATTTTATATGAAACCATAGATTTAAGAATAGTCCAGAAGGAGCGTAGAATCATATTTTAATACATCCGACTGTGTAATAATTCCTCCACTATGTCTCACTTTCGCCGCGCGCATTCGTGACGCCGCCGCGTAATGTTGTACAATGGGAAAAAATATAATTATATCACAAATGTAAGGTAAAAAAAGGCAATCTCTTAATTTCATTGTGCACCCGGAAATATTGATTGACACAACAGAGTAGATAAGTAAAAGGTCATTCAATAAGAGTAATTGAATAATGAACTATGAACTTACAATATAAAACTTATTTTATTTTACATAAAACGGATAGTTTTATATCATGTTAAATAATGTTCATGATAGAGTTGTTTAATCCGAGATCCAATTTTCATCGGTTCTCTCATTAGATGAGCAAAGAAAAATTTAATACCTTGTCAACACTAACGAAATATTCATTTAGTTTTTTTTGACAGATGGAAAAATAATTCAATTTTTAGGTAATGCATTTGTTACATTCACATTCATTTGCTCATTACACATGAAATGTGATTGCATCCTGTTTCTTTAAGATCCTAGCAGTATCTCTACACTTTAAAAGGACACAACACGGCATAGTTGAATTCGAATCAGGAGTTGCGTACTGAGCGACGTCTACAAAGAAACTAATGGGTCAAAATGTAAACCTACTCATTTATGAGTAGTTTAGTCGCCTTCTGTTTGATGTGCGTATGCGGTTTCTGGACTATTCTTAATTCTATGTATGAAACTTATGTTTTTTGTTTTTTTTTTAAGGTAGTCATAATTTGTGGTGTAAGTCTTAAGTAATTCAAACAAATAATTTAAATTACTATACTGCTGTCCACCTGACATGGTCCGGACTTCAGGCCTTGCCACTCCGGTGTGCAGCGGCAGATATCGCCTTGTCAGTGGCCATCCTCAAATCATTCTCATCACAAGTTAACTCGCCCTTTCCGGTGATGTGTAGCTACTACACATTGCATCTAATAACTTTAATATCTCCATTAATATAATAAATGATGGGTTGACATTTTCGGTATTTCTTCATTATACATTTACGTATTAGTAAATTTTTTTTTTAATGAAATAATTAATGTGTTTTGTCAAAAATTGGAGATATCACTGATACAACAGAAAGTTTACCAATGTGTCGCATCTTGCGTTCGTAGTAACAGAGTAATCCTAATATATAATTGTCTCGCACACTCTTTACGTCTCACTCTCGATAATACAGGTATAATTGGGAACGACAGAGATAATTTTTATGCATCACACGCGCGGACAGCAAAATTTCTGCGTTGTAATTAGTAACTGCTCGGCTTTCGTTGGGGGCGGTTCTTCTGTGCGCACTGAGAGCAAGAATTAATGTTTTTAGCAATAAGATTTAAAATATCACTTTTGACTTCAACTATAAATAATTGAAGCAATTGCTGATGAATATTACACTTTTACGATTTAAATTCTCTCATTTTTTGCATGTGTAGTGACTACACAGCACTGTAACGCGCGGACGTTTTTAAGACAGTAAGGATAAGGTTAACTGCGTTTGTGGACACTGCAGCAGATAAGGATCATCTTGCACCTCTCCACAATCGCAGTTCATGTCATCTCCCTCCAGAAAACTCCACCTCCGTCCAAGTGCTTTCGGATGGCATTATCCGGAGCCTATTGCCGAATTTCTCTCCACAGATTCTCTCTGCGATTTTCTGCAAAGGTCTCTGAGCCAGTTGTGACTTTGAGGAAACTCCTTCTCGATCCCAGTCTCGAAGGAGCCATTCGATGGTCGTAAAGGGGGTGTCCAGGGTCCTGGATCGGTTTGTGTCTCTCTGTGTCCGTGGCTACGTTTCTCCTGATGTTAGGTAGAGCGATTCCTCTTATAGGATAAAGTTAGTGCCCCGGTGTGGGCTTAAGGCAGCCGGACACCAGTCGCACCATGTCATTTACAGCAATATCAACTTGTTTGGCGTGTGCTGACTTCTGTCACGTTAGACGAGCGTACTCTGCTGCGGAGACACACAAACCCAAAGCATCAGTGCGGAGTACACGTGGAGATGCTACCCAAGATGAACCGGTGAGCTTTCGTAATATTTTATTCCTGGCGGAGACTTTCTGTTTAGTATTGGTGCCGTGCTGCTTATAGGAAAGCGTCCTATCCAGAGTTACACTGAGGTATTTGGGTTTTTGGTAGTGCTCGATTCTCTCCCCCTTCCATGTTTCCATATGACACCCAGTTCTCTTCTCGCCTACTTATTTTTAAGGTGGAAGTATAACTAATTCTATGTGTATTCCCATACTAATTCTATGTGTATTCCCATACTAATTCTATGTGTATTCCCATACTAATTCTGTGTATTACCATACTATTTTATTCGAAAAACGTGTCTCTTTTATGTCGACTATTTCTAAATTTGTTGCAATAGATAATAAAAACATTTTTGAGAAGGTAATCTGGAAATCTAGATATTTACAGGGCTTATGACCCGTCATTGGCTGGTTTAAGTGGCCACTCTACACGCCGTGTAACATTTACCATTCTGTCCATGTTTTGAAAAGCCAAATTTCTTCAACTCTTCCATATTTTGACTTTTGTTAAGTAAAAGAGCTGAAACTTGAAACTGAAAACTGAAGTTTCACCTTTTTTACTTTGCAAAAGTCAGCAGACGGAAGAGTTGAGGAAATTTTGATGTTTAAACATGAACCTGAAACATTATATATCCCCAGAATCCTGAACTCCTTGAGTTTTTACCGCTTTTTTTCTCAAACATATTATTTTTTTAACCCTTTTTCTTTCCTTGGTTCCTCTTTCTCTCGCCTTCCAAACTCATTGTCTGATCCCACACCCCTCATCATTTAATATGTATAACATAATGTACTTTAAAAAAAATAAATTAATGTCAATATGTCCAAGCCTCATGTCCCAATTAAAAAACAGCTGTTATTTTTCATTAATTAGGTTTTTTTACATTTTAACATATGTATGAATCTTTTGATATATATTTATGATTTTTAAGTATAAAATTATGACCAATCTCTTCTTTTGACCAGTCTGTTTTTTGGTCCGCTGGAAGATATTGCTTTTAGCAATAAGTCCACCAAAGTACTTACTCTTTGTAATGTGGCCACTTAAACCAGCCAACGACAGGTCATAAGCCCTGCAAATACCTAAACTTCAAGACTGCCTTCCCGAAAATGTTTTCCCTCTCTGTTGCAACAAATTTAGATTTAAATATCTCCCTAGGGAGGAAATCCAGCCTGTTACAAACATTTGGAAATACTCACAACATTAAAAGACAGATAAATGCTATTTATGTGGTGAAAAATAGTCAATCATAATCTTGAATACTGAAAAAAAATATTTACGGTGTATTCAAATCAAGGCAAAGATATGTTATATCTAATCTATGATATAACAGAAAAGTGATAAGTCATGGATAAGTCTCTCATGGATGTGACACCCGTAAAGGCGAAATTGTTTTATTGTCTAATGGAGTACTTGTCAATTTTTCAAAAAAGAAAAATGTCGACACCGAGCAAATTCCCAGAGCCATCCATGCCTCATTTGATTCACAGAGAAGCTAAAGCCGTTTTAGCATGTTTATTTATGTTCATCGGTGTTATTTTGAGTAAGTATTAACTTTGAATTCACATTTTTTTTTACACGCACTGCATGCATAAAACGTAACATCAATTTGACATTTATTGAAACACCAGGCAAACATTTTTGAGAAGGCATATGAAAAACTATGCATTTACAGTGCTTATTACCTGTCATTAGCTGGTTTAAGAAGCCACTTTACACACTATGTAACAAAATATGTAATAAAAAATATAAATAAATAAAAAATCAGAATTTATATCTACAAAACAAAAATTAAAACTTCCTATTAAACTTAAGATCTTAAATATGTAAATAAAATAAAAAACAAAATAGTTAAAATGTATTTAACGAGATATCAAAAAGTTTCTTAAATGAAAGTTTTACATAAATAATAAATCAGTATAGAAACGTTCTGTCTTCTGACCACTTTCATAATAAAATCTTAATTTAATTTTTATTATGACATGTTTTAGCAAATTAAATATTTTTGGAAAAATATAATCCATTTATTTTTAAATATTTATTTATGTTAATGAAAGCGTAAATATCATAATCTATAAATTATTAATATTCATATGTTTATACTTTTATTTATTTTTTCAGATTGGGGGAACTATATTCATGTTTTTGGCCTTCACAGTAAGAATTTTTAAATTTTTAACATGATACTTTTTAATAAGATTTTTATGTTTTTTACATCATATTGAAGTGTTTATATTCTTTTAAGTATGTTTCTTTGTAAGGTAAAAGGCACTGCGTGCCGTATATATTAATAGATATAAATATATAACTTTTAAGAAAAAGAAAGGAAAAAAATTAAATGCTTATGTAATATTGTTACACTAAATCAGTAGTATAATAGTATTAGATAATAATAATAGAAAATACGCTCTTTAATAAACGGTATCAGCATAAAACATTTAGCACTTAATGAAAAGTTAGTTGAAATAATATATTCATTTTATTCTATAGTAATGTAGAGGGCAACACCAACAGCCGCGAGGTTGACAGGTCCGAATGCGTAGTCCGCTGCAACGTCAGCTCGGACAAGATATTAAACGCCGTGCATTGAAAGAACTCTCCATTGTAAAGTCCTTCTGTACAAAATAATAGGATGTAACTCGTGTGTAACTGCTTAGTAAATAATGTAGGAATGTCTCAATCGAATATTATTTTTTTTAACTTTTAATGCTCTTCTTGATGCTTGGCAATCGCGATGGGAATCTTCCCCTTCAGGGAGGGTTACCTTTCTTTTTTTCCTTCAATCCGTCAGCGCTTAGAATCTTCTTTGGTTATCCCCGATCACTGGACTACGCAGTTTTTATCAGGTCATGATAAATTTAATCAAAAATGATTTGTTTTTAATATTGTTTACTCCCCTTTGTGCTGCTGCAGATATCCTAACCAATCTTCTGAACACATCCTGTCCCTTTCCCCTTCTATGATTACCAAATGAAGCTTCTCGCTACTATCCGTGGCCCTGTTATAGGTCCTTTCGGATATACAGATCTGGTGGCTTCTAAAAAGAATTTCAAGGCTTTTAAAAAGTTTTGTAATCATTTCGGCGAATTGATCATGTCCAATCAATTTGATCCCAGTCAGTAAAGAATTCACTTCCCTCTTTTCTCAATCCAATGAAGTACATATTATGTACTTCTGGATTACTTTCTTTCAGCACAAATATGCTAAGTCTACCAGATTTCAGAGAGCTCCTTCAGGCAGCTTTTCTCGTTTGACGACGAGCAAATTTCCCGTGTATGTGGGCACCGCCAAGGAAACTTATGTCCTCAGATGCGGTGTGCGGTATGTGGGGGGCAAGCTGTCTGCTTAGTAAATAACTTCAATTGAACGTAGTTATGTAGAAAGCAGCCAGCCATAGAAAGTGAAACTGAGATTATAGCACCTTTATGAAACGAGTAAATAATCAAATCTACACAACAGTTGGAATGTTTTTGACTTTTGACTAATGATAAACATGAATACATTAGTTTTAATGATTTTTAGAGTACAGTCAGATTTTTCTAGTGCGGTGAGTGTTTTTGCAAACCGAGAAATGTCGTTTTGGTGATTGACACTATTTTCGGAAGGTGATTATTACAGTTTTTTGTATGAAAGCAGGCTGGCTGTTTTTATCAGAACATAGAATTGACCTTCTTGAACTTAATAACACCAATATCTCATTTTTTCTAAATTGTGCACTGGCTGGTTTCTGAATGTAATCCATCTTTCTCATTTAACCTCAAATCAACTCACAATAGTAGCACTGAAATGTTTTGTTATTTTTTCAGGCATTTCTGTAGGGATACTACGGTTGCTAGAATTTTCTCTACTGGAATTCAAGGAAAATCTTTTAACGATGAGTATGGGGGAGTTACTCCACGAATTCTTATTCCCGCAAGGAATTCCTGTGATATTCTTCCTGTCCGTCTACGGAACTTTGTTCATGTTTGAACTACCAAACATGTCGACCTTTGTGACGAGCATCCTTCCATTCACCGTAGTTATGCGCTGGCTCTATATGGCAGGTTATGTAAGTATTTTATAATTATTTATTTACTAGCATGTAGAGTGCCCGCCACATAACCTTTCCAAAACTTACACTTAAACAAATCATTTGTGGAATATACAGGTATGTAAATGTGTTGCAGCATTGCCAATGCTAATTTTTTTTTTCATTCTCCCTAAATTTACTATACAATGTATTTGGTACTTTAAAATACCAATACCAAAATATTTAACAATATTTTGAGTTCGTCCAAATTTAATAATTCAATTAGATGAATCTCGCCCGCATAAATAAAGGTTTCAGCTCTTTAACTTCACAAACATCAACGGATGAAATAATTTAAGGAATATAGATGGTAAAATATGGGCAGAATGGTGAATGCTACACAGTGTGTAAAGTGGCCACTTAAACCAGCCAATGACAGGTCATAAGCCCTGTAGATGCTTAAATCAAAATTTCAAGTAAATAATGTTAAAAATAAATTTTAGTATATTTATATTTTTACACCGTGGTCAACCTTTTAATACCCTGTCATCGCTCTAATTTTCTTGCCTCCTCTTTCACAGTAGTAGCCGCTCGATTGTGGAATAATCTACCCACTAATGTTAATTAATTTAAGTCAAGATTGAAATGTCACTATCTAAATATTTCAATTGTTCCTTTATCCTTCCCTTCACATCCCCTCTCCTCTCTTCATAGTATAGTGTTATTTTTTTTATATATATATTTATTTTTGTTAATATTTGCTTTTAATTTTTGTATAAAATTGAAAGATTTAATATGTCCATGTATTTATAATTTTCTCAAACTGAACGGTTTGGGTAGGTAGGAAGAAATTGCCTTAAGGCAATATGCCCGCCCTTATATGTATATTTATTTTATATGTATATAAAGTGTCAAATAAATAAATAAACCTTTTCAGAATTGGAAAGGTTATGTGGCAATAGCTCTACATACGCATAAGAAAATATTTTTGTATAAGTCAAAATCTGCTATTTATAAAATCTTCTAAGAGCAACTTTGGTTTTTATGCCCCAATGTCCAGAATGTGTAGATTAGTCAATTCATCACACGACTTGGAATTTTTTGGGATAGATCTTCCGGCTTTTCGTAGATCTCTTCGCGACTAAACAGTGTCGGATGAAGTTGGATTGGCATGGTTTAGCTCAAAGTTTTAGGTCTTTCGTTTTTTTAATATATTGTATACAATTATTGTTTTGCCCTTGTTTGTCTTTGCTAAATAGTTTTATGTTGTTTTTGTTCAGTTTCTTGCATTTATGTTTCTTCATGTAACTGTTGTAATTGGCTTAGGCCGTATATATAATAAATAAATAAATAGCATATTTTAAGTCGCAAGTTTTTTCTATAAATAATTATTAATATGTTTAAGGATCACGGTGTTTTAAAACGGACAATATGGCTTTACGACTCTGGACTTAGTATGGGGAATTCCTTGGCATACAGTTTCTTTTATGGCTATCTCAACATAACTCTTCCCGACAGGGGAGACCAGAATTTTGGGTTAAAGGAAATGATTCAAAGGTACGAAGCAAATGAAAATATCACAATTCCTGCCAAAAAGATATTCATTGTTGTACCATCTTCTCTTTACTGCCCTCCGAGCTTAGGCGATCTCTCAAAACATAAGGATTTGTTTATGGAGCCAGCAAAGGTGAATATTTTCTATGTTTTTTTAAAGAATAATGTACGGCAAGTTCCAGGAACAGGGTAAATGATGAACCTTGACAAGTAAATGTTTATCGCAGAAGGCGAAATTAGCAGTTCACAATTGAGGACCGTTTTAACAAAGCGAAATATCTACAAAATGTACATTTTTCAGGAGAAGGTTTTTTCATGTTAAAAATAAAACTATTACGATTTTAAATTAAATAAAAATTACATTTTATAGATGCATATATAAAATCCTTACACATGTACTGAAAATCAACAATGTAGAATCAGTAAAATTATTTATAAAAATGTTCTAAATTCACGAATTTTCACAAAAAATATATATCTACATATTTTTGTAATAGGAATGTATGGAAAATTGATTTATGTTGGGAATTAAATTGCATGAAATCATTTTAAACTGATTTTTTGTAAAATTATATGTCTACTGACATATCTAAGTACCTATGTAAATATAAACACATTTAGGTATTTTCCTCCTATATATTTTTAACATACACAATAGCACAAATAAAGTGATAACAAAATATATTTCAAATAATATTATTTTACTATTATTCTTATACTTCTTTTTTCTTGGCCGAAATCATGTTTTTTTTGTGATTTTTTTTCGATTTTAAAAAACTTAACACCCCAAAAAAATATGTAGATATTTCACGTTGCGAAAACTCTAGGTAATGTAGTTATTTCGTTTTGTAAAAATTCACGATATTTGAACTGCTACAACTTCACATATATATCGTTTTGTTAAAGTTATATTTCACCAATCGATAAAGCTCACATGGAAGAACGCATTTCAATAAAAAAAACGCATTTGTTTTTTTTTGTAGAAATTTCATTTTGTGAAAACGGTCCTCAATTGGCATACATTATTTACACAATAATCTTAAAATTAAAGTGCTGCTGTATTGTAAGCATACAATTCATCAGCAGCTTGTTATTTTTTTTTTGTTTTTAATGCTTTAAAATTAACAAACATTAATACACGTAGTAATTATATTTGAAAATCACTACATATTATACCTCGGAGTAATAATGCGCCAAGCCATAGAGAAGCCCTATCGCTATGTTTCATAGAACGGAAGCGTTGTTGGTTAGCGCTAACTTCACTCTGCCGGTGGCCATTTTGTTTTGTTCGACAACAGACGCGTAATGGTCCTAACGGACGCTTTTGTCGCTGTGCTTGGCTTTGTTTGTAAATAACTTGGATATTTACGTTATAATAAAAAATAAAAAAAACACTATGGTGAATTGCAGTATGTATGGTTACAGCAGTAGGAGCGTCAAAGGAGTCAGTTTTCACAGTTAATTGATTTCAAATATTTTCCTTTGATTTACATTGATTTTTGACATGTATTGTCTTTAAATGTTTATTATGTTGCTTAAAAACTTTCCTTATATCAACATATTCACTTCAGGTACTATTTTTTCTCAGTTTAGGCGATAAATTTGTGAATTAAAGTATGTTTACTGTTGATAATGACAGTTGATTATGGGCAATATGTCAGGGCCGCACTAGGCATGCTAACCTGCTGACAAGCCTCTAAAATAGAAGCTTGCAGGTTATTCACCAGGATGCTTCGCAGCATCGGTGTCCCAATGGAGTACCCTATGCAATATTGGACTTCGATAATGATAAAAATAGTTTTTGTATTTTGTTTTTAGACTATGCTGACCATATACAGAAGTGTAGCTGGGAATTTGAAGCGGCCATACAGACATTCTGTTTACAAATTAATAAGGAGCGACAAGTCTTTGCCAGTACATGTGGTTGTAGAAGGGGCTTCCCCTCTTGACACGTACTACAAAATATGTGCTTATGGAGTCCCAAACAATGGTGAAAAACTTTGTATATCAATAATTAAAATTGAATTCAAACAGCTGTCCATGATAATTTTTCTCTAATGAAGAGTGGTTTTAAAAAAAGATAAAAGTCGTGTATCGTATTATCATCGCTATGGTTTTTTTTATGTTAATTATTAATTTAATTACATAACTTAATTATTAATTAATTAAGTTTTGTAATTAATTGCAGTTCTATCTAATTTATTTCTCAATCTACCGAGAAATAATATTTTTTTACAAACATGCTCAAAGTTTGCATTCATACCCAAATACTTCATTTTATCCACTTTCTCAATAGTTTCGCCATCTATATATACATTCGGATTGAATTGGGTTGTGGTCCCGTGGCAAGTGACTCGGACTCACGGATCAAAGGTTCGTGATTAGAATCCCACTCTACCCCAACTTGATTCCCATTTTCCAATAGTAAATTATTTACAACTCGTGGAAAAAATGGAAATATTTGGGTAAATTATAAGAACGCAAATATTTCTTTTTGTACCAAAAAAAAAAAATTCAAAACGTGAAGACATAATTTTGTAGTAACATCTTAGGAGTTATTTATATTGACACATGAAAAATCATTCGTATCTGGCGTGTTAATTAATTTTGTTAATACAATGCTTGACACATAAATCAACATAAATATATAAAATCAGCTTTAAAACTAAAATAAACCTAATTATTAACGACTTTCTTACAAGGTTACATCTTTGTGCAAAAACGTTAGAGATGGGACAAATTGGCCAATGTAAATGGATCGAATGAAAAAAATAATTAATTTGATGTTGTTCATGAAAAAATTATAAATGTCTCATTTTTTGGTGAATAATTGTGTGGAACACAATAAAATAGGCTTGTTTTTTGCGTTTTTATATCAATTTTTGGAAACAGAGTTTCATGATTGCATGAAAAAACTTATAAAATCGATTTGATCGGTGATCAGTAATTTCCCATCACTAATGACATTAGTTTGACAGCTGTCATTCAAGCTATATTTTAAGGACTATAGACTTTGTTGGTTTCATCCTATTTCCATGTACGTATTAAGTTTTTCCAACATTCAGTTTTATTTTGTTAATTTTAAGGCATTTTGATATTATTATTATTTATTACCAATTTTTTGTTCACATTTGTTACATTTGCTGTGCTGTTTAAGTCCTCATTTAATTTGTTATTAAAGAGTACTTTCTAATGTTGACCTGAATCTGGCATTAACCCCTAGAATTATGTTACTATATGATAAATGAGTTTTATTGTCATAATATTCTATTTTTATTTTTCAGATACTTTTGAATTCTACAAGGACGATGTCCTCTCTATGTTTTACTATAGAATGAAATATATTATCGACAATGACTATGAATTCAAAGACCTTTGTGAATTTGTGTACTTCGACAGTAAGTCCTAACCTCAATACTTTAATTGATTTTAATAATTTACGTTTCAAATGACTAAGACAGACATAACAAGGATACAAAGACAACAAAATAAAAAAAATAAACTAACATACAACTTACCCTACTTGACAGGGGCGAATCTTCCAAATAAGCGATTATGCACAGCTTACCTTTATATTTGACTTTCCATAATAATGTTTTATGTAACTATGTTTATGGGAAAATAAATATAATAAATATTTTTGATTATAAACCACCGTTTATATCTTCCTACAAAAAAAAAATCTCTTAAGTGCGCCCAGCGCTCAGCCCGTTCGCAGTGAATGATGAAACTAGCCGATTACCTCAGCTTATTTCTCCATACAAAAAAGTACAAATAATTTTACATCTTTAACCTGGTCGCGTTTTTTCAGTACTAAAACAAGCTTGAAGATTAAAAATATTTAAATTTGTTGCAACAGAGAAGGAAAAAACATTTTTGAGAAGCAATATGGGAGTCTAGGCATTTACAGGGCTTTGACCTGTTATTGGCTGGGTTAAGTGGCCACTTTACACACTGTGTAGCACTCACCATTCTGCCCATGTTTGAATATCCACATTTCTTCAACTCTCCTATCTGTTGACTTTTGTGAAGTAGAAGAGCTGAAATCTGTATCATGTGGGTGAGATTCACCCGGCTGAACCAATTCACCTACTAGGCAACGTCTGAAAACAATTTTCCAATTTTTTATAATTCTTTTTTTACCAAGTAGTTAATTCAACAATGTTCAAAACATACTCAAAGTATGTCCAAATGCTTGCAGACTGGCTGGATTTTCTCCCAAGGGAGTTGTTCATATTTAAATTTGTTGCAACAACAATCTGTAAATGCCTAGACTCCCATATTCCCTTCTCAAAAATGTTTTTTCCCTCTCTGTTGCAATAAATTTAAATATGAACAACTCCCTAGGAAGAAAATCCAGCCAGTCTGCAAGCATTTGGACACACTCATAATATTGTTGAATTACAAATATTATTTGACGATTCTCTATTTGGAAACTAGCATTTCAAATAATATTTTTGAAGGACTATTTTTCTTTGATAGGATACCATTGACAAATTATGTATCACATAGGACATGTGGCGTTCGAAGTGGCTGTTTTTGGCATTATTCATTTTAAAAGGAATCGTCCAGTGCTCAGCGTTGACATTTCAATCATAATGGAAATATCTGCTGAATGTCGTTGTGGTATTTTTTAATAAACTTTTGTACAAATGTTGCAACAAAATAGTACAAATAAAACTTAGTATATTGCAAAGTTAATAATCACTGTTGTATGAGTTGATTTCCACAGAATTACAGAAAAAATAGCCATTGAAAATTATATTATTTATATATTATGTACTTATATGTAGGTAAAAATAAATGAAAATTTTTGTAGATTACCTATAAAATAAACCACTGCTCGCCACTGCTACCTGACCCCTACGACTGAGCTGTACGAAAAAACACACCAATTTGACATAAAATACTTAACGAAAATTGTAAACAAAATTGCCCCGGAAAACATACAAGACATTGACAAATCATTTACCAAAGATGCTAACATACACAAATATAATACCAGACAACGACACTACTACATAAAAAAAGCAAAGACAAACGTAGGACAGTCAAAAAATACTTAACAATAAACCTCAACATTACAATGCCTTACCTTATCACTTGAAAAATTACGCTGTAGACAAATACAAGACAAGGCATAACATGAGTAGACCTTAAAAATAATTTTACTTACGCAAATATTATCACTGTGTTCTTTAATATTAACAAATAAGACTGCCATTAATGCCCGCCATTTTCTTTCAGATGTCCGCTATCCAAAACTGAACATCGCTAAGGTTGTGCTGGACCGCGTTGAAGAGACTGTGCGACAAGAAAAGAAATATGTTACATTTTCTTAAATAAGTTGAATGCTAAAAATATTAGTTCTGTCCATTTCATTCAATTTGAAAATCGGCATCAAAAGTAAAACAAAATGGTAAAGGCTACGTCTGTGGGGTTCGTAGTCGTAGTGGTTGATGACACACATAGGTGCTAAATCATTTCACCTGAAATAGAGTGACGACCGATGAAGCGAGTCATAATTTGAAATGGAATATAATACATTATGAGTAGACCTTATAATTTAAATTTGTCGCTACAGAGAGGGAAAACATTTTTAAGAAGGGAATATGGACGTCTAGGCATTTACATGGCTTATGACCTGTCATTGGCTGGTTTAAGTGGCCACATTACACACAGTGTAACATTCATCATTCTGCCTATGTTTCAACATCCACATTTCCTCAACTCTTCCATCTGTTGACTTTTGTGAAGTAATAGAGCTGAAACTATTATCATGTGGGTGAGATTCATCCGGCTGAACCAAATCACCTATTAGGTAACGCCTGAAAACAATTTTCCAATTTTTTATACTTCTTCTTTTATCAGATAGTTAATTCAACAATGTTTTGACTGTTGCAACAAATTTAAATATGAACAACTTCCTAGGGAGAAAATCCAGCCAGTCTGCAAGCATTTGTACATACTCAAAACATTGTTGAGACCTTGTAATATTTTTTAGGTTTATTTTGTTTATTTCATTTTTTTAAAGTTTTTATTTGTTTTTTATTTTATTTTATTTAATTATGTGTTTTATTTATTCATACATTTTTTTATTTATTGAGTGCATTTTTAAGTGTGTATTACTTGTATTGTATTTTTTTTTTAATAAATACAAATCGCCATTGCATACTGTCACTATTGAAAAATAGAATAAATGCTTACAAACATACCACTTTCTAAATTTCAAATTTACATAAATGAACGTAGAATTAAGAATAGTCCAGAAACCGCATACGCGCATCAAACAGAAGACAACTAAACTACTCTTAAACGAGTAGTTTTACATTTGATCCATTAGTTTCTTTGTAGACATCGCTCAGTGAGCAACTCGATTTGAATTCAACTATGCCATGTTGTGTCGTTTTAAAGTGTAGAAATACTGCTGGGATCTTTAAGAAACAGGATGGAATCACATTTCATGTGTAATTAGCAAATGCATGTGTAAGTAGCAAATGCATTACTTAAAAATTAAATTATTTTCCCATCTGTCAGATTGTTAAAGAAAACAAAACGGACATTTTGTTAGTGCTGCCAGGGTAGTAAATTTTTTTACCCTACTTTGCTCATCCAATGGGAGAACTAATCAAAATTGGACCTCGGATTAAACAATGCCGTGGTGGACATTTGACGGACACTATCTTAAAAATATCAAATATTATTTAACATGGTATAAAAATATCAGTTTTATGTAAAATATTTTTTTTATTTTTTATCAATAAATTTCATAAAAAGTACATGTAACATAAATTCCTTTCTTGCAAAACCAACATTTAAAAAATTCAATCTTTTCAAAACTCGGCTCTTAAATTAATTAACAGATCAGCTAGAATTGATAAGGAAGAGATACCCAAACTTTCTAAAAAGCAAGGGTGCCTGTCCGTAAACGTTATTCTATGGCTCAAATTTGTTACTAGATATCGATTTGATAGTAACTACCAGAAAAGGCATTTACATTCACATAATACAAGGCTAGCACAATGTGAAGGCTTGTCAGTGCCGAGGTTTGTAAACGAGTGTGGCCAAAGAACACTTCATTATACCATACAATTACCAAAATTTTCAATAAGGTTCCTGAGCAGATCTTAAAAGAAAATGTTGACAAAGCTTTTAAGAAAAATTATGTAACAAGACTTTATATTGATTAATATTTTATGTTAACAGTCATCTATTTAAATTTTTGTAAATAAATTTTGTGTAAAAAATACGTATGCTTTTAGGCCTTAATAATGTTTATATTACTTTTTAAATTTATATGATTTCTCTAACGTTTTTCTTTGTAAAGGAAAAATGAGAAACCTGCTGACAAGCCGGTTTCGCGGTTTAGTGGGTTTCATTTTGGTATTCCTTTTATATTTTCTGTTCATGTTTACCTTCTTAAATAAATCTATTGCACCACATGTCATTATAATGTAATTTGATAAATTACTATGTATTTTTTATTGTTCATTATTATGGCCTAACACGGGCACAGCCTAAAAAGCCTTAATTAGTTCATTCATATTGAAACGAGTGTAATTTTGAATGAATAAATATAAATTGATGCCAAAATAATAAATAAATAAATATATTCTTGTTATGTTTTGAGGATCAGTTTTACTGTTAGAAAAATTAAGAAATGTTCAACATGCGGAATTCGTAATTTTTTTTAAGCTTTGTTCCGCATCATGTTAAAAATAATTACTTTAAAAAAGATATTAATTCAACAGATGTTCAGCTCGATATATAAAAATAAATTAGAACACAGCTATCTAACAAGATTTACATCTGTTGATGGCCTAGTAGTACCAAAATTTAAAAATAAATATGGACAACGTACGTTGGATTATATTGTTCCAAAAGTATTTAATTTGTTGCCACTTGACATGAAAACATGTCATAGTAAAAATAAAATTAAGTTTCTATTACGTAAGTGGTTAGTAGATAAAACATTCCTATATTGATTTATTATTTATGTAGTATTTATGTAATACATTTTTTAAATTTTTTAATATTCTTTACTTATTATTATTTTTTTACATATATACATTTTTTGAAAAAAAAATAATTTTATCCCTCATTAATTACATTTTTGTTATTTTCTTGGGTTAACCTTTTCTTTTCTTTTATTACTTTCTTACATTCTTATTTCATTTACAAATGTAAAATGTTAGATCTTAATTTTAATATGTACTTTTAATTTTCTTACTATTTTTTATATTTTTTTTCTGTAGATATGAATTGAAATTCTAGATTTACTTTACCTTGTTTAATTTATTTTCTTATCTTGTTTTGATTACATTTATGAGCACACACTATTTATATATGTGTCTATTATTTTTTTTTTCTTTCTTATATTTAAAATATATTTAAGTAAATTACTATTCTTTAATTTTAATTGTATTATTTTACTCTATTTTCTTACTTAAAAAAAAAAAAAAAAAATCTTTAAACTATTTTTATGTTTATTATTTTATACGTATACAGTATTATGTCTGTACTCTTCTTATTTGATTATTAATTAAAACTAATGTCTGAGCACCCGATGACAAACTATTATTGAATAGTTTATCGGGACAAAATATATCTTAATACTTTGTTTTCTTCATAATGTATTATAATGTAATAATATGTATATTTTATTGAATAAAGACTCTAAAAAAAAAAAAAAAAAAATCATGTTTTTCATGTTACAAAGTTTTCTTATGTATGCGTTATCAACTAAATAAAAAAAACTGAAATAAATGTAAAGCTTTTTTCATTGACACTGGCCGAGGAACTGCATTCAAATTATAGAAAGCGTTTCGCGGAAGTATTGATGATACATATAGTTAAAAAAGAGTAAAACTGTACACGAAATTTGCTACCAAACATTGATGTCTGAGTTGAGGTTATCATTGCTCTCCACCAGAAGGACGATTGCTGACCTCACCCTAATGCACAAGGTGGTCTGCACTCTTAATAGATTGCCCAAAATTACTCTCCCTGATAAGTTTTCGTGTATCTACTAAGACCACCAGACCCAACACATGTTCCAATGTGAGTGCAATAGCATAAACTACATCCGCCACTCTCCCCTGGCTCGCACGCACAGAACTGCAAATAATAGCTATCCTACCTGCTGAATGGTCATCACCTCAATTCTTCAACTCCTTGGTGTGATTTTCCTATCATTTCAATTATTCTTCACTTTCTTTCATTCTTTTGTTTATATACTCAATGTAATAATTAATTACCATTATTATTTATTTACGGACATTGTCCATTTATAAAATTCATGGGGATTATTATTACAATATTAGAATAGTTAAAAACATTAAAAAAGAAGCGTTGACAAACATAAGGGACATCATGACAAGACATGGACTATTTATTGCGTGCTCGTTTAAATTGTTGTAAACTTAAAGCAAAAAAGTCCAGATCTTATCTTGAGTTAACAATATGACAAAGACGGGTCTCATTGGAGAATTAAGGCCATAATTTGTTCTTTGCTGATTGATAAACGGTACTTCATTGTTCCTAAACCTACGAGTCGGAATATGGAATTTGACCTGTCCCAGTAATGATGGCACATCTATTATACCATTTAGTATGCCAAACATATATATAGAGTCAATATTAGTTGTACGTTTTTGTAAATTAGAAATATTTAACATTGACTATATCTCTTACATATTTATATCTCTTTTATTCTTATTTGCGAATAATCATAATGACATGTGGCGTTTGCTTTCGAAATAATTTGTAGTTTTTTTTTCTTTTGGATTAAGATGATTATTTAACATATTACAACAGAGATGAAGAACATTTACGAGAAGGTAATATAGAAGTCTAGGCATCTACAGGGCTTATGACCTGTCATTAGGTGGTTTAAGTGGCCACTTTACACACTGTGTAACATTCACAATTTTGCCCATATTTGAACATCTGTATTCCTTCAATTCTTTCATCTGTCGATGTTTGTGAAGTTAAAGAGCTGAAACCTTTATTTATGCGGGTGAGATTCATCTAATTGAATTATTTCACCTACATACCAGGCAACGCCTGAAAATGTTATTTTTTCAATTTCTATACTTCTTCATGGACCAGGTGGATTTATCTATCTTTATCCTTCTATATTACCTTCTCTTAAATGTTCTTCATCTCTGTTGTAATATGTTAATGTTAACAGTTCCCCAGGGAGTTGAATCCAGTCCTTGTCTACAAAAATTGGACAAACTCAAAATATTGTTGAATTGTTTATTTTATGATTGAGAATATTTGTTAACATACTGTTGTGCTATTTTTGATTGTTTTGGTTTTTATATATGATAGTTGTAGCCGTTGGTTATCCGAATAAAGAATAATAAAAAAAAATACATTTTTCATTTACTTTGAATATATATAGTATATGTAAAATAAACATGTTAAATTGTTTTTAGAATTTTGACACGGAACCTAATCTTATATCTTCCATTATATTTGTGTTCATTTTACGCCGGTGTCTCTCGGAATAGAACCCCGGCGTAAAACGACGTTTACCTGTATTCCAATTTGTTTCCGGAGGGGAAAAGAAGCACGCTACTGCTAAACGCTAAATTTTCGAACTAAAATAATTTAGCAGTAGTATACTTTTGATATAAAATAGCATTGATTCCCGTCAATAATGGCGGTTTGTTTTGACTTTTCCGATTTGTTGTCATCACCGTTGCTATGGACAAAATTCCAACAGGGTTTCGCAAGAATTCAGCGCCGCTGTTTCTAATAAGACTATCATAGAAATAAAATGGTAGAAATGGACTGGAGAACGATTCTTTCCTTCAACCACGAGGATATTGCCGATGAAGACAAGGAGAAGATATTTGACGGGATAATATGGATCGATCCGGGAGATATAGAAATTAATTTCGGTGACATGAAGGGATTGTTTATCGTTGCACAAGAAATATTACGTTATAAGGGCGAACAGGTAATGTTTAAAACTATTTTACACGAGATATTATTTCTTATGTAATGTTTTCGTTGGTTTAACATTTTGAATCAGATTTTTTTTCGTAATTTTAATTCAGATCTAAAATAAATTATTCAGGTGAGTTCGCTGACTTCTGCACTCGATGACATGGCGGAAAAACAGGGCGAAATGGAAGCTGAGGTTAAATTAAATAATTTAACTATGAATGGTAAGTATTTTACACAGAATTAAGAATAGTCCAAAAACCGCATACGCGCATCAAACAGAAGGCGACTAAACTACTCTTAAAAGTACTACCGTCAAACATGAAAATTTTGCCCAGCCATGACAGTTTTGCCCACTGCCGAATCCTTAACAAAATCAACTTTTAAAGTAAGAAAAGTTACTGGTATCATAAAAATTACATTTGGTAAGTATATTTTGATAGTTTCATGGCAAAACTAAATATTTAGTTTACCGCCAGCTTCAGTTGATCACTTGAAATTTGAAGTTAAACTTGAAGGTCTGTTTGTGTATATCTACAAATATTGTCAAAACTTTTGTTGTTGCAGAGTTTGTGTTGAAAGGAGGCAAGTAAGTTTTATATAATTCATTGCATACATAATAAAGACGCTATAAAACGTATTTCTGTATATCTATTTGAACAAACACAATAGATTTTCAAGTGGGCCAAATTGTCTTAGATTTCTTAGCTAGTGTTTTGACAATTTTTCCCACGTCTAGGGTTGTAACTACATACTACATTGAAAAAATATTATCCGAGAAAGTAGAAAAAAACAAAGTAGAAAATATAAAAGAAAATGAAGTAAATGGTAAAAACATGATTTTAAACGAGGTAACGGGATGTTTTGTTCAAACTGGCCCATAAATCAAATTTTTTGCCAAAGATTTAACAAATGAGATTTAAAAATCTGATGGGGGTTTCAACTCAAATACACGCTGAAAATGACAAGCCAGTTATTATGTTCATTTAAACTTTTTATACCACACAGCAATCGGTAAACAATCCAGCCAATTTTTCTCTGCCATCAGGATCAAAAGATACCTACACCTTATAGAGGAGAACATTGAAAAAAATGTCACAGCGACACGGAAACATAAGACTTTGATGCCTATTCAGTTGATAAATCAACAGATTTCGAGACTTACGATTACGACAAATATGAACAACGTGCATCCAAATCTTTGGCCGAGGAAAACGAAAAAACTGTCTGATCCGCTTGAAATTAAAAACGGTGAAGAAGTCGCTTTCGTTTTATTAAAGTTTAACACTGTTGATACGCAAAATGACAAATATTGTGTCGGTTAAGTTATCAGCGCATCAACTACCACAATTTTAAAAGTGTTATGTCATTTGTAAGACGCAAACGTAATGGAGCTTTGTGTGATCTCAAGTTGAGGATATTGCTGATGTATTTAATTGGAACATAGTGAAATCTTTACCTGAACATGTAATCTTGCGTCGAGGTTTTCATAAATTCAATGTGAATCTTAAAAACTGCAAGATTGAGTCATTTTCTGTGTGTAAATTAAAAATTGTTATAAAAAACCAATTTTAATTTTTACTATTCAAAAATAATTTATACTTTTTTAAAAAAATGTAAGAATATCCAACCACATTTTAGAAAGTTTTATTTATTAAATTTGCCAGCTTTTTGTGAAATTATGAAGACTTATTTTTTTACTTTAAATGTTTTTTTGTATAAATATTTTTAACAGTCCAAAGAAGAAAATAAAACATACAAAATATTATGAATTCTGTACATAAAATACAATTTCAAAGTATATGTAATGTAGCAAATAATTGCATTGCTGTACAAAAAATAAAGATCGTTTTCTTTTCTACATACACATTTAAAGAAAAATCGTTTTGGGAGCAAGCTCCCTTAACTACGAAAATCGCATCAGAACTGAAATGGTTTGCAAAGAAAAAAATGGTTTATGCATAGTCAAACACGAACAAATTAAAAGGATTAGAGATAAACTCCTTTGGTTTTGTTAAAAATCCAATTATTTGCCAACCCTGGCCCACAAATCCACATTGTATAGAAAAGTTGAGGAAATAGTTGACAATCTTGCCCACCGGTTTTTTTCATTAATTTTATAATGGTGATGCCTCAATGATGCTATTGTTTAAACATAAACAGTTTTTTTGGCCCAAATAGTAGTAATAAACCGTATGATAAGGATGATAAAACCAAAAATAACAGTTTATTACCAAGTGGGCAAAATTGTCAACAAGTGGAGATAATTTTGCCCAGCATGTTTTGTCTTCTAAAATTACATAAATAAAATAAAAGCAAACGTTTTGTACTTGTAAAAATGCTCAGAATAATTAGTATCACTATTCAACAAAATGGATAGGAGTAGTCCTGTACAAAAAAATTATGATATTGTAAATGTTTGTTAAAACTGGGCAAATTTGTCACGTTTGACGGTACTCTTTTACGTTTTGACTCATTAGTTTCTTTGTAGGCGTCGCTCAGTACGTTACTTCCGATTTGAATTCAACTATGCCGTGTTGTATCGTTTTAAAGTGTAAAAATACTGCTGGGATCTTAAAGAAACGGTTGGGATCATATTTCATGTGTAATTAGCAAATGCATGTGTATGTAGCAAATGCATTACATAAAAATTGAATTATTTTTCCGTTTGTCAAATTGCCGAAGAAAACAAAATGGACATTTTGTTAATGTTGCCAAGGTGTAAATTTTGTTACCCTACTTTGCTCGTCTAATGAAAATTAGACCTCAGATTAAACAACGCCGTGATGGACATTTGACCGACATTATCTTTAAAACATCGAATATTATTTTACATGATATGAAAATATCAGTTTTCTGTAAAATATAATATGTTTTTTATTTTAAGTTTAAAGTTCATTAATTCAATTACTCTTATTAAATGACCCTTTACTTATCTACTATGTTGTGTCAATCAATGTTTCTGCGTGCACAATAAAATTTTTAAGAAATTAACAAATTACTTTTTTTAATCTTATATTTGTATATGATTATATTTTTTGTGATCTGTCAACATTACGTGGCGACTTCACGCATGCGCGCGGTGAAAGTGGAGCAACGTGGGGTTTTTTGGACACAGTCCGATGTATTCAAATATGATTCTACGCTCCTTCTGGACTATTCTTAATTCTATGGTATTTTCTATTAACCCAATTGAATGTATCATGTTTCCCTGGCAAAGTAGTGAATATTTTTTGCAAGTTGACCGTCCATTTACGTAGGACATCTCTAAATTACAAGCTTAAAGGCAATAGTCCAGAAGGAGCGTAGAATCATATTTGAATACATCGGACTGTGTCCAAAAAAACCCTCACTTTGCCCCACTTTAACTGTAATCACAATGTAAGATAATTATATTTTAAAAAATAAGAAATTTGTTAATTTCTCCAAAATTTTATGGTTCACGTGGTTTAAAATACACCTAGCAGAAAAGCTGATTATAAAATTAGATTTGGACAGAGACATGCATTTTTCTCTAATCCAATATAACCGGCGTGAAATATTTAACCTATCACAACTTAAAAAATATGCACGAAAATGATAATGAAAAGATTTGTTATCATTTTTATTTATTTCTAGAAACTTTGCAACAAAAGGATTTGTCTGAACAATTAGAACAAAAGGACAGTATTATTGAAGGCAACAAAACACTCATTGGAAAGGTGAGTTTACTATAATGACCAACATTTTACCGGTCAATAAATTGTTTTTTTTATTGAGCTAAATTAATAATGTACAACTTAATTGTTATTTTTAATATTTAAAGTATAAATTGTATGATCAAACATTTTATTAAACGTTATTAGTTATTTGTTTATAACCACTTACCGACTTTTCTATGTCTATCGATTTTGAGACAGTGACTGGTGTGCACACAGTGAGCACACCTAATGTACTGTACAAGTAACAGTTTGGACTGTATTCCACAATCCTGTAGCAAGGGGTAGGTGTTGGCCGTGTCTCGCTGCCGTCGTCGCTCTCGGGGTCGTAAATCCCGAAAGTTATGAAGTCTCGAAATTCCTCTCAAGTCCGGTGTCACTGCGTAGGTCGGTGGAAGATACTGGTTCGTAGTCCTGGGGTGAAGCGATGGTCAAGTCCAAGGTGTAGATCCAGTAGTAGAGCGGGAGGTCGGGCGGGGTGACGAAATGAAACGATCAGACTAACTTGATGTCTCGAGGCGAACTCAATATTTATTATTTTAAATGTACACATTATATAGGGCGTGTTGCGGGCTCCCGCTACCTGCGTCCGAACCGGCGTTAGGCCAATACGGGAGTGGGGGGGGAAATACCGCTCCCACTATACCCGGCCGGCGCGCCTCCCCCAAAGTGCATATAGGGAGGTGCCGGCGCTCGGCCCGGTCACTTCGCTGGGAGCCGCCGCACGCGCCACATCAATTACAAAATGCCTTTTTTAAGGCAGTCCTTAGTCTTTATACAAATGCATGTTAGGGCAATAACGGGTCAAACGTCTAGATTCAGGCCCTTTTTAGGGCCTGTAACACAAATTTCTGCTCTATAGTACCCCGGTATCGCTAAAGTCAGACCCGAAAGTGGAATATTCATCCTTTATTGTGGGTCCAACATTTAGCCTACAGATACCGGAGGCCCTAACTATATTATTGCATTTCATTCACATATTTAACCGTCCGTTACACCTAACATCCTCAGGTTTAACCAGTGGTCGCCCGAGGATGGGGCTTCTTTTATGATGTAGGGCATCACATTCACATAGAACGTGTATGGGTGTTTCCTCATCCGCACTGCAAAACCTACATCTAGAAGTCTCGGAAAGGTTCATTCTAGCAAGGTGTTAGTTCAATCTGCAGTGCTCTGGGCGGGCTCTAGTGATAACCCTCACTTGATTTCGGTGCAGCTTTATTAGGTCGAAAGCAAACCTTTATGACTGCCCTTTTGTCAGTTCCTTCGCATCATGCTCTGCTTCCTGGACCATGACCTAAGCTCGTTACGAGGAGCACATTTGGGCACAATGGATCCCTTAGATACTTATCTAACTAAGAAGCAAGCGGTGGTATCACTCCTGGCTAAAAGATGATAATATCAGTACCTTAAACACTGGAAGCCACATTTTTTGCAAAATTGAGTTATGCATGTTGTCATTTTGTTAATATATTCAGATTCTATTAATTCTCAAAACATTGGAGTCCTCCGGTATACTACTATTAAAATTTAATCGCTAACGAAAAACTTTCGTAAATTTATTTAAACGGTACTAATGTGTCCGCAACATTTAAGTTATCTATATCTCTATTATCTGTTTATAGACTGTGAATTCGTTCTGTATTTTGGTGCGGGCCGGACGGTTAGAAAAAAAAACATTGAAGCCCCATATTTATTTTACCAGTCCATATTTCAAATGTTTTTTAACTTATTTTTCGTAAATATTGTTATCAAAAGCCAATAAATCAAAAAAAATAAAAATGAATTGTGTTTTTTACTTCTTGAAAGATTCATTTGAAACTGTTTTATAACTTCAAACCGCTCTCCTGAACAATTTACCATATGTGACTTCCAGCATTTCAGCTTTAAGGTACTGGATATTACCATGTCTGCCCAGATCATCATATTACCATACCTACTGTTATTTTAAATAGTTTCTAAGATTGCTTAGCTTATGTTTAGTTATATTGCTTCCGTTGGAATAAAACGAAGTGATATTTCTAATATTATTTTAAGACTCGACAAAGGAACAGTAACAGAAAACCAAATTTAACACATGTATAATTAAATTATTTAGATTTTTTAGTCTCATTTTTGTTTGTTCACAGCTCAGTTTAAAGATATCTTCTCTGGAAGAACAAGTGGCCAGTCTACTAAGAGACAAGAATGACGAAAGCTCCTCTACATCAGATCCAATATCAGAAATAGATAGAATCAAAGACCTGGGAGACGCCCTCAAAAAGAAAAATGGCCATATCAAAGAATTGCTCGGTGACATTCAGGTAAACAAAATAATGACGTCGTTCGGGGTCATGCCTGGAATAGCCATAAAAATCGTGCCTCTCATTTAAGAAATGACAGCGTCAGTCTAAAAAATGTTGGTAGTGATAAGAAGACCATGAAACTGAAGTAATTATATTGAGGAGATATTGTTTCTCTATAAAATACAGTCTGAAATGAAAGTGTCCCAGTATATTAGTCAAATATGATTATTATTCACAGAATGTATGTCGAATCTTGTGCTGCGTGAGGTAAAAAGACGGCAATAGCTGTCGACATTCTCATACATTTTCTATTCAGTCCAGCGCAGCGTAAACTGCCCGCCAGGGACAGGGAGGTCCGCTGTGCGGGTATTATTTTATTGTGTTGTAATAATTATATTATTATCTGGCGTCAGACAGCTATGCCTGTCATACTCTTGGCAAGATGCATTTCACTTCTGCATTTTTACTTCAGACTACGGTCCAATCGGAAGTAAAATATGGAGAAAAAAAAAGATAATAGTATCTATATAAGAGAATCCTATGGAAAAAAAAATCCGTGAATGTATTTAATTTTTTGTCATGTCCAAATGTTTGTGACAAATATTACATTTTATCTTCAGGTCCAAATATTTGTGGGAAATGTTAACTTTTATTTAATGAATTAAGATTGTTGGCGTTTGGGCTCATTGTTTAAAAAATTTATTATAGTAAATTATTTTTAATTTTCATACGATCGTTAAGCATACCGTCTTAGTAATTGTCAAAAGTCATATAAAAATCGAGTTCAAGCGAGCATTTTTTGCTTGAATCGGAATTTCTTGGAGTTTATAAACGCTTTGAAGTGGGCACTTTTTATCACAAAAGCCTATTCAAAATATGAATGAGAACTATTATAAATGTTAATGAAGTAAGGAACGCGGAATAAATTTTCGGGTTCATTCATTAGTTGAATTCGACGGCTGCGATTGTGAACGGCTATCTTCATCGTTATATACTGAGAAGGTATAAACTAATATCGATATTTATGTACGAAAGTGTCTATATTTGTATGAAAATTCAAAGTATCTTCGTCGGCAACCGGTAATTAAACATGTTTAGAAAAAAATATTGTAAGGATATTCTATTTTTCATACAGAAAACTTAATTTTACTTTGTAGATAAAATTGAAGATAATTTTTAACTTCCCGTCAGAATACGTATTCTGGTAGATAGAGATAGTACAAAAGTTAAAAGTGTACCATCTCGATATGTACAGATGAAGATAGCGTTTATAATCACGGCACTGGTGATCCTTTGTGGTTACACGAAAGTTTATCATGGATAGTAATGTTGACAGACATCAAAGTTTAATAGCAAATTTTATCTACTTGTTAATAATTATTTATATAACTATTGTTAATTTTTCAGGCAATCAACGAAGAAAATAAAGCACTGCGAAGTAAACTAAATCATACTAAAGAAAAATTAGCAGAGGCGACTTTTGATATTAAAAATCTTTCTTTACTAGTTACTAATACCAAAGGTGAAAACAAGAATCTACAAGGTATTAAAACTGATCTGCTATTATGTGTATTAAATACTTTTACATGCTAAATGCTGAACCTCATTGCAGACTTTTCTATCAATAGGTGACTCAATAGGAACGTCCATGCGCTGTGTAACTGTAAGACGTTTGGTAATATTAGCTTTGATGTTACGTAAATTAACTAACTAAATATGTATCATAAACTTTACACCAACACTCTTCTAATATAAACTTCAACTATAAAAAATGGGGTCCAAATTTCTAACTGTCCATGCGCTCTGTAGCTGCAGGATATGTCGTAATCTAAAATGTATCTGTAATTTTGTTAAAAATAAACCAGTCACGTTATCTGTAAAATACACGTGGAGGCTAGATTTCTAACTCTCCGTGCGCTCTGTAGCTGCAAGACGTCTTGCAATCTATCTTCTGTACGTGACTAAAATAGTATGAAATTGGAAACGGGGAACTGAATCCCAACCGCCTATGCGCTTTGTATCTGCAAGACGTGTTGGGATGTTTAGTGTACAGCGCCCTTGGGGGGATTTTACGAAAACGGCACTATAGAAGTTATTCAGAATAAATAAATAAAACAATTGCTCTGATTTTTTTAACAGTCAACTGTTAACAGAACATTTACCATTCGGACCTCGATCACAGGGGCCTATGGGTCTCTTCTGACCTCAGAGTTATAACTCTCTAGAGAAGCTCATAAACTTTATTGCATAGAACAGAAGCGTTCCAAATGTTTGGTTTGGTTTTTAGTTTAACAGCAAACGTGTAATGGACGGTTTTGAGTGCGCTCGCAATTCTCAACGCAAACACCTACGGCTCGTTGTATTGCTGTAATCTGGAGCGAAGTTCGTGGTCAATAATCGTAGAATGGTTTTCTCCGTAAAGGCAACTCTACTAGGTTATTACTCTAAGCTTCTGACGGACCACTTGTTATTTTTGGTTTGAGAGATATTGATCCATACCCAGTGTTTAATCACGTCACTTTGTCTGTGTCCAGGCAGATGATAATACAGTTCTGTGTGTGAAATAAAAGCAGAATCCTGAATGAGTGTCGTAAGTATCGAGATATTAGGTAGGCGGCGAACAGTCTTCCAACCTCAGGTTTAAGCAGTGGTCCCCCAAGAATCTGGCCTACTTTTGTGATATAAAGAATGCGTATAGGTGGCTTCGTGGTGTAATGGCCAGCGTATTTGCCTACCACGCAAGAGGTCTCGGGTTTGATTCCCGTCATGGTTGATATGAAATACTTATTTGAAGGGGTGTTTTCACACTAGAATATTTCATACAACATACAACATTATTTCGTAAACCATATTTAATTTAATTTTTTGCATCACAACAGGCCAGGAGGCCCAATTACAGTGGTAAATTACATAATAGAACACCCAGGCTTGAGAAAAATCACTAAATAATAAAACTTCATAGTCCCTGGACTGGTACCTGACGCGTAAGACTGATTAATTTCCCTTCTTGTAACAAAAATGATCAAGATACGCTGCGATTGGTGTACCAATGAGGTGCCCTATGCACCATTTGGTGCGGAAAGGGAATGATGATGATGATGTTACAGGTGTTTCATAATTTGCACTGCAGAACCTACGTATTACAGTTTCAGAAAAGTTCATTCTAGCAAAGTATACACGACACCTCGCTGTGTGTATAGTTGAACTGTAGATAGGGTTGGCTCTGCAGCTGCTATTGACCAGCTGTCTCGGATGAGACAGACTTTCCTTGGCTGGGTTGGGTTGGCGGTGATATTCTCCAGGAAGAGCAAGCGGCGGAGTCGAAGTCGGATAGGACTTAATTCAAATAAAACACGCTTAATACACAAATTTATTTACAAAAAACACACAGGTTTCTCTCATTGGCGGGACATTTTTATATTTTATTTCTACATTATAACTTAAGTCGGTCTCGTGGTGTAATGGTCAGCGCGTTTGCCTACCATGCAAGAGGTCTCGGTTTTGATTCACGACATGGTTGATCTGAAATATTTATTTAAAAAGGGTGTTCTTTCACTGGAATATTTCATAGTCCATCGACTGGTACCTGAAGCGTGAGACTGATCTCCTTACCTTCATGCTATAAAATTGATTAAGATATGCTGCGATTGGTGTACCAATCCAGTGCTCTATGCACCATTAGATGCGGAAAGGGAATAATGAATGAAAAAAAAAATTATAACTTTGAAGCTAAATAACTCCCTCGGTATACATTTCACATATGAATTAAGTATGTAGGCATCTTCCCCCTGTCATAATGAGGAACTTCAGCCCTACGGGAAATTGGATACAAAAAATGTTTTCTTACGCGGGGTAAAAATTAGAGCATTAAATTGTCCTACAAAGTTTCTTGAAAATGTACAGAAAAAATAATAAAAAATACTTTGATAAAAACGCACTACTTTAAATGACGTCACTGGTTCATGTGAATCAACCTATGATCTGAGAGCTATGGAAGATTTCCGGTCTGCTTGTCGCTTCTGGACCAACAGGAAGAACTGAATGAGAATAAGCGGAAATGAACCTCTGACGTTACACGCGGAGTTATTTCAGAAATACAAAACTTTGAAAAATCGTAGCGCCGATAATACGATATATAAAAATTTAAAAAAATAATTTTTGACTTAGTTTAACAGTCTATTAACAAATAAAAAAATTAAAAAAAAACACCGAACTTCCTCATTAACGCACAGACAACACGGGAAAAGATCCTAAATACTGATTAAAAGGGGGACACTAGTTTTAGTCGGATTTGATGAGGCCGAGTACCTCACAATCCTCAGGGGTCTAATAATTTGTCGGCGCTCAGTCGAGCATTTTTCCCCGTGCAGCTATCATCTCCGTCTATGAGCCCGAACAAGGGTCGCTAGGCTTGATGTTGATTTTCAATGATTGACGCTTATCGCCGCGTTGCAGAGCGCATTCCGCCTTGTTTCGCGATACGAGCGGCGATGTCCGATTCACGAGGTGTTTGTTTATTTTAACATGTTGGACCCTGACATAAGGACGTCTGTCAGTTACAATGTTTATAAGAAGAAAGTGAGCAAGTGGATTAGGGGTAGACCTTTTTATATCCTGTAATTATTTTCATGACTTTAAATTGTGTTGCTTTTAATTGAAAAAAAAATCTCTTATTGTTTTTATGTATATTTCATTTTTCATTTCTATGTTTATTCATTTACATATGTTTTATTTTTCTTTTTAATACTAGTATTTTACACGTATCTTAATTTTTTGAAATTATAAATGGTATATTCTGTAATTTATTTTTGTTCTTCAATTTTTAATTACTAACGATATATTTTAAAATTTGTATTTAAGCTTCAATTTTTATTATTATCGGTATGTTTTCCAATTTATATTTTTGTTTAATTTCTTTATTACTAATTTTATATTTTATAATGTGTATTTGTGGTTCAATTTTTATTATTATCGGTATGTTTTCTAATTTATAATAATTATGTCTCATTTATTTACTATTAATGGCATATTTTCTAATTTATTTTTATGATTCAATTTTTATTATTATTACTTGCATGTTTTCTAATTTATATTTATATTGATTTTTTCTAAATGTAATTATTATTCTTTGAATTTATTTAGCATCATTTAATGATATTAAAAATATTTAAAAAACACATGAAAAAAATAAGGTCCTTCCTAAACACAGGAATTTCCTAGCTAGTCGGGACCTGAAACAAATAAACTCTGTACATTTTAAAACTGTGAAATACATAAATAAATAAATAATAAATATTCAATCTGCAGTGACCTGTAAAGGCTCTAATGTTAACCCTCACTTGGTTTCGGCTAAGTTAGAATTATTAGGTCGAAAGCAAACTTTTGCAAGTACTCTTTTAGTAGTTCCTTCGCATGATGCTGGCCAGGTGCTTTTTGTCATAGCTTTATTCTCCGCTTCCGGGCCCAGGGTCCAAGTTCATTGCGAGGAACACATTTGGGCAACCCACAGTAGGGCCCTGGGCCTATTGGGGCTGTCTCAGCTCCCAGCCTTGCCAATTTTATACGCTAATGTTACTTGTATTTTTGTGGACTATTCTAGCAAACATAGAGAAGCTTAGTAATGTAAATGCATCGTTAAAGGATCAAATAAACGGTCTTATTGAAATAAATAAAGATCAGGATTCACAGTTGGATGAATTTGCCGAACAGATGGACTCTAGAATCAACCAATGGAAGGTGCGTTTTACTTTCTTAATATTATAGTTGTAAAATTTATTGTCATTTTTTCACATTTAGTAAAGTTATTCATATAAATTATAACCTCTTGAGACCTGAGACGAACATGACCACCAGAAAAACTTTTCTTTTGTGCTGATTTTGGTAAAAATCCCACCATGCCACTTTTTACGTCTTGTTGTTAGAGATGTATGTATATAAAATTAATCCAATTAACCCACTAAAGGTAAGTTGTAGCGATGTTTTGTTTTTAAATGTTCTCACTATTCTGCGGTAAAATTACATAGCAGGATATTTAATAAATTTCATTTCATTTTTTTTGCACCACAACAGGCCAGGATGCCCAATTACAGTGGTGAATTACATTACAGATTAACCAGGCTTGAGAAAAATCACATTTTTCATTTTTGTGTTCTCACCGGGAATCGAACCCGGAACCTTCCGTGCGTGAGTCAAGCGTCTTGACCACTACACCACGGAGGCCGCCAAAATAGTAATAATAAGGTTTTCATACTCGTAGCATATTGTAATTGAGTTCAAATCAATCTCAAGCAAATTCAGATAAATAAACCAGTAATAAGATAAATGCTTTAATAAAAAGTCAAATTCATGTACAGCATTTTATTTCGATATTTTTGAAAATAAAAAAATTAAAAATAATCCACATGTGTTAAAATTGTTTTAAGGATATTTTGGATGCAAAGCAAGCAGAAATCGATAAGTTGCAAACAAAAAATGAAGATTTGCAGGACATAACATCGCACCAATTACAATATCATGAACCAGAATTTTATTCAAAGGTATTAAAATTATATTTGTAGTTATTCATTATGTAATTGATTTTTTACCACTTATTATTTATTTAATTACCGGTTGGTTTTGGAGCTACATGTTCTTCTTTATCGAGGTATAATTAAGCCATAGAATTAAGAATAGTCCAGAAGGAGCGTAGAATTATATTTGAATACATCGGACATTGGATAGTCAAGCAGTGGAAGAAGTAAGCTCTGGACTAATGTTTGCTTAACATTCATTGGCAATAAATTCTGTAATCTTTTAAGTGAGTGCAAACTGCTATAAAGTTTACGACTTACTTCGTTAACCTGATCGTGCCACCCTAAATGCTTATGAATGATAATACCCAAGTTTTTGACTGAAGTCATGAATGGAATTTCTGTACCAACTATTTTGAAAAGAGGAAGTTTACCCAAACATTTCAATTTCGGAAGGCATTTTCAAAGAGTTGTAAATTACTCACTATTAGAAAATGGTAATCAAGTGGTGGTAGAGTGGGGTTTAAACCTCGGACTTCTGGGACCATAACCCAGTTCAATTATGGAGTGTCCTCAGGTTAGGTTAGCCTCCATCTAACATGCGCGAACCTGGGGCCTCTATCATGGAAAGCAGAACGCGCCAACCACTACACTAAGAGGTATAATTGTCTCTGCCCGATTTCCATATTCAGAATTTGTACCTGAAAATAGCCATTGATTAAAAAAAACAATCATCCAGGACTCTAACACACAGAATTGTATTTTTCATCTGGCAGGACACACAATTATGATAATTATTCAATTTGATTTGAAAATGTCTTTATTTTGGTGTTATTTGTAGATAATAAAACAGCACGAAGAACAAATTGTCAGCCTTCAGGACAAATTGCAGGAGGCTTCTGAAGATATGGTCAAATCTGCGAAAACTATTGAAGGTAGGAGTTATATTATTCTTTTTAACTTTTGCAGAAATCATCATATCACCTTATCCATACCCAGTGGGGCATATAGCACTGCATAGGTACACTAAATGCCAGGGGCGAATCGTTTAAATATGCAATTATGCACAGCTTACCATTATTTATTTATTTATATACGGCATTTCTGCCATTTACATATATGTGGTATAAATAGTGCTTAAAAATAAAAATAATTTTAAAAAATCGAGTATGAAATATTAATATACTCGTACTGTACACATAATTAATTACTTGAAATACATATATATTTTAAAGAAATTATACAATAACAAAATACATTAATCAATCAAATTACAACTATTCCAACCCAATTTTCTGAAGATGATTTGCTCTTTTTGACAAAAATATGTTGGTCACTTTATTTTTTAAGTTAGGCAGAGATAAACTAAATATATCAAAATTTGATGCATATTCATTCCCGGTATTCTGTAATCTAACAATAGGTGAGTTATATTGAGCTACCGTTCTAGAATTTTCTAGAAGGTTTCAAATATTGAAAGTCCCTGTCAATATTTGAAACCCGCAAGAGCCCCTTTGCTTATTTTTATCCCTGTAGCAATGTTGAAATATCTGTCAGTCATGTAAAACTCTTTTTTTATGTTTAAAACCCGCAAAAGCTCTACTCATGATATGAAGCCTGCGAGAATACGTATTTTCATACCTGTTAAAATATTGAGGTATCTGTCAACCATGTTAAACTTTAAAGAAATTTATTAATAATTGTATTTATATTTATCGGCCTCGTGGTGTAATGTTCAACACGTTTACCTACCATTCAAGAGGTCTCAGGTTCGATTCCTGACATGGTTGATACAAAATATTTATTTAAAAGGGCGTTTTCACACCAGAATATTTCATAGTGAAAACTCACTGTGAAAATTTTTTACATGTAATGTTAGTTTGCAATTGACCCTAAAGAAGGCATAGTATTGCCGAAACTAGTTGGTTGTCAAATTATAAAAATATAAGTGGTACATAAAAACAAAGTGATTTTATTTTAATATATAAAATAATAATGTTACACAAAGTAAGTGCTTCAAACATCAAAAATATATTTCATAGTCCCTGGACTGGTACCTGATGCGTAAGACTGATCATCTTACCTTCATGTAACAAAAAAATATGATCAAGATACACTGCGGTTGATGTACCAATGCAGTGCTCTATTTAACATGAAAGGGAATGATGATGAATTTATTTATTCATGTAAAGATACATATTACAAAAAAAATAATGACGTATCCCTAACTCTCTCGTATTCTTGTTGTAATTTTAAAATATCTGTTAATCATATTAAACTTTCTTTCTTTATTTAAAGCCCGCAAGAGCTGCATTACTTATCTTCTTCCTTGTTATCATATTGAAATATCTGTCAGCCATGTTAAACTACCTTTTTATGTTTAAAACCTGCAAAAGCTCTAATACTTACGAGGGCGGATTGATAATGAAGCTACCTAGCGCTAGATGGCAGCACAAACACAATAAAGATTTTTTTTTCGAAATTGCGATTGTCAAACGGCAGCTGTTAAAATGTCACCCAAATTCATCGATTAGTTTATTTGTTGTAGTTGTTAGAAGTAAACAACTTATGTGTTTCTTGAAAAATGGAAAAAAGGTAATTTTGTGCAGTAATTAAACACTATTATTTGATAGAGAAAACGGCAAAAGAGACAAAAGAAAAGCTCGATAAACATTACGGTGAGTCTGTTCCGTCAGATTACTTGGTAAAATATTGGATTGCTGAATTTAAACGCGGCCGAACAAGCACTGCAACAATATAATCAACAGGAAGGCCAAAAGAGGTGGTTACTGAAGAAAATATCAAGAAAATCCTCGCTATAGTTATGAATGATCGCCGAATGAAGTTGCGTGAGATGGTTGAAATAGTATACATCTCATATGAACGTGTGTTCAACATTTTGCATGAACATTTGCATATGAAAATGCTATTGGCAAGATGGGTGCCGCGTTTGCTCAGTGTCGAACAAAAACGAGTTCGAGAGACCACTTCACAGCAGTGTTTGGACATGATGAAGCGTAATCCTGTTGATTTTTGGCGTAGATTAATAACTCTTGATGAAACGTGGGTGCACCACTATACCCCTGAAACCAAAAACTGCTCCGAAGAAGTGAAATGCAAAGGCAGTGAAATCGGCTGGCAAGGTTATGGCCACTGTGTTTTGGGATGCACTCGGAATATTGCTCATCGATTATCTTGAAAAAGGATCCACAATCACAAGAAAGTATTATCGTGCATTATTGGATCAATTGAATGATGCAATCAAGGAAAAACGACCACATTTCAAGAAGAAAAAAGCTTTCTTTCTTCAAAACAACGCACCGGTTCACACAGCATTAGATACAATGCTGAAATTACGTGAAATATACTTCGAATTGGTTGATCATCCACCCTATAGTCCAGATTTAGCTTCTAGTGACTTTTTCCTGTTTCCAAACTTAAAAAATGGCTCGCAGGAAAAAGATTCAGCTCAAACAAAAAAGTGATTACCGAAACTAACGCGTATTTTGAGAGGTTCCCGAAATCGTATTATTCAGGTGGTATAAAAAAGTTGGAATATCGTCTCACTAAGTGTGTCGAAGCAAAAGGAGACTATGTTGAGAAATAAATGGTTTTTGAAAAAAAAACTTTTTATCCTACTAAGGTAGCTTCATTTTCAATCCGCCCTCGTATGTAAAACTAGCGAGAATATGTATCTTTTTACCTGTTAAAGTATTGAGGTATCTGTCAATCATATTAAATTCCATTTCTATATTTTAAACCCGCGAGAGCTGCATTACTTATCTCCTTCTTTATCTATCTGTCAGTCATGTTCAACTCGCTTTCTAGGTTTGAAATGCGCTCGAGCTGCTTTGGAAGTGGCTATAGAGCGATTGAAAATGGGCATATCACAAGACGCTGAGGACAGTGAAGTTATGGGCCGACTCAAGGGAGAGATCGAGAGGTGTCGTCTAGATAGAGACGACCTTGAGGAGTGCTTGAAGATCAAAGAGGCTGAAGTAAGTCATCTGTTATTCACTAAATGTTGTTAAATATTTGTATATAACCACTTACCGACTTTTCTATGTCTACCGGTTTCGAGACGTACCCATCTCTTGGTCAGGACATCAATTAAACCAACATGCAATGAAGGGTTCAAAGTACATTATATGGATTGGCCCATTTTACACCTCGGTAGAAATCTACACTGCATGATAAAATACAATGGCCAACACATGTATTAATTTGAATTGTTATATATTTTTTGTTTTTTACTGATTTAATTTTTTAAGATCCTCGTGACTTTTTAATTTGTTTTTACTACGTATTTTTTTTTTATTACATCTTTTACTTTATTTTTTAATATGTTTTTTTCTCCTCTTTCTACTCGGTATTTTGCTATGTTTTTTTAAATATGCTTTTTGCTATACACATATATTCATTTTTTTACTATGGCTGTAAATATGTTTCTTACTATGTATTCTGTTTTTATTTAGCATTTTACTGAGTTTCAAAGTATTTTTATATACATATTTATATATTTTTAATGATTTTTACTATGTTTTCACTACATTTATTACTTTGTTTTTACTACGTTTTTGCTTCGTTTTCTTACTACATTTTTACTATGCTTTTGCTACATTTTTACTATGTTTTTACTACATTTTTTACCATGTTTTTACTCCATTTTTGACTTTGTTTTCACTTTGTCCTCTATCTTTATAACTGTTTATATACATTGATTACTGTTTTTTATAATTTTTTTACTGTCTTAAAACGGGGTAAATAACCCTGGTTAGGCAGTCAAAGCAACTGTGTATAAATTACAATTTTGTGTATGTAATATAATATGATAATAAATAAATACGGTGGATCGATATTTATTATTTTACAATTATTTATTTCTTTAATGCCTGGCAAACGCAATAACCAGTACACCATGAGATCGACTAATCTCCACTCGAAATCCTTTTGAAGGATTTTTACCAGAGAGTATTCGCTAAATTTAAATAATGATTTTGATAAAATTATCATTAAAATCTCTTTTGTTAGGTTTACTATATTATTTTACTAGGGTTGTGGTCCCGTGGCTAGTACTGCAGACTCACGTATCAGAGGTCCGAGGTTCGAATCCCACTCTACCCTAACTTGATTTCCATTTCCTGATAGTGAGTTATTTAAAACTCAACAATGTTTTGAGTATGTCCAAATGCTTGCAGACTGGCTGGATTTTCTCCCTAGGGAGCTGTTCATGTTTAAATTTGTTGCAACAGAGAGGAAAAATACTTTTGAAAAGGGAATATGGGAGTCTAGGCATTTACAGGGCTTATGACTTGTCGTTGGCTGGTTTTAGTGCCCACTTTACACACTGCGTAACATTTACCATTCTGCCTATGTTTGAACTTTTATTTTATTTTTTAAGTTCAAAGGTCATTAATTAAATTACTCTTATTGAATGACCCTTTACTTATCTACTCTGTTGTGTCAATCAATTTTTCCGCGTGTACAATAATTTTTTAGGGGAATTAACAAATTTCCTGTTTTTAAAAATATAATTATCTTACATTTGCGTTATGATTATATTTTTCGCAATCTGGCAACATTACGCGGGGCAAAAGTGGAGCAAAGTGGGGTTTTTTTGGACACAATCCGATGTATTCAAATATGATTATACGCTTCTTCTGGCCTATTCTTAATTCTATGGTTGATTGTTAACGTTAAATACATTTTTTTATGTACCAACAATCCTTCAATTTTTGGTAGCATACTCTTGCTCGTTAAATGCAGCCCTGGTTTAAAAAAACTAGTACTTATTAACTAGGGTACGTTTTCGTGTCACTGCTTTTAAAATATTTTACTCTATAGGACATGTCTATGCATTGTATGTCAATTTAAATACCCGAACCAGAACCTACCCAAAGTGGCTTCGCAAATATCAGACAGATTTCAGGGAGATGCCCGACACGTTTTCCACCCTTGTAATAACCAAAACACACCAAGTTCTTTTATTAGATAAATTTATAACGTAGCCGAGATAATACAATGAAAATGAGAATGTTCATGTTGAGTGACGTTAGAAGGCGCTAATCAGGGGCGATTTTGTGATGTAACGAAATTGAATAGTGCTATTCAAAAATGAGCCATTCCAAACGGGAGACGTATTTTCTAGATACCGAAGCATCCTGAATAAATGACGCATTTGTATTTATGAATGTTTCCGGAACTGGCATCTGAACCCTGAAACTGATCGTTTTTCCTTCATATTGAGTATCGATGCAGTGATTTACGAACCAACGGGTACCGTTATGAAATTTATGATGATCTTTTAATATAATATTTTTAATTGAATCGGCATTCACTTCGTAACACTTCATTATAAATTATTATGAAAATAAAACTTTGTTATCAGTGTTACACAATTTTATTCTTTTACAAGAACACAACTATAGTTTCGGGAGAGCACTCCTCTCATCGACGGGTGATATAAAACTAATATAATAAACACAGAATATTGTTCACAATGTCATCGAATCTAAACAAAAAATAAACAGATTAATCAGTGAAACTTAGAGCAGGGGTTTTTTTTCCTATCTAAGGTGTTGGCATATGAATGGATGGTTATCTTAAGTACAGATATGAAAACATGGACAGAACATTAGGTCGAATTTATTTCTTAAAATTTAGCACATAAGTGGAAGTTGCAATAAGTAAGTCTAAGATTTAATGTGTGGGAAGACATCGCTCGGCTAAGAGAGTGTTAACAGACGCGGGTCTAAGAGGGTGAGTGCGGTGAGGGTGGTCGCAAAGGGAACATAGTCAATAAAGGCGAGGGGTGGTTGAATGTGTGATTATTAATTAGGTTGTTTTCCGAATTTAATTTTTTGTGAGTTTCCATAATTTTTAAATTATTCATATTACTGCCTTTGTTATTTACTTGGTGCAGGAGTTCTAGGGTGTGATTATAAAATGAGTGGTTACTGTCTATTATATGATTCGCGAATTCCGTGAAATTATTATTGGTCAGGCAACGGCGGTGTTCGTTTAGCCTAGTTTTAAGATTTCGCGCTGTTTGTCCAATATAGACTTTTTTGCATTCGCATGATATCTGGTAAATGCCACTCTTGTTTAGCAGCTCTGTTTTTAACTTAGAATTAAATAGTGATTTGGCAATATTATTACTAGTGTAAAAAGCGGGTTTTATAGCTGTGGGAAAGTGATTACTTATTTTTCTAGACAGAGGTCCAATGTATATCATTCTACGCCAGGTTTGTGGGTTGTTGGATATATCACCACCGCTAGAATATAAAAACGTTTGGGCTCAATTTGTTATTTTGTTTGCATTTTAGCATTTTATCAATTATATTGGGGTCATACTGATTGTTATGGGCAATAAGTTTAATAATGTTTGGTTCAGTTTGGAAGTTGGAGGGACTCAGTGGGATATTGATCAATCGGTTAAGCATTGAGTGGAAACTGGCCAATTTATGTTGCATAGGGTGTGAAGATTAGAACTCTCTTAGCCGAGCGATGTCTTCCCACACATTAAATCTTAGACTTACTTATTGCAACTTCCACATATGTGCTAAATTTTAAGAAATAAATTCGACCTAATGTTCTGTCCATGTTTTCATAACTGTACTTAAGATAACCATCCATTCATATGCCAATACCTTAGATAGGAAAAAAACCCCCCTGCTCTAAGTTTCACTGATTAATCTGTTTATTTTTTGTTTAGAATCGATGACATTGTGAACAATATTCTGTGTTTATTATATTAGTTTTATATCACCCGTCGATGGGAGGAGTGCTCTCCCGAAACTATAGTTGTGTTCTTGTAAAAGAATAAAGTTGTGTAACACTGATAACAAAGTTTTATTTTCATAACAATTTATCTTTTAATATGTCTATGTTTTATTTTTTAATTGATTTTATAGTTGGTGGAAGCTCTGAAGCTTATTAACACGTATGAAAATAGCGAAAGCGGTTTAAAAGACGCCCTGGCAGCTAATAAAAAGGTGAAACAGCAGTTGAAAGTGAGAGACGAACACATACATAAGCTGGTAGCGGAGAACAATAAGTATAATCATGTCCTGGACCAAATGCAGTTGGAGAACTCAGTCATGAGGTGAATACTATTTTATTAATTAGAAAAAAATCTTCTTGAACTTTTTCTTGCAACTGGTGGGAATCAAACCCGCGACGTAAGCCATCTAACTAACTGCACCACGGCACCTGTCAACGTTGTTTTTATTAAAACGTATTTTTACTAATTTTGAGTTGCGGACGTTTGGTTTGTGGTGTAATTAAAAACAATAAAACAGGCAGAAAAAGTAGCTTAAATCACATTTAATTTTTGTGTTCTGTTCTTTTTGTGTTTTGCGTGAGTTGAGCGTCTTAACCACTTTACCGCGGAGTCTGCCGGGATATTTAATAACTTGTAACTGTGTGGTTTTTGAAGCGTCATTTTGAGTGACAGATTATTCTTTTTTGAATAAATATTTGCGTTTTTATGTTTTACCCAACTATTTATTTATTAAAAAATAAGTGAGCGAAATGGTAGAACGTGGTGCAATGCTCGGACCTCTGATCCCTGGGTTCGCGACACTAGCCACGGGATCACACCCCGGCTCATTATTATTTTTACATTGCTCCTAACTGCAAAAAATAAATTGTGAGGCTCAAAAGGGTGAAATTTCACAGTGCCCGAGAGTTTAATAAATCAAATGAGGCCCGAAGAGCCGATCAACTGACGCCCGCAGGGCCGATAAAGTAAGGCTCGAAGGGCCAAATTCCCTAGCATGTAACATGTAATGTTGCCTGCTCTTATTTTTACCACGTGTAAGAAAACAATATTTATATTCAATTGTTTGTAGCACTGAACTTGCTTATTAAGATTTGTATAGAACATGTAAATAAATTAGAATTTATGTCTTTCATACTATTGAAAATAGAGCATCTCTTTATGTATGTGTAAATCTAGAATGTGGCTCTCGTATGCCCGGCCCTGGTATGTACTACATAATGAAAGCTAAATTAAATAAATGGAAGTTAAAACTCTATTTTTTTTCAGAACTAAATTGAATCTTTCTCCCGGGCATCCGATTTCAACAGACGACATATTATCTCGCCACGCGAGGCGTAAGAAAGAACTCAACTCGGCCCTGAAGAAGAACTCGTTTCTGGACGAGGCTAGGATATCTCTCCAGATACAGCTCCGACAGAAGGACAAATGCATCAAGAAGTTGGCCAGCTATATAAGGGGCCTGGGGATTAAGTTACCGGAACATTTCCTGGCTGCCATTTTAGCGGAAGAAAACATGACGCAGCAGGCCTTCGAAAATGATACGAGCTTTAATAATGGTGGCTTCGGAGATTCGATCAACGAAAGGTATATTTATGTTATTTTTATCTTCACACCTAATAATAATCACACTTAGAATTGGAGTACCTATATTGAAAATTCTTTATTTATTTCTCAATATTAAAATTATCATATTTAAAGGATTTACCGTCGGATATAAATACACTGTGTGAAATAGATCCGGAAACCTGGACGTGTGTTTTCCACTCGATGGCTACTCTCCGCTAAAAATCTTGAATTAGAGATAAGTCCGGCTCGTAGTGTAGTGGTTGGTGTCTTTGCCTACCATTCTTGAGTTCTGGGTTTGATTCCTTGTAATGTGGATGAGAAATCTTGATTTTTAAGGTCTTTTTTAACTAATATTTAATTGTTCCTGGACTGGCGCCTGAATCGTAGGACTAATCACCTCACCTTCATGTAACAGATGATTAAAATACGCTGCATTTGGTTTTGCCAATGGAGTAGTGCCCTATGAACCACTGGGTGCGGAAAGGGTAATAATAATAGGTTGAAATCACTTTTACAGGGTTTGTGTTTTATTCCTAATTTTACACACAGAACTGTTTTCTTCATTCCGCCTGGACTCGGATAATGTATTGTAGTGAACTCTTTTGTTTAAATGAAACAGTTAGTTTGACTTGCCGCAGTTTTTTTGTAAGGTTGTGTAAAATTAAATGAAAGATGGACTTATATTGTTCTGAGATTATAATAGATAAATACAAGATTATACAAAAAGCGATTAAATTAAGTACAACACTGAATGCATTAACCGTGACAAGGATTTGTATTAAGTGGGTATTTGAAAGTCTAAGAAAGAGCTGAACGTAAATGAACTGTGATCAACGAGGGACGCGGAGAATCTGCCGTGCCTCGATCACGGCGGTGTCGTGCAGTTTAGGTATACGCCTTACGCTCGGTGTTACAAGTGGTTAAAATGCACAGTATGAGTGCGTGCCTATAATATTTATTTATTTTTTACAAGTGTACTGTTTTACTTGTTTATTTCAGTACAACCGATACCCAAGATCTTGAATTGAAGCAATATCAAAGTAGTGAAACAGAGCTTGTTAAAGATGACATTGACGAAAAAATATATGCAAATTACCAACAGCAAAACAATGTATTAAAGGAGGGACTCCGCGAAATGTTTAATGCTGTAAAGGAAAAGGGTTTGTTACAAATGAAATTTTATCCAAAGACAATGTCTGAAAAATAATTCACGACAATTAGTCGATAATTATTTTTTGCATCAGGCAACTAGAAAAAGTCCAAAGATATGCTATGAAAATTCCCAAATTCCTTATGCCCTACTACAGTATAGTAGATTAAAAGCATTAGGACTTACATCATTGGAAGAATGCTGTTACTTACCACATTTCCTGTGTCAAAATATTAATTTCTTTTTTACGTTTTAGCTTTGACATCTTCATGTGATTTGAGTTCAATTTGTTTAGAAAAGTTACTCCAGGCTCTAGATAGTAGTGAATCCACATCTGCATTGGACGAAAATAACCTGAGGACTATGTTGGCTGAAGCCAGGTAAATTATAAAATAAACATCATCTCGATTCCTGCTTCGACACGTCTCTCTTTTCCTTTAATGTTGAATTAGTCTAAAATTAAATAAATACTTGCATTTGTCGAGTACACTTATTTTTGCCAATTTTTTTTTAGAAAAGAAATACTCTTGACGATCGACTTACTGGCTAAGGAATCTCAGAAAAATATAGAACTTGAGAAAAAACTTACTGAAATCGAGCAAAAGAAATATACTGCTGAAATAATTGCTACAGAAAAAATACAAAACATAGAAGATCCAGCAGATGGGGAAAGTTTAACGTTTGATTTTACTAACGAAAATACAACAAAAGAAACGTATCTTAGAATCGCCGACAAATCACACGCACAAATTTTAACAAACTCACTAAAACACTTTCACAGACAATTTGAAATTCTATATCAAAACATGGTTGAAGTTTTTACGCAGAGTTCAAAAGAGAAAAATGCATGGCAGATTTCAGAGAACCAGTACAAAACTGATATAGAGAATTTGAAATCGCTGCTTGAAAATTGCGATCAGAAGAGCAAAACGAAATTGGTTGATACAAGCGAGTTGAGCTTAGCGGAAGTTGATATGACTCAGTTGAACTTAATTTTATCGGAAAAGTCTAGTCTAGAAAGGAGAAATAAATATTTAGATGAGGCGTTGAAGTTTGTGCGAATGAATAATGAAGAGTTGAAAAGTGAGCTGTTTACCGCTAAAAGCAAAATGTACGCAAAAGTTAAAGTCTACGAATTGGATTGTCAAAAATTCATGTTCCACATTGCTGATTTACGAAACAGTTTGAGGAAGTCCATTCCTCTCGACGTGTTTCTAAAACAAAATGAAAAGTTGAACAATTACGCAATGAAATACAGAGCCATGTTGAATTCAAACATACACGTGAAATGTGATAATGACGGCTTTGAAAACAAAGGATGCGAATTAGAATTACTCAGTAAAAAGTGTGATTTGTTAATTAGTGAAAAGCATGAGTTGGAAGATAGGTTAAGAAAAGGTCAACATTCGATTTCAGGTTTGTCAATTTTTATGCTTGTTGTTATAGAAAGATTTTCATAACTTCTAGATTTTGTTTCACGTCTTTTTTGATAATCTTCTTGCCTTTATCTGCATGAATGAAATATAATATTAACTCTTCATCATACAGATATATATGTCTCTTCGTCTACCATGTGCCAATCACCAATCAACCAAGGTAAAGGTGTATTATGGTATTTACATATTTGTGGAATTTTTCAATCCTAAGTCAATTCCACTAGATCGAGTAATATCCAACTTCTCCCCACGAAAACTCGCTAACCTAGAGTATGCTGATTATTCGATTATAACTGATGATTCAGTCAGGTGTCTTCAAATCATTATAGATAGGCTAAAAAGGTACTCCGCATGCATAGATTTAACAATTAATATCCCAAAAACCCATTTACTGTGTAACGCTGGCGGTTATGTCAGACTTACGGGATGCGAACCTGACTCGGGAGGATACACAGATGCTGCCGATTGACAGAGATGCTTGAAGGATGTTTGTGGACACCATCTGCTCTTACTAGAGACTCGGACATGGAATAATGGTGATGATGTAATTAATGACCCGACAAAACCGATAGATATTGAATAGTCGGTAAGTGGTTATGCACAAATATTTCATAGTCATTCCCTTTTCCGCACCTAATGGTGCATAGGGCACTGCATTGGTATACCAATCGCAGCGTATCTTGATATTTTTTGTTAACCGAAGATAAGATAATCAGTCTTACGCTTCAGATACCAGTCCAGGGACTATGAAATATTCCGGAGTGCAAACACCCTTTTAAATAAATATTTCATATCAACCGTGTCGGGAATCGAACCCGAGACCTCTCGCATGGTAGGGAATCGCATATCATAATTTTCTCATATTTTTGGACTATAGTTGATGGTTCGAAGTGAATCTTATTTGACTAACATACTGGGACACTTCTGTTGCTGACGGTTTTTTATAGGGTCGCAATATTTCTTCCTACCATATGACAATTACTTCAGTTTCGCGTAGGCTATAACCGACTTTCCTCTACCAATGTCTTTTGGACTGACGGCTAGAGCTGTCCTTTTCTAAATGAGAGACATGATTTTGACGGCTATAGCCGGTATTACCGCAAACGTGTTCGTAATAAACACTTCTCGTGTATTTTTAGTTGATCAGGATGCCCAGTCGCTGTCGGTAAATCTCTCGGATCGCAAGACCGACCTGGTCTTGTCACTGCAGAAGGAGAAATACTTGGAAAGTATAAACAGCCTATTGTCCACCCAAGTAAATACTGCCCATACAAAGTTGGAAGAGAATAATCAGGTTCTAACGCTGGCCAACCAAAGGATAGCTTCCCTGGAATCACTCAATATTGACTTGCAAAAGAGCCAAATGGAATTGATGTACGTTTTTTGTTTTTTTATCATTATTATAGATTATTTAATTTTTCAACAATATTTTGAGTATTTATTTATTTGTCAATAATTGTAGTCTGTTACTTTTGCATTACTTTACGAGTTGTTTAACTTATTACGTAATGCAGACTGTAAATAAAAGTTAGAAGTAAATGAATAGAAAGCAGATGGCTGCTAAACTGCCGATCCGCAGATCCGTATTCAGCAAACAAATTGCCCTATTAATGGGTGGATTCTAACTTGCATTTGCACGGCTTCTGGGTGCGTTAAACAGTGTATGCGATCTCGCTCTAGTTAATTATCGGAAACATAATAACTTATCTATTTCAGTACTTTTTGATTATATTATTAGATGTGTTTCTCAAGAAAAAATTGACGACGAAATTCGAGGGTGTTGTAATCCAGCATCCCTGCTAGAAATAATGATGAATACAATTAATGTACTATAATGTACGGATATCGACATTTGTGCACCTATCGTACATAGTTTTACCACACGTACGCCTGAGAGATTGAATTTTGACAGCATTCAGCCTACTTTCATCCTTGTTTTATCAATTCCATACTTCGCTCCTATGGCCACGCACTCACACGCTGCATTTTAACCGCTTGCAACACCGAGGCACGGCAGATTCTCCGTGTCCCTCGTTGATCACAGTTCGTTTGCGTTCAGCTTTTTCTAAGACTTTCAAATACCCACTTAACATAAATTCGTGTCACGGTTAATTCATTCAGTGCTGTACTCAATTTAATCGCTTTTTGTATAATCGTGTATTTATCTATTATCTATTAAAACCTCAGAACAATGTAAGTGAATATTTCATTTAACTTTACGCAACCTCACAACAAAACTGCGGTTACTCAAACCAACTGCTACAAAATGCAGCGTGTGAGTGCGTGCCCATACTCCCATACGTAAAGATCACTCCATTCTGAACTGCGAATTTCGCCTCCTGCGACCAACTATGTTGTTGTTAAAAAAATAGATATTGTTACATAACAAATCGAGAGTAAATTTACCTTTTCAATAGTCACAAAGTGCAGTCATTCAATGGTTTGGAAGAAGGAGAAGTAACTGACGACAAAGTTGTATTGGAGTTAAGGAAAGATAACGAGCAGCTAAAACTGGAAAATCTTCAACTGTCATCTGACTTAGCGGTACTTACTAACCAGGTGAGTACAGTTCATTCAAATATTTAATGACCTTCGCTTAGGTATGTATGCGTGACAGAACTTTTAAAAAAGTATGTTTCTAGTGTGCCATTGACGTGCAATACATAGACATGCCCTTAGCCCTCAAAAATGTTGACACTCAACTCATGCCCAACGCGTATTTAGTATTTCGTTGACCGCGAGCCAAGTGTGACGTTTAGAATCGAAATAAAAATGCCGACTTGTGTCATGAAAACGTGTAATAACCTTACCGATAAACACTGTTAAAAGTATTGTGTAACTTTTTTTTGGTAAATATTTGTTCACAGGTGATTAACAATACTTAAAACAATTAATATTCAATTATAAATATATTTTTTTGCAAACGTCAAACTACGCCTAGCGGCGCAAGTGCGAAGCTCTTAGTTACAGTGATGGGATATGTTTTTAAAATTATCTTTTCGTTCCTAAGAACCCAGTGAAAAGAAATAACTGGGTCCAAATTGTAATGAATTTTGGAAATAATCTGATTGGGATCCACCAAAAACGAATGTTGATTGTTAACGTTAAAAACAACTTTTTTTCATGTACCAAAAATTAGTATCCTTCAATTTTTGTTTTGCAACTGAGAGCTTCGCAATTACGCCACTAGGTGTAGTTTGACGTTTACAAAAAATAATATTTATGCTTGAATATGAATTGGTTTAAGCTCTGTTAATCACTCATGAACAAATATTAGCGGATGGAAAGTAACACAATACTTTTTACAATGTTTATCCAAAAGGTTTTTACACATTTTCACGACACAAATAGTCACGACACACGTCACGCCTAGCTGGCAGTCGAAAAATGACTAAATACGCGTCGGGGATGACTGAACGTTTGGGCATGAGTAAAGTGTCATCATTTTTAGGGCTCAGGACATGTCCATGTATTAATATGCCAATTTATAGCGTACATTGAGGAACTGTTGCATTTGAATTATATTTATAACACAACAACACACCTGAAAGTGATAAAAATATACAAATTTACTCATTCGATGCCTTTCATTTTATTGTTTATTTCATTTAACATTTACAGTGAAACCTCGAAGTTACGTCCCCGCAATTTGCATTTTTCGCAATTTACGCACAGTAATTTTTGTTGTCCCATTGAATTTAGAAATTTTAGCACATTAAAAACATTGCAATTTCCACTGAAAATACAAGGCTGACAGCACAAGAGCTTGCAGTTAGTCTCTATCATTATACCAACTTGTTGGTAAGTTCAATCGATAATCGAAAGTATAGACGCCATTTTCGTATTTTATTTATTGCAATTTTGCAAACAGTTTATTGTGTTTTACGAAAATTTATTGCCGCCATTCTCGCGTTTTTGACAACTCAAGAGTCTGAAGTTAGTCTCTAATCACCATACCAACTTGCTGGTCAGAAAAATTGCAATCCCCCCTGAAAACTGACAGCTCAAAAGTCTGAAGTTACCCTCCCATTAACATTTTTTTTGTCGGTCCCTTAAAAAACGTGATTAAGAGGTTTTACTGTATTTCAATGAGCTCATAAGGTTTAATAGTAAATTTTTTGGGGTTTCGAAGTGGCTTATTATTTAAATAAGCTTCGGTTTTGGTTTCGGCTGAAAATCTTGTTTCAGTCGATCACTAGAAATTTGTATGTTTACTTGGTTCACTGACAGGTGCTAATCAGTGGCGGCTTTGCCTTATGTCCTTTGAGTCAATGACCCCCAAAATTTGCCACCAATTTAAAAAAAATTGTTTCTTGTACCTACTGTAAAGAAAGTATATAATATAATGTAATTAGGTTTTATAATGTAAAAAAAAAAGCTTTAATGTATATAAGTACCTAATAATACGCATATTTTTATTAATATATTATTATATCTAATGCTATACGGAAAAATTGCCCTACGTAAATCCGCGCTATATATTTCTCTGTGCGGGTAAATTCCTAAAATGTCCCAAAACGAATGTCTTGTCTCTATATTTTTGCATGGGAAAGAAAGAGATGAAACATACTTTCGATCTAGAAGAACTTCGCTAAAATTACACGAACGCGGGACATTGTCCCGTGTGAGATAAACAATACGAATGAAAGAAGATTAGAATGAGAAATATAATATTGTTATCGGCGTGAACGAGATAAGAATGATGATTGTATTACTATGTATTTCACATGCCTTAAATATTTAATATAGTACATCTTGTATTTTTTAAATGAAAATATTTGACAATTTTAGTCTAATGATGTTCAACACGATAAACTAGTCAGCGATTTGGAGATGAACATTCTACGGCATCAAATATTAGACCTTCAATCTTCTAATGACAACAAGGCAATTATTGCAAGGTAATGTTTATTTATTTATAGTAATCTACGGTAAAAACTCGACGATGTCATGTATTGTAAAACTGAAAATTTACCTAAAATATGTTAGTGATGAACAAATTAATTAAATTGATCAATCCTTTTCAGATTAAGTAGTGAAATATTGGTGTCTCACTTGCACACCGCAGAAATGCACAAGAAACGGGAGAAATTAACTACATCGCTCAAGAAAGAGAGGGACAGAGGCAAGAGATTGGAGAGCATTGTACATGAAAAAGAAATACAATTTGATAACTATGTTTCTAGAACAAACTTCAAAATAAGGTTACTATAATCATCATTATCGTTAGTCTTCATGAGTCCAATGGTGAACATAGGCCTCCCCCTTAGATATCCCTATCCCGAGCCAACCGCATCCAACCACTTCCTGCAACCCGTCTTATGTCATCAGACTACCTTGCCTGAGGCCTGAGTCTGTTGTTCTGGCCACATGATCAGCCCAGGTCCATTTCTGGTTGGCAACTCTGTGGTGATTAATAAAATTTAAAGTTAGGTAAGTGACATTTATCAGCAGAGGCGAATATGACTTCTTATGCGAATATGAATAAGTTTATTCTTCTTGTGCCGTATCAGGTATCCCTTTATGTTGGCAATCACTTCTAAAAGGGCCTCTCTGTCTTGCTCTACTCGGAACAACTCTTCCACACATCTCATTCTGGTCCAGTCGCTTTTTTTGCGCAGCCATGACACGTTTGACTTCTGCCAGGTCCACGTTGTCCCTTGATCTTGCCCATGATGGCAGGCAAATTATTACTTTCAAAAAGGCTATGGTTTTTGATAAATGACCAAAATCTTAGTATAAGTTGGAGGATCTTATGCTTGTCTCTACGCAGGATATGACCCAGATAGGAGATCTTACGGACCTTTATACATTTTAATAATTGTCTATTGTAATTAGCTTTCCTCCGGACCTCGACAGTGCTGACCAAATCTGTCCACGGCATTCGAAGCATTCTTCTGTGAAGCCACATCTCGAATGCCTCCAACCGGTTCATATTGTGTGATTTTAAAGTTCAGGTTTCTGAGCCATACAACAAAACAGACCTAACATAACACTTCACCATTATTTGCCTAAGTTTTCAAATATATTTAATTAAATATGACTGATTGCGCCACTCGCCAGATAGCAGGGAGACGCTTGAATTTTGCGGGTTTTGCTGGTTCACGGATTTTGTCGTTGAAATTGCGTCATCTTCATTTACTTTTCCACCGAACCCCGATACAAATTAAAACTTAATTATTAATTAAAATTAAAGAATTTTTCTAGGCTCTATCAAATGGTGAGAATTCGGCTCGTAAATTGACATTTTCAATCAAGAATAACTTTATGATTCACGCACAAATTGACTAATGTTTCTGTGAGGTTATGTTGACAAATGCCCAAGTTTATTGTATGACGTGTATGATCTATTTATATCGACCACTTCTTGCCGCTAAAAGCATCTGCAGGAAAACGGCGGAAGCAAAGTTGTACACCTAATATTATACCTTTTCCTTTCAGTTTTCTGAGTTCAGCACTTCAATCTTTGAGGGAGCAGTACCAATGCTCCATTCCGCTGTCTAGCTTGGAGAATATTTACAACACCAGAGAGGAAATAAGGAAGAAAAGTAAGGAACTTAATGAACTGGAAATACAGTTGAAGGAAAGTAAAACGGGAGTCGGAGGAGACGAAAGTATTGCAGATAGTCTAAAGTTAATGCAAAATGGAGATGTTTTGTGTTCAAATAATGAAATTCTGCAGTGTCCCCATATTCTTGAATCTAAACTTAAGGTAATCTATGAACAGTTGTGGTCAAAAGTGTGGACTTATTTTTAAATTTTAGACTCACTTTAAAGATTGATTATTAGATTGATACGAATAGGTAAAAATGGAAAAAGAAAGGAAGTGAAGTAGAATGAAAGATAGGTCAAGATGTAGAAAGAGAAATGGATTGGTTGGTCATAAACAATAAAAGAAAAGTGCAGAAAGAAATAGAACAAGAGTGACAGAGAAACATAATTGGTAAGGCATAAAGAAAAAAAGATAAATACAGAGAGAAATAGAGCAAGATGGTGACAGAGAAATGTAACAAGTATATGGAAAATAAGGAGATAGATAGATAAGGGGGAAAATTGGTTGAGATAAAATAGAAATAGGAAAAGATAGTAGAGATATATCGATACCAGATCTGTGCTCAAATATTTTTTTTTATTTTCTGCTCGATTTTTTTTGGGTTTTTAGGAATCAAAATGGAAAAGGGAAAAATCTTTGCTGGATTCCAAAATAACAAGCTTAATGGATAATCGTAATACTTTGGAGGCCAAGGTAGATTCTTTGGAGGAAAGTTTACTGATGCTGACCTTTGCATTTGGGAAGTCTTCCCAACAACAGAAACACTTTGAAAATGTGCAATTATCTCCTTTCCATATGCAGAGATCTTCATCCGTTGTTGAGCTGACAGATATTGACTCCGATGATATTTATCAATCAAATGGTATATATTATTTTTATTACATAATACATAGTATCAATTTGTTTGATTCTCACTGTATATCATCATCTGCTGGCTTACTGCCCTGTATTTTAGTGTCTTAGATTTTCATAGCTATTCAGATGCAAAATAAGGTTTTCTGGGTTATTTTGCTGTGTATCAACGGATCACACTGCTGCGTCCATTAACTCTGATAATTGAACCAGTGCAAATTGTCAATAATAGCAGGATAACAAATTCTGAACACTTTAAGTAGATCGAAAGGTCTGTTTATGAATATCAATAGAATGTCCGCCGACTCCTTGTCTTGCAGTTTACCGGTTAGCGCATTCACCTAGCAGGAGTGAGGTCCTGGGTTCGATTCCCGGGAAGGTTGAAATGAAATGTTTGTTTTTACAGGTGATTTTCCACTGAAGTATTTCACTGTCCCTGGACTGGCATCTGAAGGGTAAGACTAATCCACCTTACCCTTCTGTAACAGATGATCAAGATGCGCTGCGTTTGATGAACAATCCAGTGCCTTATTCACCATTGAGTGTGGATAATGGCTTGACACATAATGGAGCAGGACTTGTGACTTGCTTATGGCTTATTTTGTAGATTTTTCAAAACAATATATCGAAGTTCGTCTAGAGCGGGTTTTGTGACTCGTAAAAAAAACCCCACATAGGGTGGGGTCCTACAATAAAATAATAATGACATTTTGATTTTTCAGTTTTAGATCAACCGATGCAAAAACCTACACCAAAACCGCGGACATTTATCAAAACATCTCCAGCCCATAGATCAAAAGACAAAGTTCAACCTTTTATTGAAAGCGATGTAAATCTACCAGGTTCGCCTATAAAAATGACTGAAAAAAATAGCCTAAAATCACCAGAGAGAACTACGGTAGTCATTCAAACAGATCCTATAATCCCGTGTGATTTAGAAAACGCCATCTGTCAAACAGATTTTGAGATCCCAAAGGTTATGACAGATGAAACTACAAATAAAGAATTAAATCAGCGATTGGAATTATCGCAGGCCGATTTGATTTCTGCTGTCTCACTCGCTTCTGAAAGAGCAGGACTGATTTTGAATTTAGAAGCAGAAAAATGCATTTTTCAATCTAAAATAGAGGCCTTTGAACAGCTGTTGTTAGACAAGGACAAAACGATTGACAGTTTACAAGCAAATTTAAATGAAAATAAGCAAAATGTTTCAATCAGTGACAAATGCAATTACGATTCTGAAACTGAACAGTTACAAAAGGTTTTGAAGAGTTTAAAAGATGTAGAGGCTGAAAAAGATAGTTCTATTGAAGAATATAAAAAGTTGTTAGAAATTGAAAAGACGGAGCATAGTAAAACAAATGCAATCGCTCAAAAACAAATGTGTGATATGAGAATCAAACTAGAATCACTTGAGAGAGAATACAACAGGTAAGAAATATCTATTTAACTCAAATATTTTTTTTGGATATACAAACGACCGCAACTAAATCAAATCTCAACAGAGAAGGCGTTATCGCTAATGCTTATGGCTCGTTTAGCAAGTGGATGTTGCACATGTCAGAGAATGATAAGTGGATAGAATCCATGCCAACATATTGAATTGACATGTGTATTTAAATCTAATGTAAAAGGTTGAGATTTTGACCCATAGATGGTGTCAAAGTTCCGGCGGAGTAGATCAAAATCAACCGCATGCAACGTTGCCAACCCTATCAATTTTGGGAGCAATCTACCGAATTCGATGGAAAATTTAGCGATTTTCAAACATTTCTCCATACTTATAGTAATATTTCAATCTAAAAATCATCTTTCTTTGCTCATGAAATTTTGAACAATATTTATAACTGTTGAGTCTTCTTACGGCTGTTTTGGGGAATAAAAACTCTGGACTCCTATCAGCGACACTTGGACTGATAAAAAAACCTAATCTGCCGATTTTTCCTCGATGGAGGTTGACAACGCTGACCGCATGTGAATTAATGCGCTCACACCGTGTATCCTTGAGATAGCTCCCGCTATGCTGAACAACATCGCTCTGGATATTGATCTGTTCCATGTATCCGAAGGGGTTTTCCGGAGCAGGATTCTTCGACTACTTTGACATGAGTCTCTTTCGTGTATTTTTTTTTCTTTAATATAATATGTACGTATTGAATATATTTTTGTAATGTATATGTTATATTTAAAATAAATAAATTGAATTGAATTGAATTGAATCATCTTCGGTGATTTTAAGCCCAACTGCAACTCCAAACCTTGGAAATAATTTCAACTAAGAAAAAAAATCCCAGTTCAGTCCTTTTATAAATGCACGCATTTACATATATACATTGACGAAAAAATCGTTTTATTTACATTCATTTCTTTTTTTTTTAAATTTGTTCTTAAGCTATTAATCCCCATCCCCATCAAGCACAAGAGGTTTCTTATTTTTTGATGTAGTATTCGTTTCGTTTTCTTCATGTGTTTCTTTTGTATTTAATCAAACATGTTTTTTTTTTTAAAAAACCCTTTTTTGGTTTGTGATAATATTTTTCTATTTGATGAGCAGTTGGCGATAAATATTATTCTTCATTTTTGTAATATTAAAAAACATATTCCATTGCACCGCAACGAGTATAATTAAATATATGTTGAATTGATTATACAGGAGAACTTCCCTGAGAAGGGAATGTGGAAGTCAGGACATTTATTATTTCTTTATGTTTTGTTTTCATGTTAAATAAAGATTAAGGTACTAATATATATGTAACAGACGCGGCGGATCACTCCTTCGTCCGTAGCAATCGCGCCCGTCACAAGAACTGTATTTCTATAGGCGCTGGTGTCAACGCAGAGTGGCCGGGCGTAGGCGGGCCTCGGCCGACGAACGATAAGCTCCGGTGGAGGTATCGCTGCCTAGAGATCCCTTGCGGGGTCGCTAGCGAGTAGCGCTGGCGGCCGCAATCCTGAGTCAGGCAACCGGGTTGTAAGGCCGGTATCTCTCCGTCGGCGGGAACGGCGGGGTGTGTTCCAGGGAAGTAGCCAAGAATCCAAATTATCCGGGGTCCAAAATCCAGTCCAAAGAGTATCCGAGTTCCAAGTCCAGGGGGTAGCGGTGTTCGAATACAGGTGGCGATGAGGTCCGGTTTGAAGCGAGGCAGGGAGACGAGGTGGAGAGTAAAAAGCCTTAGTAGTGTGACGAGATGACTGACTTTATTTTTCTCCGGCGGGGCTATATATACAACATATTTTGCCGTGCGGCGGCGGGCTAGGCCAATAGCGGGCGGTACTAGGTTGACCAATCACGCGGCGAGAGAGATAGCGAGCACATTCGCCGGCTCTATCGGTCTCTCTCGCGCCACGTATAAGGTCCCCACCCTCCCGCTACCCGGCCGCAGTTCCCCGCCGACCGCGCGGCGATCAACACTCATACAGAATAATCAAAAAATATATCCTAGGCATACAAATATTTTTATGAATTCTAATCTATATGGGCTTCAGTATGGCAATGACCACCCCCGAAAGTGACAAATACTGGTCTTTATTGAGGAGGTGGTACATCGCTTACACATACTGAAGCCCCTATGCTACATTAACCCTTACGCTGCTACGCAGTTTTTCAAGAATCTAATCAGAAATCTTATTATTAATACATTTTAAAAATATTTTATCGAATACGTTGTTTTCCAAACACACTACTGTTTTGAAAATTAATAGCAATTCCAAGAAAAATCTTCCATTTCATAAATATCTAATTCAAGCCCAGTGGAGTGAGCAAGATAGACAACTCGTGCCGCCCGCAACACATTCTCGTACAGCGGTTGCAAACCCTTTCTTAATCGAAAATAAAAACAAACAAAAATGATCTCGCACAGCAATCTCAAGGCGCATTGTTTTAATAATTATTATTGAAACGACAGTATCATGATGGTTTTTTTGTTGATTGCGGGGCAAAGTGCCCTTATTATCAAACCTACCACTTCCATGAATGCATGCTAAACAAAATTTGGGTAAAATATATCTTGGATGATTCATATGAACAAGTGACGTCGTTCAAAGTAGTTCGTTTTTATTAAAATATTTAATTTTTTTTTTATTAATTTTCAAGAAACTTTGCTGTACAATTTTATGTTCGAATTTTTACCGCGCGTAAGAAAACATTTTTTGTATAAAATTTTCCGTAGGGCTGAAATAGGTACGAAACTGAATAATAACCCGTCGAATAAGTAATTTTTATGTTTTGAAAATGTTTTATACCACTGACGGTTAAATGCAACAAGCAGTTCCCGAATTCATTTACCCTTTTGGGGATTGTGACGTCAGCATCAGTCTAGTTAGAACTTTATGATAGGGATTAACAACAACGATATATCGTTGTTTAGCAGTCTAAGGGTTAAAGCCCCAGGAAGGGCCGCCAAGTTGGTGCAGGTGCTTTTACGTCGGCAACAATATATACATTAAATAATCTGACTAGTTTAAATGATCACTTAACACAAACCAAAGAATAGAGGAAATTCGGATTTTTAAACTGGTGAATGCCTTTACTTTTAATATATAATAGTATTGATAACTTTAAATAAACACCCCTAAGATATATGTTGTTTTTTTTTAGTTTGAAAGATCTGCTGACAGCTCCATCACACATAGAAAGTTACAATAGTACCATTGAGAAATATAGAGGAAAAATATTAGAATTGGAAGAAAGGTGTTTCCAACTACAAAAAGATTTCGAAAATGGACGAGTAGCTGTGTAAGTTTAATATTTTTATTTTATTTTTGTATCTATATATCGACGGTCCCTACGTATACTATCGAATCTGCATTTTGCGAGGTTCACAGGAGAGCATAAACAAGGCTTGATATTTTTTAAAGAAGCTGACTGGCAGACTTGGACACAGTACGATGTAAGCAAACTTGGTTTTACGCGCCTTCTGGTATATCATAATTCTATGTATTCAACTAACTCTTGACAAATTTGTAAAGAAACTACCCGAAAGAACTTAAACTTCATTATGTATATAGAAATATTTTGAATGTATTATTGAAGAGTATATATTTCAAAATATCATTTTCAATTATTTCTTTTCATCCCACGACTTTCGAACATTCAACATTCGCACACATTTTCAGGAACCTATTTATGTGCGAATGTCGAGGGCCTACTATTACTTGTTTTCGGCCGATGTTATCATGTTTTGGTAAAAGGCCCTAAAAAAGGTGGAAATAAAAACGTTTATTGTGTATTTTTGCTGTCTTTGTTTTAACATGCCTCATATGTATCTAAATGTAAAAACTATAAAAGCCGATGAAAGTTTATAAACAAGTAAAAATAAAGTACAATACCTGTCTGCAAACACTTAAACATGCCCAACAATATTATTGATTTTGTTTATTCTTTTCTTTACTTTATAGACTGTCCTCAAGATCTGAATGCGATCGCTGGAAAACTCTGTCTGCCGAACGCTTCTCTGATCTAGAGACCCTGAACAGGCGACTAGAGGAGAAACACAGTGAGGAGGTCGCCGCATACAGAGCGGAGGCCTCTCATTGGCTGGCCGAGGTCAATGTGGCCAATAGGAGCATAGGCGACTTGCGGTCGGAGTTAAATCAAAACAAAATGGCCGCCGCTAGGCAAATGGCTGACATGGAAGAGGTGATCAGAAGATTGCACACCGTAAATGGAAATTTGAAGGTATATTTTATTAATCTTATATTTTTTTTAGTCTTATAAGGATTTTTAAAATCCTCAAAAAGGTAATCAGGTGAAGATTAGTCCACCTTGTAGTGTCGTGATTATAAAACAAATAATAATTTAGCCTCTACATAAATTTGAGTCCCGAGACAAAGTCTAGAAATTTTTAGACTTTTCGAGACTTCGACACTCTTCGATACAAAGGATAATTTGTATGAAAAAATAGTGCGTGTAGTAAATAAATCAATAACACTTTGTTTTCATCGTTTTATTTTTTATTGTTATGTAAATTACGTGCTAGCAACGCATTCTTTATCCCCTAGAGAGCGTGTACAATCGTACTGCTGGTCTTGAAAATTTGATACTAGCATCTCGAGAGTCTCGATGTTGAAAATGTCTCGATACTCGAATTTTCGAGAGTTTTAGGTCTCAAATGGAAGCCCTACTTATGCCCTATCGTTAGCTGGTTTAAGCGACTACTTTACACACTGTTAAATGGAAGAAACATGTTTAAACATCTATGTTTCATCAATTCTTCCTAAAATCAACAAACAGAAAAAATTACAAAACAGATATTTAAACATAGATAGAATGGTGAATAACACAGTGTGTAAAATGGCCTCGTAAGCTTGGACTTCCATAATCTCTTCTCAAAATTGTTCTTCATCTCTCTTGTACTATGTTAATTAATTGGATTTGTTTGTGTATTCCAGCAACAAATCCTCAATCTGCAAACAGTCGTAGCTGCCAGCGATCCCACATTTGACCTGTCGTCCATCACAGAGCTAGAAGAAGAAGAAGATACGATAGCATTGGATAACGCTATGGTACATTCTCAGAGGATCGGTACGGACGGTAATACCGACTCCGTCCCCAGTGATGTAGACTCTAACAGAGGAACTTACACAGATATAAATAATATGCAACTGAGCAGTAGACTTCAAACTGGATGGTAAGTATTCATTTCCTCTCATTTCCATTTCCACGGGGAACTGCATGGTTCTGAGTCTCAACTGCGGCGCATTTTGATCCATTATTTACAACCAAAAACTAGGTTGTGGCCAGTGATAGTGTTGAAAACTCATAGATCAAAGGTCCGAGGCACAAACCCTGCTGCACAACTTGATCTACATTTTCAACTTTCAAAAAATGGCCTGAAAATTGAGATGTTATAGCTGGCCGTTATAGCTAGGCCGACAGTCCTGTGCCACGACGCTTAAAGCCTGCATTACACGAATTTTTTTGTTGTCAAATGGATAAGCCGACCACCTGTCGTTCCGGAGTCAGTATGTTGATAGTACCACGTGTAATAGGGGCTTGCAATATGTCACTGTCCACCCGCGCTCCTTTTGTTCTGGATGACATAAGGGAATAGTATTTTGCTTGTGGTGTAGCTATAGTAATAAATTGCTCCTTTTGGAATAAATTTATCCATTATGCCAGGAATAAATTGATGATTTTGAGAAATTAGTAACAATGTAATTTCATAGGTCTGATTCGGTATTGGATAGAGTCAGACGAGAGAAACAGATGCTGGGGAAGCAAAACTCCCTTCTCAGGAAACAGATACGTGTGCTAAGTGCCAGGGAACGCAGATCAAGGCTGGAACTACAAAATCTCAGGGCCCAAATGTCCAGGTGAGTCATTTATTATTATCACAATACTCTTATCCCCCCCTGGGCCGCGATTACAATGGAAAGCCAAGGGCGTCATACCTGCACCATGACGGTATAGTTTATGACAAATTCTCCCAAATGATTACCAAGATACACTATCGACCCCCCATCTTCAAGTTTTGGGTAAGTGCATCGATGTGTAACAAGGAAAACGTACGCTATGGTACACATATCTACTCTTTAAAAGTGACCAAAATGTTGTTCCGCCGAGCAGTTTTTGCTTTAATTACAATTTATTTAATTTTTCAATCGTTCTGAGGTGACCAGATTTTTAGTTAACAGCCTATTTAAAATATGAGAGAAATCAGTCAATTCTGACATAACTTTCTTGCTTTTTTGCTGGCAATCTTCTCCATAGCGTATATTTTTGTCTGCTAGGTTGCAATCCGTAATCCTGCCTTAAATGACATTCAGGTCTTGACTTTGACAGTTAAAATCTCGTTAGAACACCTTATTCCTTCCGTTATTATTTGCATTATTTAAGGTCAAAGGCCATTTACTTGCCTGTAACCTTAAAATATGTTTAAATTTATGTATTTTTTTAAACGTTTTCATTATAATTGTTATTTTTTATTGAATAAAATGGATTTTAGTGTGTTTAGAATTTGATATTTATTTCCCATACTAATAAAAAAAACACCTTTGAAACCAACAAACTAAAGCTAGGGTTTCCTAGGACAGCGGTGACCGTATCTTAACGGCCGTAGTGAACGGTGATGCGGTGGACAGCCGTCATAACGGTGACTAGAGAGTGGTTTCCCAGGAAAACGGTGTTGATAACATTTAACAACGCCATTTTCCTAGAAACCACTCTCTAGTCACCGTAACGACGGCTGTCCACCGCATCACCGTTCACTACGGTCGCTAAGATACGGTCACCGCTGTTCTAGGAAACCCTAGCTTAACATAGCAATAACTTCTGAACTCTAAGGACAAAAAAACATCGAGAAATTTCAAATAATTCCCTTTTTTCAAATATTTCTTACAACTACCAGAATCAGGAAGGGTTGACTCTACTGTTTTTAATGCCCAAAGAAAGCATTTAGAGTTTGGCATATTGTATGGAAGGCTTATGTCAGATATTGTCATTCTTCTTCATGATCACATTGCAATTACACGTGATGTCAAAATTTGTCTTAATTTACTTGTATTGAATTCAGCTACAAAAATCCTTTTCCATTAGGTATTTTATATTAATTTAATAACACCTTTTATGTTTAAAGCATTAACTTTCAGGTGAAATATTTTCATTAATGTTAGTAAATATTAATATATAGCCACTTACCGGCTTTTTATGTCTAAATACCAAAATACACGTTCATCTTTACGATCACCGTAGTATACATAGTATGTACAAAACAATACATAAATTACATGCAGAGTTAGAGGGGAGGCAAACACCACCATGTCCGAACATGCACTAAAATAATATGCGACATGTCGCAGAATGTCTGGGGGGTGGAAGGGTAGGGGCTAGAAGGTTGTAAGTTACGCAATCTATTCATTTTTAAATCAAAAAGTGGGCTTTATTGAAAAGATTTATTTTTATTTTTTAGGGTAATATTCTTTTTTGTAGTTTTTTCAATCTATTTTTTCGTAAATACTATGTATACTACGGTGATGGTAAAGGTGAAAGTGTATTTAAGTATTTGCATGTTAGTGTAGTGAGTGACCTGACGAAGAGACGGGAACATGCCGAAACCGGTGAACATAAAAAGTTGGTAAGTCCTTAAAATATAGCTTGATTAGAATGACAGCTGTCAAACTAATTTCATTAGTGATGGGAAATTACTTATCACTGATCAAATCGATTTTATCAGTTATTTCATGCAATCATGAAACTCTGTTTTCGAAAATTGATATAAAAAACGAAAAAACAAACCTATTATAGTGTGTCTAATAGTTAACATAATAGTTCACCAAAAAATTGAGACATTTGTACTTTCTTCATGAACAACATCAAACAAATATTTTTTTTATTCGATCAATTTACATTGATCAATTTGTCCCATCTCTAACGTTTTTGCAAAATGATGTAACCTTGTAAGAACATCGTTAAAAATTAGGTTTATTTTAGTTTTTTTTTAGTTTTAAAGCTAATTTTATATATTAATTTTGATTTATGTTTCAAGCATTGTAAAAAAAAAAACAAATAAACACGCCAGATAAAAACAAATTTTTGGTGTGTCAATATAAATAACTACTTTGACGTTACTACAAAGTTATGTCGTCACTTTTTCTGACAACTGTCATTCTAATCATGTTACATTTTAAGAACTTATTTATAGTATTTTACTACCATTAATTAATAAGATTAAATGAATATTTTTTAATAGTACTTGTACAATATTACTACTAAATACAATTTTTATATAAATTTAATACATTTATGGGGGGGGGGGGGGTATTCGAAGCAAACTTAGAAATCTCCATTGAAGGAGTTACGAGTTACTGAAATTTGGAAAAAGAGTTGTGAGATTTCTAATTATGCTCACCAACTCAATGGAAAATGCAAAGTTTGCGGTGTTAAGTAATATAATTAAAATTGGTTTTTGCAAGATTTAGAGACGGTTTTGAATTACGCTATTATATAGGTCGGTGGGTTTTTGTGTACAGTTTATTTTGGCATCAATAACTAATTTCCCGTTTTTGGGGGAGATTTCTAAGTTTGCTTTTAATACCCTATTTACACCAACGTTTCCCATTACGTAAAAGAAAATTATTCTTGTGTACATCAATTAGGATTATTATCGCCAGTCATACAGTCGACAAAATATAAACCCACTCTTGATTGTCGAGATTCTTCCGTTTCTGTTTTGCTATAATATATTTTGGTTTATATTTAGATCCGGGTCGAGCAACCTGAGGCAGTTTGCAAGCCACGACGAGACATCTTTTCTCCGGAGGAAGGTAGACGCACTAGAGACACAGTTGTCGGAAAAGAGCTCTTTCAGCGCTTCTAACAACAACGCTAGAGCTGTGCAGATGGCGCTTTGGGACAAACAGAAACGGTAAATTATAGAATAGATAAACAGTTCGAGAGACTGGAGAGAGAAATGCAGTTCTGTGTGTAAATTAGAAACGGAATGCCCTGGACCAGATTTTTCGCCTCTGAGGTAAACATAATGTAAAACAAAATTGAGGGAAGGTAAATTGGTCACCGTTAAAAATACTTGTATATTGTAAACAGTAAACGTGCGGTGTAGGTTGAAATAAATTATTTAGTCCCAGGTGGGCGGGCGACATTATAGAGATAGATTATCAAAAATCAATAAGTAAAAAAAAAAAAAAGATTAAAAAGAATAATGCAGATAACCAAATAAAGTACCTACAAACACTTACCCTTTCACCAGTTTCGCTCAATCGGCAAGAACATGAGATTTCTCCAGAAAATAAGATTATGTTGTATAAATTTAACCTTATGAATGAAATCAAAAACGTTATATATAAAACACCTTACTATAAAATGGAACAAATATAACTTAAAGATCTGGATTTTATGAAATAAACAACTCGTTAGTGAAATACAAAATTTTAATAAAAGAAGCAATTCTATACAAATGTACCAAGATTAGTTAATATAAAAATTCAGAATTCTGCCTAGCTAATATGAGTAAGTGGTTGACAATAAATTTATCTAAGAAATAAATATTTGTAACAATAATTATGACAAGTGAAATAGATTCTTGATTGGTTTCTTCTCGAGATGATATGAAATAATGTTGATTTTACAAAATAAAATCCGCAGATGGAACTCGATTTAAGATGTCTTCGGTTGGTGTATTTTTACTCGTGGTTGCCTCAGTTGATGATTTCCCAGAAGATTATTTGTCGACATTTTAATTCAGTAAATGATCATCTGCTTCCTTGCATTTGTAAATTTGTGTCTTATGATCTTAAAGAAAACTTTAAAATGCTGATATCGACTTTTCCAGGTATTTACGAATAAACTTCGTAATAATTAGTGATCCATTCAAATCATGGAGTAAATATACTACATTGTAAAATCTTCATCATCGGACAAAGTAGATAAAAGATGGAGTAAATAAAATAGAATAAGGTGAAAAAATGGAAAAATATAGAAAAAAGTAGAAAAGGGTAAAGATAAAGGTAAAGAAAAAGGTAGAGAAAAAAGGAACCTGTATAAAATATAATCTCATTAGAATGTGATATCTCTCTACAAGAATTTCGGTAATAAATTTAAAACAAATAGGCTTACGTTACGTTGAACGTTCCCTTTCTTGAAGGACTACATTTTTGAAATGTGCGATCGCCTCTCTTTGAGTCTTTGCGCGATAAATGGACTCTTCGTCTCGAGTTTTCAAATGTAAAGAAATCTACTTCTAATGCACGGATATCGTATGGATGAGTTACTACCGCGGCCGTCAGATGGCGCTAATTCAGGCAACTTAGAATTATAATCCAGTACTAAAATGCTTTCAAAACGAGGTACGTTGGACTTGTTTTTTACAACGTTACAATATATCGTCTTTCTTGGGTGATCTCATGTAAGTTGGATTTGTTTTACGTTTTAGATTTGTTACGAAGTTTTGTCTATCGTTGCAAAAACCATCTTGGGCTAAACTATACTGACCGACCGAATCAAGATTTTCTGCCAAAACCGAAACCGAAGCTTATTTATTATACATGTTAAAAGCCACTTCAAAATGTCTAAAATTAGGCGTTTCTATTGTTAAATCTTACGAGAAAATCAGTCAACTATTTTTTGTATCCTCCTGTAAATACCAACATTCAAATTTAAAAAAAGGACTTCGATCAAACAACATGGATGTGTTTCACATTCAAAAAGCTTTATAAAATAATCTCCTAATCAAATATCTTTTCAATAAAGCCCACTATTTTATTTAAAAATTAACCAATTGTGTAACGTTCAACCACTTAGCCCCTTTACTCCCTAACCCCACCACAACGAATTCTGCGACATATCGCTAAATATTATTAACCTAATTTTATTGCATGTTCGGGCATGGTGGTGTTCGCATCCGCTATAACCCTGCATGCAATTTATGTGTTTTTTCATAAATACTATAAATACACTATTACCTTTACCGTGTATAGTATAGTATTTTAGTATTTGCATGTTGGTGTAGTGAGTTTCCTGACGAAGAGACAGGTACGTCTCGAAGCCGGTAGACATAAAAAGTCGGTAAGTGGTTAAATACTAATATTTACTAACATTAATTATAATTTTTAATTTAAGCGAAAACGGTTCATTGCATTGGCCACGCCCCTAATACGTCAGGATTCGATTATTTTTTTACTTTATTACTGTTAAAATCTAAATAGAACATCGTCACGAATCTTGATGTCACGATTTTTTTAAATTTTTATTTTTTATTTTTTACAATATATATAAGAGGTAAAACAGAGAATTTAAAAAATAAAGGATAATTACATAGCAATGAAATACATATTAATAGTAAAAATATCAAACAAAAAAATGGCCTGTTCGTGGATATACAAGAAAATGTTAATTAATTTTTGCTCCTATAATAAATAAACAGTTATAATATTTTTGTGTAACATAAGAAAGAGAAAATAAAATATTCTGTAAAAGATAATATGATTTTTTTATAGTAATTAAAAAAGGACATAAAAATATTTAAAAAAAACATAAAAATATTCCTTATTATTAAAGGATTGTCATGGCCAAACATGCTGCATTTTTGTATAGACATATTTTTTAGAATTTAATTTTTAAAATATATATGAAAACATTTCTTCACAATAACCTAAATTGGTTTTGAAAATACAATATTCTTTTATAAATTTCATAAGTTTTTATCGGTATTCGTAGTATGCGATATTTCCCTATTTTGTTCATTTAGAAATTAATTTGTCATGTACCCATTGTTTAGTTCTGTGTGTTTTATTGACGATATTCTGGAGTACTGATACTTCGTACATTATTACTCAAATCAATAATAAGAATAATTACTAAGTTGGGCTGTAAGCTTCGGTTTGTTTAGTAGGAGAGATAATTTTTTAATGAGTTTGTAGATGTTTAGGGGTAGTGTGTTGAGGAGCCTCTACACCAGTCGGAGCGAAGACATAAGAAACAGCTTTGAATTATTATTTATTTCACATTAATTCACAAGTAAAAGATTGAGTAAATATGACGACGGACATATTAACGTCCGTGAGAGAGTACTGGAGATATGTGTAGTGGTCCATGAAATGGGTTCTCTTTTTATATGCTGGATTCCTTTGTTCCCTGGTCTCCCATTACGACGGAGGGAAGGTAATTTCCTCCAGGGTGATGCACTGCCGAACAATTGAATTTGCGTTATCAGCACTCAGGTCAGTGGTAGCCGCTTGGATCGGGGCTAGAACTGCGTGTATCGATTTCACTTACGCGTGCTGTGGTGTCGTTGACCTGAGTTTGATGCTCCCCACAAGATTGCCAGGATATGTGGGTATGCGCACGACTGTAGTATGTTATTGGCACCAACCACAAATCTACACATTTTATACCCGTAATCAGTTTGAATAATCTACGTAATCTATTTTATCTTTTGCTTTAATATTGATACAGTTTTCATTGTGAATTTTGTCACACAGTTGGCAAGAGACTTCGGAGAAGTGGAAGCAGAGGTTCCAAGACAAGTGTTCTCAGCTGGAGCGGTCGGAGAGACACCTGGAAGCCGCTAGACTCACCATACAGAGGATGGAAAAAGATAAAAGAAATCTTAATAGTTCTCGTCTCTCCAAAACTTCAAGAGGTATGAGATCGAACATATTGTTGAGTGTCTTCGGCACGGGTAACTCCAGTGAGGTCAAATTATTTTTATTATTGTTTATAATACGAAAAAAAATTATAAATATAATGAAATAAGTTTCCTCATTTTCTTGTGTGAAATTTCGAGTTTACAAATCAAACACTAGGTGCACTAATGCCGCACTAATCACAGTGATTACTAGTAAAAATATGTCAATCGAAGCTAAACTGGCAGTGCACAATGGAGTTTTAGTCGCAACACTTATGTATGGAAGTGAAACATGGAACTGGCAGAGGAAGGATGAAAGCTGAGTAAACGCGGTCGAAATGCGATTTTTTTAGACCAATGTACTTGATTTATTTAGCTAAATTGCCGGCAAAGTATGTTTTTTACGGTTTTTTGTACTAAAATTTTGTATATTGTGTTTTTTTTTTATATACGTGTAAGCAAATATGTGTGTGTACATGTATGTTGTGTATGTATATGAGTGTGTGCATCATTATGTTCATAAGTTCGTGCTGTCACGTTAAACTTAATAAACCCGTATACACACGCACAGGCTATGCCTATGTGGGATTTTTTCTTATCGTTTTGTTCTTTGATTATTCACATGTGTAATTATATCTATGTAATTATAACCTATGTAATCATAAGAGAGAAAAAAAATAAAAATAAGATCAGATAAATCTTAAGTCTGGTCTTGTCAAAAGCAGACGGAACCGAAGGGTATGTATGACAAGATGTTTGAATTTAAAATAAATCTCAGACGGATTCTGGCCCCTTACTCACGTAAAAATAAGGTCAAAAGTCCGCGGCACCTCGAAAACACAGCAGCGTGTTTGCCGCGCAGAAACGAAAATAAGCCAAAACACCGTGGTGTGTTACCCGCGGCTAAGAGATTCAACTACTCTTAAAATTGAGCCACTTAGTAAACTTGACATTCCTTTTACATTACTACGTCAATGTGTTATCATGTAAAATATAAAACCCTTTTTTAAATTTGTTTTTCATTATTCAAGGTATATGTTGTGAGAGGCTAATAATGAATTATTATAAAAAAGAATCTAACGGCAGCGCCGGCAGTTAAAAGAAACACATCATTGTAAGCTGATTAAGTGGCTCATTACTATTTGAAAATTCTGATGAAATTGTAAGGCGTATGGATGGATGGGTCAAAAACGTAAAAAAATATTACCCAGTAAAATTTTAACAGGGTTTCTTTGAAACGCAGTTTTTTTTCAATGGTGTAGGCTCAAATTTTTTTAGAACAGTGTAGTTTTCTTTTTGTTTTTTTTTAAATGTCTTTAAGGTTGCAACTGGTTATGACACTGTATCAATTTAATTTGCTTCTCCGTTGTGGAAACACCTTAAGTTTTTGGTGTTCTTTTACAACGGTAACAACTTCGGGCTGCTTAAAATTTCGTTTTCACGATAAGGATGAGCAAGGCAAAATATTTTTTAGCTACCGATGGCCAGACCCCCTCTAGTGGCGCGGGAGATATGGACAACCATCTGGAGCTGCTGCTGAGGGACAAGGAGAGACTAGAGGATGAGGTTCGTACTCTGCAGGCCAAGCTAGAGGGAACTGTCACTCAGGGGTCACTCATGGACAGACTGGAGGCGCAACAGAGAAGAATCACTTCTCTGGAACTAGCTGATAAGGTACATAGTTCCAGCTAATTAAATTAATTTAATAAAAGGGCCAATGACAATGCAAAACTACTATCGGAGGTATTATTGACAATTACTTCCGCTGTGTTTTTTTTTCTAAAATTCATTAAAGCAACTTCTGATCATGGGCAATTGTAGTGGAATTAAAAACTACTTTCGTTGATTTTAAAAAAATCTAAAACCATTCTGCTAGAAAGTGAGTTATTTTTGAGCTTTTTTAAAGGGTTTGCATTTGAAATCCTAATAATTACTAAATTCACAATGAGCTCCTTTTGCGGTAAAAAGCTATATCTTTTTAAAATTAAAATACAGTAAATGCATAGAATTTTATTATGATAGCCCAGAAACCGCGTATGCGCATCAAACAGCCAACTAAACTACTCTTACTACGTTTACGTTTTGGCCATTAGTTACTCTGTAAACGTCGCTTACTTCGCAGCCGCCGATTTAAATTCAATTTTGACGTATTGTGTCGTTTTTAAGTGTCAAAATACTGCTGGGATTAAAAGAGAATAGGGTGGGATCACATTTCATGTGTAAGTAGCGAATTTGCAAATAATGTTATTTAAGAATTCGATTATTTTACCGTCTGTCAGGTTGTTACATAAAACAAGGTGGACATTTTATTAGTATTGCCAGGGTAGTTGAACACTTACCCGGCGTTCTAATAATAAGCCTTAGTATAATATTAATTTCCTTAATAACATAATGAATATTTAATGTTTTTTTTTGCGTTCGCCTGTTAAAAGTACCTGTTTTTTTTAAATATAATTATATGAGTAAATGTTATGCCATCGGAAAAAAAACACTAAATAAATGTTTTTTTTAAATTACTTGTTGGTGAACGTGATACATTTTTTTTGCAGTATAAATAGTCAAATACAGCTGATAAACAGTTTTTAACTTATGAATCTAGCATGAATGTACTCTTCCCACAGCACTATTGGTATTATTTTGGACTGTCTAGACACTTGTGCATATCTGCCCATTCTGGGGTAGGGTAGCGCTCCCTATATTTCTGGTCGTTCTCCTTTAAGGGGAAGGATGTGTTGGTGTCAGAATACGAGCGTCTGCTGGAACAAAACTCCTACCTGGCTAAGAGGAACCTTAAACTGGAGTCGGAGATACTGGAGGGGCAGCTGGTAACCTTGGGAGGAGGCCGGGGGAGGATGGAGCCGGAGGGGAGTGATGGAGAGAATCTCTGCTGCAGGAGGAATCGCCTACAGAGGGAACACCTCGAAAAGTAAGTTATAATAAAGTTTAATGAATAACTTTTTTTAGGTAACTCAATTTTGAACCGGTTTTAAAAGACTGTTCGAACGCTTTGAGCTATCGAGCTGCAGCTTAAATTTCTAACAGGCAGCTCACTGTGATACATTGTGAGTTTTGTTAGAATCATACGTAGACACTTTATAGAAAATTAAATATTAGGTCAGCTGACTCGGCGCATTAGGGGTGATTCGGTGAACCATACATTTATTTGCGTCGAACGGGGTGACCTACCTGAGCTCGCGACTCGCGGCAGTGGTGTGAAATAATGGGAGCTGATCTGGGAGCCGGTTCGAAACTTCAGCTCAAGCCCTTGAGCTGCGAGCTAACCTGCAGCTCAAAAAATAATCTTGAGTTACCCATGCCTAGTGCAGATGATGAAAAATACCTATGCATATTCAATGCGAAGTTGATGCTTTATATCACAAAAACCTGATAATGTAAGAGGGCTTGCCCCTAACCTAAAAGCCTGGTACTTTAAAGATCTAGGCTTGGAGGGGAGACGTCATTTATAAGGATCTGTCACAATAGATCTACTCAGGTTGCAGTGACGTCAGAAGCTTGTATAGCGCTGACCCCCATTTTCCAGAATAAGAATACTTCCCTAACGAAATAACGACATGCCCATGTAAATTGCAAGCCCCCTTCAAGATTCATAGCCATTTTATTGAATATCTTATCATATATTTACATTCTTATTATTTAACCAAATATTTATTTTTTGAAGATATTTTCAACGAGTTGTAAATAATTCACTATTAGGAAATTGGAATCAAGTTGTGATAGAGTGGGGTACGAACCTCGGACTTCTGACCCGCGAGTCCGTGACTCCGCGATTCCAGCCACGTGACCATAACCCGATTCAATTATTTACACCAAACAGTACACCGGGCGACGATGCGATACTCCAACTTTACCCTTTCTTTCAATCTCTTCCAGCAGACCTAAGGTTTCAAAGAACCATGCTACTAAATGTGGGGTGAGTGCTTTAATGTTTAGAGCAAGGTCTTGCATTTGTCTTAGGTCCTTAAAGTACCGAGCTACTAAGCGAAGACAAATCCTATTACATTCTCAGATCCAAGTTGTATTTTACCGATTGCGATTTTTTACTCTGGATGTTAATATTCGCAGCTACGTCAAGTTACTGAAGGAAGAGAATAGTCAACTCATATCTCGCAATGTAGAGCAGCCAGTACTGGATGTTATGGCTACCAAGACCACTACTGTTTCACAAGCCAAGAGATTATCGGACTTGGAAAGGACTGTTCTAACATTGAGAGGTATAATAAAAACTTAATATTTGGTCACCTGCATATTTACATACATGGCCAGTATCTCAAACAGAGACTAAGATAAAAACAATTTTTACGGTTTGTAGTCCATCATTGGTTGGTTTTAAGTTTAAATGATCACTCATTTTTAACATGCACTATTCTGCCTATAAGTCCAGATCTTGTCTTAAGTTTACAATATTACAAAAATTGTACATCGGTACATTTAGGCCATAGTTTGTTCTTTGGTGATCGAGTAACGGCACTTATTTTTTTCTCATACAGATCGAAACATTAAACTTTATTTTGTCCCAGTAGTTATGGTGCATCAATTATACCATTTTATATGCTGAATTTTGCATATAATATTGACTCCATATAGCGTACGAATAGTCGCCTCCTCACTAAACCAAACATCCATGCTACTTTTTTAAGCATGCGATGTTGGACCGGTTCAATGTGTTTTATTCGGCTCACATAGAAGAGAAACCAGACCGTTGAGGCATATTCTAAAAGTGGGTGAACAATTGAGTAGTAAAGAGTTTTAATGGTGTGAACATTAGTAAAATTAAAGGATATTCTGTTAATAATGAAGCTTATGTTAGCCTAAATAATGATAAATAATTTCTAAATTGTAAAAGATAAAAATTAAAAATAGTTTTCTTATGGTATACCATTTTTTTTTACATGTATCCACAGGAAATAATTAAGACGTGAAAGGTGACAAGCGCCGTGGCGCAGTTGATTAGATGGCTAACGGTGAAACTGGCGTCGCAGGTTCGATTCCCACCAGTTGCAAGGATTTTTTTTTCAGTTGGTCTGGGTGTTGGGGTGTATTTTTCAAACTTTTAAAATAGAGGCTTAGCGGGTCATTTAAATAGGAGTATAATAACTAATAATGCTTGATTTCTTCATTTAAAGCTAAATTATTTATTGATCTTGTAAGCAGAAACATTTTTTAGGCCTTATTGGTAGTCTTCAAGCAGAAAATAAGAGGCTTCTAATGGGATCCGGGAAACTTAAAAGGAGTCCAGTTCATATAAGCCACGATAAGGTATTTAAAACATTCAAGTTTGCTAGTGAAATTTCTTGGCTTAGGTTCGTTGTAATTTATTATACGAAGTTTATCCAAAAAGCAAGTTCCGTTTGACAGGTTAATAAAGAAAATAAGTACATTCGGAAATAAAAATTATTGTCCTAAGTGTTTAGACTTTAAAATGTTTTTCTACGTAGCTCCCATTATTTTGTAGGCACTTGTCATAGCGCAGCACAAGCTTTTGTTCTCCCTTTTCATAAACGAGTGCTGCCCTTTTTCATAAAAGAAGATACCCACTTCGTTCGTCGCTGGCACATTATCGCGACGTTCATTGAAGTGTTCAAAATAAATCATTCTCCTTTTTTTCTCCTTCCCAAAATAAATCTTCATGTGTCATGTTTGGTCCCCCTGACCTCAAATATCACTTGAGAGTATGTGTCGACTGTTCTAATCCGCTTCCAGTCTTGTATGTTCCTGAGCCAGGAGATCTGCCTTCTGCCCACACCCCGTCCACCCTCTATTTTGCCTTTTAAAATTAGGTACAGTTGTTCGTACTTCTCTCTAAGGACATGCCTTAGATAGGACACCCTCTAAACTTTGATATCAGTACTTACTTAATGGGTCCGGACCTCAAACCTTACCACTCCAGTGTGCAACGACGGATATCGCTTTGTCAGCTGCAATTCTCAAGTCATCCTCTTTACAAGTCTTCCGCATTTGTGGGCATCGCAGCACATGAGAATCATCCTGCTCCTCCCCACAATCGCAGCTCGTGTCACCTCCCTCCAGAAAGCCCCATCTCTGTTGACTTATTTGCACCTAGTTACCCCTACCCTTAGTCTGTTGAGAGCTTTCGCATCGGGCAGTCCAAACTGTCATCAACTGATTGTCTATCTACTCTTGCTCTTTAGAGTACATTTGCATTGGTGACCATATTGGTTCATGGAATGTGTAGAATTCTACGATGCATCGATATTTCGAATGCCTCTAGCCGGTTCATAGTACTGATCTTGAGGGTCCACGATGCAACTCCGCACAAAAGCACCGACCGAACCTAACCATTTTTTGTGGAAGTTTCAGTTTATAGTTTTTATTACTCTCCTATAGTATAACAAATTTATGATAGTATCACAAAATCCGCTAACACTAAATATTAATACTATTATTTTGAATATTAAAGGTCCAAGAAGAATTGAGAAGTGAAATCGAAGCATGTAGAAAAGTAGTTAATGAAAAAGATGAACTTTTAGAGAGAGCCAAATTATTACTAAGAAAGGCTATAGACAAGGAAAAACTACTGCTAAAAGAGGTAGCATGTTTGTTTTTGCAAAATCCTTTAAATGAAATTATTGAAATGGAGTATGAATATATTAATTGTTATGTTTTTACAGATTTCATCTTTGAAAGAGAAGCTGAATCCAAATGCTACATAGTTGAAAATGACTATTTGAATAAAAATACAAGATGTTTCATTAAAAATTATGATCTATGTTTAAGGACTATTTATTATGTTTTTTTTTTAATTGGCTTTTCTAGATGTGATGCAAATTCAGATGATTTAGTGACAAGCAGATTTAAAATTTGTCCCAAAGATATACTCATACAATTTGTGATACTGAGCTGATATAATTATAAAACCAATATTGTTTGTTTAGGGTTGTGTACTTGTGTTATGACTGAAATTAGTTGGAAATTCAAAGGTATAATTAGTACCTGTGTGCATACACAGGTGTTAGTATACAAAGAATTAACATGTATTTAAAGAATTAACTTTGCAGTTAAAACATTTGTTGGTTATATTTGTTTAACAACAATGAGTTAACTTACGTTCAAAATCTGCAGGTTATATTTGTTTAACAACAAAGCGTTACCTTTACCCTTAAACATCTGTAGGTTATATTTGTTTGACTCGTAAAGAAGGTGGTTAGAAAAAAAACGCACGTGGTGAAGTGGGTTGAAATAGACCAAGTTTAAAAAAGTCGGTTTTTGGGCATGTTACGTGGTGTCTTTTTCATTAAAAAATACATTAAATGTACTTTAAAGCAGTGAGATTACATGTCATAAGTCTTTTTGTGAGATTTCTTACGTTTTTTCGTATTATAATTAAAAATATAGGAGCGAAGCAAATAGCTTACAAATACTTGCTATCCGCTGAATTTTGCCTGTTGGACCCCATCTCACCCTCCCGCCCGTCCGCCTGGCTCTATGCCGCTCATTGGACATCACATTTATCACTATTGGGTATCACTTATCATACGAATGTAACGTGATTTGGTGTCCAGTCGGGATACTTCAGTGATCATAAACATTTTTTTTATTGAAAAAATAAATCAGCATTTTGACCGCGAGCCCCAAACATAACGTTTTGCGTTATCGTGCCAATACTGCTTAGTGCGGATTCTTAACTTATAGCTGTTTTCAATCACCATTCGCTTTCAGTGACCTTTTGTTATTTTGTCTGATTTCGTAGATCCACATTTTTTCTAAACTAAAACAAAAGATTATTTGATTATCGCGTACTTGAAGGAATGTAGATGTTCGAACATAGACAAAAAAGTGAATGTTATTCCGTAAATCAGTAGGTATAATACATAAGACATAAAAATGTCTGATAATCTTGTTAAACTCCTGACAGGGTTAAATCCAGTATTTGTCTACAAACATTTATACATGCTTGAAATATTGTTTGAAATACGTTTTGCTGATTAATGTGTTAAGTCAATCTGAGATTTCCGTCACATGCGCCTGTCGCGCTTATTCTAGATGTGCGTGCGTTTTAGATACTTGGAAGTTGACGTGTTTATTACTTTGGGATTATGTTAAAAAGCTTTCAGTATGTACACGTGGTGTGGATAGTTTGTATTCTTATAGTTTTGATGTTATCTAAATAGATCATGAATCGGGATTAGCATTTCATCAGTGGACGAGTTATATAAAACCAATACATTGGAAAAAAAGGGCTTTGTTTTGAATTATATTTTCGTTGGTAAAAGTATTTCTAAAAACGAACTATAACTTAATCCTTTAGCATGCTGTGTTCTCCTAAGTATTGTTTGTGAATATATCCTCATTCATTTTTATTATTCAATGATTTTATAAACTAATATTAATATTTACATATTACAACAGAGAGGAAGAACATTTAAGAGAAGGTAATATAAAAGTCTAGGCATCTACAGGGCTTATGACCTGTCAATGGCTGATTGAAATTGAAAAAATAACATTTTCAGGCGTTGCCTAGTATGTAGGTGAAATAATTCAATTAGATGAATCTCACTCGCATAAATAAAGGATTCAGCTCTTTAACTTCACAAACATCAACAGATGAAAGAATTGAAGGAATATAGATGTTCAAATAAATGTTACACAATGTGTAAAGTGGCTACTTAAACCAGCAATTGACAGGTCAGATGCCTAGACTTCTATATTCCCTTCTCTTAAATGTTCTTCATCTCTGTTGTAATATGTTAAGATAAACAGCTCCCCGGGGAGTTAATCCGGTCCTTGTCTACAAAAATTTGGACAAACTCAAAATATTGTTGATAATATTAATATCATAAAAAACCTCACGTAAAAATTTGCACTTAAAAATTTGAAATAATTAATTGGAACATTATTGTTTTTTTATTGACAATAAATGCATTTTAGGCTCGATTCAAACCTAAAATATTTATATTTACACGACGCAAATTATTTTGCCATTTTATTACTAAAACTATCAAAGTAATTTTCTATTACGTGTTTTGCTTGTGTAGAAGCTTTAAATACCCACCAAAATCTGACTAGTAAGCAGTGGCTAAAGGTTTTATATTTGCACAAATTTATTTGTACGTAAGATATTTCTACAGTGTTACATGAAAATGAAATGTGTTATTTTTATATATGGTAGAATTGGCTCTGCACTATTTAGCCATTTTACTGGAATAAAATAATAATTTTCATGTTGTCCTTTTTTATTTTATTCGTAAGATTTTATTTGGTATTAGTTTATAATGGCAAACTCAGCAGAAAGATGGCACGTGCCAAAAGTTGACAATATCTCCCAATTCTTATCTTTTTTTATTTCATGTCTGTGGTGGCGACGGCGATTGGGCGTTATGAGATTCACGGCAACTCTCAAACAAATAATATTTTTTGCATTTTATTCATGTTTATTTTTTTTTCACGGGGTTCTCTGGTTGAGAATAACCGGGATTCTGCTTACACTTGACGGATGAGATTTACGACCATGCACCGGACTTCGACAAAGGGACAAACATAAGCTGTCAAGATTTTGCTCGGGCACTGGCTTCATAGGAATGATTGATAAAACTACCTAGCAAATCAAGTACGGAAGGGCTCAAATTAATTAAAACTACTCATAAATGAGTAGTTTTACGTTTCGGCCATTAGTTAAGCATACTCTGTAGATGTTGCTTAGTACGCAACTGCCGATTTAAATTCAATTATGCCATGCTGTGTCGTTTTTAAGAGTTAAAATACATAGGGTGGGATCACATTTCATGTGTAAGTAGCGAATTCGCAAATAATATTATTTAAAAATTCAATTATTTTACCGTCTGTCAAATTGTGAAATTAAAGAAAATGGATGTTTTGTTAGTATTGCCAGGACCGTCAAATTTTTTGCCTGGCTTTCTATTAATTAGCCTTAGTATATTAAATTGTATTAATTTATTAATTACTAAATATTACTTAGTTACTATATACGTTTTTAGTTTGACCATTTGATAATTTTGCGTGCAATGGTTTTGCATGTGCTATCATGCCAACGGTTTCGCATGTACTGAGTCTTGGAAATTTAACAATTTCGCATGTGCTAGCAATCCTGCAATTTCGCATGTGCCAAGTCTGGGAAATTTAATGATTTTGCATGTACTTAGTTTGAAAAATATGGTAATTTTGCAAGCGCTTGGACGATTTACACATACACATACGTAATTGCATGTTCTTAGTTTGGCCATTTGATAATTTTGCATGTGTTCGCAATCCAACTGTTTCGCATGTTTAGAATGATTTTACATGTGCTTAGTTTGAAAATTGTGGTGATTTTGCAAGTGTTCAATTTGGGATATTTGACGATTTTGCGTGTTCTTAAATTAGTGATCTGTTAATGATTTTCTTGTACACCAAGAACCTTAATTCATAAGTTTAAAAATATTATAGAATGTCTTTTATTGATTGAAAAATACAGTGTCTTCAATATCACCAATATATTAATGAGTGGACGGATCTTGCAGGGACGGTGACTTTAATACTTCCTTTGTCTTTTTCTTGAATTGTGAGGTTCTTATCAAAATCATTTCTGGAAGAAAAAAAAAATAGTTGTTAAAACAAAGTTCGACGTAAGAAGTTAAAAAACATTTTTTTGAGCTGAACATCCATGCACCGTGCTTTAAATATTTGTTTTTTTTTCTTATACCGTAATATGTAATAAGAAATAGGAAACGTTTTAACTTTTTGTGTTTGTCCAGTGTTTTGAACTCATTAACTGAGCGCATCAATCATTTTCTCGAGAAGACTACTCCATTGCTTCACAAGTCGATTTATCAGGGAGTTCTTTCTGGGTTGAATGTGAGAGAGGTAGTGTTCAACTTCAATAAATAATCTCTGAGATGGCGGCTATTATTCAAAGTGAACATCGATTCTGGTTGAAATACTCACGGATTATAGAATATAACGGTGATTCCATTATCAGGCCGTAGGAACGCTACATGATCGATAAATCCGTTGATTTCTTGCACTTCCACTCTTTGGGATCCTCTCGGTATGAACTTGCTGAAGTGGCCGACAGCATAGAACAAAGGCTGCTTCAAGAACTCATCGGCTTCTGGCATCACGATGACTCCTGCATCCACATTGTTCTCAAACCAGTTGGGACCTCCTTGCTTGTTCAATGCGAGATTCCAGTCTATCCATCCAACGCACCAATGATTTAAATCCTAAAAATATTAATTAATCAATCAAAGTCGGTCCACCGATCCTAATGCATCTCAATGATCTGTTTCTTGAAGGTAAGGTGACCAATCTTACGTTTCAGGTACCAGTCCAAGGAGCATATTTGTAAATACCTGATGCATTATTTGTTCGGGGTATTTCAGAATCCACAGGAAGTGTCTTGGTCGGAGATACCTGACAATATCCACCCCAATAACCGAAACAAACCAAATTATTTTTTAAACATTTATAGCCGAAATAATACAATTAAAATAAGGATGTTTATCTTGAGTGACGTCAGCAGACACTACTCAGGGGTAATTTTGTGGTGTTAGGAAATAGATTAATAGCCCGGGTGATTCCGATACATCTCGAATGAGAGGTGCATTTCTAAATGATATCAAAGCATCCCGAATGGATAATGTGTCAGGTATTTACGAATATGCGTCCAGGGATAGTGAAATACTTCAGTGCAAAACAACTTTTTTTTCACCACAACAGGCCAGGGGGCCCAATTACAGTGGTGAATTACAGTACAAATCATCCAGACTAGAGAAAAGTTACATTTGGTTTTTGCATTCTTACTGAGAATAGAACCCGGAACCTTACGTCTGTGAGCCACGCGTATTAAGCCAATATACCACAAAGGCTGGGATAATGGGATTCAATATTCCATGTCTACCTTACCGGAAATCGAACCTGGGACCTCGAACATGCTAGACGAATGCGCCAAGTACTGCACTACGAAGAGACTTATCTCAATTTAATTGACATTTTTAAAAGTTTTGCCTGAGAGTAGCCATTAAATTGAATTCATTTGTCCAGGATTCTAGTTCAATTTCACACCCCGAACTGAATTCTTCATCCATCTGTACACGGAAAATATTTTATGTATATCTTTCTAGGTATATTTACTAACCTCTAATATATCTTTGATATACATTTCTGCTCTTTCCCATGACCCAAGTTCCACCTTTTCCGTCTGCCACGGTTTATCGCCTAAAACACAAACACAATGTCATTTATCATAACGCTTATATAGATTAAGAGACAATAGAGGTTGCAGATTCATTTTTTTTCAAATTGAGGGCTTAATGTGCCTGAGATAATGCCTAATAAATGCTAAAATAGTTCTGCTAGGCAGATTTGGAGATCAACATCTCCCTGCTCGGGGACATGAATATATAACAAGGCCAAGAAATTGACAATATTCCTCCTTTTAACAAGACATTTGGTCGAAGGTGTTAGGCATAGAATTAAGAATAGTCCAGAAGGAGCGTAGAATCAAATTTGAATACATCGGAATGTGTCCAATAATTCTCCCACTATGCCTTACGTTCGCCGCGCGCATTCGTGAGGTCAGCGTAATATTGCTTGATGGGAAAAATAAGTCATAACACAATTATTTTAAAAAATCAATCTGTTAATTTCTCTAAAATTTTATTGTGCTCGCGGAAATATTGACTGACACAACAGAGTAGATAAGTAAAGGGTAATTGAATTAAAAAACTTTGAACTTAAAATATTAAACAAATTTTATTTGACATAAAACGGATATTTTTATATCATGTCAAATAATATTTAATGTTTTGAAGATAATGTCGGTCAAATGTCCACCACAGAGTTGTTTAATTCGAGGTCCAATTTTCATTAGTTCTCTCATTAGATGAGCAAAGTAGGGTAAAAAAATTTACTACCTGGCAACACTAACGAAGTTTCCATTTTGTTTCTTTGACAGTCTGACAGATGGAAAAATAATTCAATTTTTAAGTAATGCATTTGTTTATACACACATTCATTTGCTAATTACACATGAAATGTGATTGCATCCTGTTTTTTTAAGATCCTAGCAGTATTTCTACACTTTAAAAGGACACAACACGGCATAGTTGAATTCAAATCAGGAGTTGCGTACTGAGCGACGTCTACAAAGAAACTAATGGGTCAAAAGTAAACCTACTTTTTTTTTAGTAGTTGAGTCACCTTCTGTTTGATGTGCGTATGCGGTTTCTGGACTATTCTTAATTCTATGGTGTTAGGATTATTTTTGTGCCAGAATAAAAAAACTTATCTTTAAATACCCCATCGCTGTGAAGTTATTGCTTCCGATTGTAATCACCCCTTAAATAGGAATCAGTGATAAAGTAGAATTCTAAAATATGTGTGATAATACTCACCTACACAAGCCTCCGTTCCAATAATAAACTTGTCAGGGAAAGCATTGTGAGTCCTTTCCAAGGTAGAAGGACCAATTAGCGTATCCCAATACCAATGTACACCAATGCCATCTATATACTGCATCGTCTCATTATTCTCTGACAACTGAAATAGAGAACATATCATGAAATCATTATGAGTTTCTAATTATTTCCATTCCATCAATGGATATAGGCCAAAAAAGTCTTAACCACTTAACAGAATTGCCCGCGCATTTAGGCACCATTTTTTTCTGTACTGATGAGCCCGAGCTTCGTTACGGCAAATCATTTTTTCACTTCTTGGAAGTATTTCTCCCGAGAGTTGTTTGGCCAGATCTTATTTCAATTTGTTTTATTCGATCGAATTTATATTCTCATAGGATTTAAATGTTCAGACATAGAATTGTAATAGTCCAGAAGCCGCGTACGCGCATCAAACCGAAGCCGACTAAACTATTCATAAATGATTAGTTTTACGCTTTGGCCATTAGTTACTCTGTAGACGTCGCTCAGTACGCAACTCCTGATTTAATTTCGCAAAAAGCGTAGAAATACAGCTAGGATCTTAAAGAAACAGGATGACCCCAAATTTCATGTGTAATTAGCAAATTAATGTGTATCTCAAAAATGCACTACTTAAAAATTAAATTATTTTTCCATCTGTCAGATTGTCGAAGAAATCAAAATGGACATTTCGTTAGTGTTGCCAGGGTAGTAAATTAATTTGTTTACCCTACTTTGCTCATCTAATGAGAGAATTAATGAAAATTGGACCTCGGATTAAACAACTCTGTGGAGGATATTTGACCGACATTATCTTTAAAACTTAAAATATTATTTAACATGATATAAAAATGTCCGTTTTATGTAAAATAAAATTTGTTTTATCTTTTAAGTTTAAAGTTCATTAATTCAATTAATCTTATTAAATTACCCTTTACTTATCTACTCTGTTGTGTCAATCAATATTTCCGCGTGCACAATAAAATAATAGAATTTTTTTTTTTTATCTTACATTTGTGTTATGATTATATTTTTTCCTATCAGGCAACATTACGCGGCGACTTCACGAATGCGCGCGGTGAAAGTGGGAGGATTTTCGAACACAGTCCGATGTATTCAAATATGATTCTACGCTCCTTCTGGACTATTCTTAATTCTATGCTTACACCATTTTCTAACCCAAGTCTTTTAATTCCGAATCAACATTTAAAAATACAACAATTTACTTATGCAAAATGCAAATAATGTCTCCTTCAGTGGAGATTTGTAATTTTGCCTCTAGTGTCCTCATTTATTCTTTTGTTTATTAGTATGACACGACTTATACTAACACCTAATATATTATTTTGAGTTTTATGGCACACAAATACATCTTAAAAACATGTTTACCCATTCAATCCACCACGGAAGACTGAACCTCTGATCATCGAGAGCCAGGATGTTGACATTAGAGAAGTCGGGGCTGTTCTTTATGGTTGGACCAAGGTTTTTCGCTATCCACACAGCCTATAAATAACACAAAATTTCTATTTTCTTACATTATTTGTATTGAGTAGTAAATGGCCAAGAAAGTTATACAGAAACACAAATTCTTCGATTTTATTTTCTTATTTACCTTAAGGTACTTATTGAAGATAAATTAATAAATATAGTAAGCATTTTTCTATCAGACTAATGAGGCACCAGAGCTGTAAAGACGTTGTCTATTGCATAGAACAAAAGCGTTGTAAATTTTTGGCCAAATGCGTAAAGCTAGGGTTTCCTAGGACAGCGGTGCCCGTATTTTAACGGCCGTAGTGAACGGTGATGCAGTGGACAGCCGTCGTAAAGGTGACTAGAGTGTGGTTTTCTAGGAAAACGGTGTTATCAACACCATTTAACACCGTTTTCATAGGAAACCACTCTCTAATCACCTTTACGACGGCTGTCCACTGCATCACCGTTCACTACGGCCGTTAAAATACGGGCACCGCTGTCCTAGGAAACCCTAGCTTAATGGATGGTTTCGGTCTGAGCCGAGTACCTACGGCCCATTGTTTAGCTGTAAACTATAGCTAACTTATTATTTATGTTTATTCAAATAACTTTACAGCACAGCTCTTTTTTTAAATTAAAAATTACCCATTCGGGAAATCCCACCTCTACCCCCCCCCCTCCCTCTCAACTCCCTTACCAATTCTTCAATATAAGATTAAATACTTTTTTAATTAAGCTTAGTGCATGTTTGGATACGGTGGTGTTCGCATATTTATAAATCTGCATGTGATTTATGAATTATTGGAAATATTATATATATTCATTTATTTATTTATTTAACACTTTATATTCAAATACAATATATTTACAATAATTTGAAGACGATAAATTGAACGTGAAAGTGGCCGAAGCAAAATATTATTTTTTTGTTTTCGAGAAGAAATCCAAGCATTGTAAATCACATTCATTTTTAAACACTTCTATAAAAAAAGGTTTCAACTAAAATATTTCAATAAATATATTTTTTTAAATTATTACCGAAGGCATAATTTTACGTAGAAATAAAGGAAAATGTTACTCAAATGTATGTGATTTAAAATGCTTCGATTTCTTTTCGAAAACAAAAAAAATAAATTGGTTCGGCCACTTTTATGTTCAATTTTTATTTTTTAAATCTTGCAACAAATTTTAGTTCGATACTTAGTCTTTATTGAGATCCCAGATACCTAAGTTGAGTCTAAATTTTAAATGGCGTAATCTGCCGGTCTAAAAGTAATTATATTTTAGTTATATAAAACTTTTAAGTATGTTTTTCAGCAGAAATACATTAAAAAAATATTGTTTTTATCTAATATATGTTTTTTTATTATTGCGCGATTTAAATAAGGCATTCGTTTTTAAATGGCAAAATCGTATGATTTACTCACTTTGCGTGCGTTTTACCAGCCTTAAAGGACAGTAGCACCAAAAATAGTTATTGGATAAATAGTTTAAATTAGAATGAATAATTTATTGTGAATTTGGAGATTCGGTCACATACACATTGAGAATTGACTAAGTGCTTATTATAGCTACCTGTTCTGAAGGCATCCATCCAAGAGAATTAAAGGCCATAATGGGAATAATCCCATTACTGGGTTCATTACCCGTAGAGATGGCCCAAATATCTACCCCATTCTTTTTGTATTCCTGTAAGAACCTACAAAAAATGACAAAAATAAAACATTCGGCTGAAGCATCAAGCATTATCTATTATGAAATACTAATGTCAAAGCACAGTGGAAAAGATTTTAATAGGTTGACGATTTTCATCCAGTATTATCTAGGCAAGAAATATATTAGTTTAATTTATAAATAAATTAACAATGATAAAATAAATCAAACCACTTTGTTTTTAACCACAATTTTTTTTCCACCGACCGGTTTCAAAGCCAACAAGCTTCTTCGTCAAGGTTTACGTAACTAATAAATTAATTCCTATTTTATTTTTATCATGTTTACTAAATACTACACGTGGACCCAATAAATCAAGTCTTTTTTTCCTTACAAGGGTGGTAATTTGATATCAATATTTTCAAAGCTAGAAATATTGTTTGTTTGTTTATTTATTATTTTTTCTTATTATGAATCGCTTTTTTAATTTCTAAGATTTCTAAGTTGTCTAATTTTAATATTTTATTTCCAACATGAAGTACTTTTAATCCAATGCCAATTAACAATGTTTTAAGAATTTAGGTATTAATAACTCCCTCCATAAGGAGTGAAATCCAGCCTGTCTACAAACATTTGGACCTACCCAAAACTTTGTTGATTAAACTAACTGGTATAAAAATTGAGAAAGTGTCGCCTAGAAGGTGAAATAATTCAGCCAGATGAATCTCACCCACATCAATGAAGGTTTCAGGTCTTCACAAATTCAACAAATGTAAGAGTTGATGTAATGCGGATATTTATACATAGGTAGAATTGCAAATTTTACACAGTTTGTAAAGTGGCCATTTAATCCAGCTTGACTTCTGTGTTCTCTTCTCAAAAATGTTTTCCCCCTCAGTTGCAATTTAAGTTCTATCCAACGTTTGCAACACTAAAGTTATACTTGATCTCTATATGTGTAATGACTCCTTACTTGAGGTGATAGTCCGCCCAGGTCTGGTAGTATTTCTTCAGCAATCTTGATTCTCCCCCGAACTCTCCGTTAGTTTTCATCCACACGGGAGGGGACCAGGCAGTGGCCATAATTAAAAGGTCATCGGTAGACAGTTCTGTGGCCCGTTTTATAAGAGGAATCTGAGGAAATATAAATGTAAACATGAATTTACTATGTTGCGCAAAGGAGTTTACTCCAAGTTTACTTCACCTTTTAAATGTCAGGTAGTCCACTTTACCCGCAATGGGGTCAAATGATAACACTTCGTCGTGATCGTAGAACAACGAAGGATGTGCGAATAATGACACAATGACTTTCTTTTATATTTGATTCTGAAAAGGTGTAAAGGCTGAAATTCCAAGATTGAAATTTTTTATATATATTTTTTTGAAGGATATACTTTTGTACTTATCAAGTAATGACATAAAGTGTCAAAGAAAATTTAGACCGCTCTCACGTAAAATTGAAGTTACCGCGAAACCGTCCAATTTTTCCCGCTTTTTTGCAATTATGTTGATTTTATCCAAAAAAATGTACGTTGTGCTTTACTTTTTAATTACGAAGAATGACCTTGGTAATCGTTGAATTGGGTTACAATTGTAAATTCAGTCATATTTAAATGCGAATTCTAGCAATTTAAAATTTTTATGGCGGGCAAAATTACCTGCATGTTTGCCCGCAACCATTATTTGTTGAACTGTAGCTCACATGACGTTCTTGTCTAAGAACTACTTTATTGAATTATTAATTCAAGGGCAAAATTGTCATTTGAGCATATTTTCAATGTCTAACTAATAAAATATTCGTCCAAAACAATTGGGCAAATTTACCCGCCAAACTTTATTTGTTTTCATACAATAAATTTATAGGCCTTAGGGTTGTCAAAATCTGGTTGATAACTTAAGAAAAATTAACAAATCTTGTTTATTTAAAGAAATGTTTTATTTAAGTACACATGCCAATAATCTTAGTCTTAATTACCTAAATGACATATTTAATATCAGGTAGGTACACACATTTTCGAAATGGCAAATACTTATTCCTATGTTGTGAGAAATAATAACTGTTTCAGGAATATAGTTAACGAACAACTAAGAAGGTTAAAAATAGACGACATCAATTTTAAAAATTAATATAAATTATTTCGGATTCTAAGTCCATAGCTACGAAAGTGAAAAAATATCGTTTTAGGCTGGATAATAATTGAGGCTGGTTAACTCCAGATATAATAAAAATGATCTAATATAGAAACAAATTGTATACCATGCAAAAAGTGAGAAATGCTTCAGAATCTATTAAAAAGCAATATAAGGAATATAAAAACACATTATCAAATGAATTAAGAAAGGCAAAGAAGAATTAAATTAAATTATCCACAATAATGATAATATTTTTGAAAATCTAAAATACCTAATGTGTGCAAAACCTTCATAATAGTTTTAATTTAATTCAAACTAATTATTAAAATAAAAAAGTGACAACCCTAACACATTTTTTCGTTTGGGCAAAATTGACAACCCAGAGGCTCAACTAATGCCTTTTAATTTGCCCATCGTCTTAATTCTTGATTTAAGCTACTGACAGCACATAATATGAACAGGAAATGATCTAAAAACCATGCAACAAAAAACACGTACCTTTGTCTTTGCTATTGAGCAGTATATTAAAAAACACTGAGTCGTAATTGGCCCGCAACAAATTACACGCGCACTTTGACAAGTTCTAACAAGCCACTGAGTAAAGTAAGTTACTAAAGCTTCTGATGGAAGTTAGTGACATAAAGCTTCTTTCGTCCTCAATGTACCAAATTTACCGAAATCAAATAGAAATATATTTATTTAAAGGTTGATCATAGACTTTTTGGGCAAAATATCCATCCAGGGCAAAATTGGACGGTTTCACGGTACGTAACGTTGAAGTTGTTCTACGGTGACGACGATTTGTATGACTCAAGCTTCGCATTTATGGCGTTAAAAACAAACTCATGGTTTTTATGGCTTTCACAGAATTCTAGTTGCAATAATTTATCCACAATAATATTATCTATGTGCATTCAAATATTCAATAAACTTTGCTTGTGTGTGCTAACAGAACTTTTTCAAATAAATTGTTCTAGTGTGTCTTAACACAAACAAAATTTGTACGTGTATGTGGTTCACCGACAGGCACTTACTCATTAAAATATATGGTTATGCCACATGTACTATATGTGTTTGTTTACAACACATTTACTGGATTGCGGCGTAGACCCTTGTAAAAATGTAGTAATTCCTGCTGTGGGTACCATATTCGGCCATAATAACAACCAAACTGTCACCGAGTGAACACGTGTTTTCATATTCCCAGCACGATCGTAAATAATTTGTTTTAGCGATCAATAATCCACTGTGTCGTGTTATCGCATATAAATAATCAAGAAACCGACAAGCGCCAAACCTTCCTGACCACAGGATCTGATCCTGCCTGCCACGAGAGAAGTTCCAAACAATGAGGTGCTATGAACCCCAGTACAAAGTGAGCAATTGCGTTTATTTGTGTTATGGTTTAGTGGCAAAAAATGTAAAGATAACGCAAATCCGCGAACCAGTAATTCGAGCGTCCATTAGCTTCTGGCTAGTGGCGCGATCAATAGGTTTATCAAACATTCAAATGCACTGCATCTACATATGAGGGGGTTAAAAGAAAAAACGTCACAAAACCTACAAAATCAGTAGTGAAAAGACTATTTCTTTTAAAATCAATTTGCAACTTGTGCCTGGTATTACAAATAGCGAAAATACCATTCATTTTTAAAAATGGTGTATTCGCCAAAAACATTGATCATGAATAGTGGCATTTTTGCTTTTAACACCATCATAATATATTCATTACGTATTCTGTCACCTCACCTTTAGCGTGAAGTCTTCGTCAGTAAGGGTAAAGTTTGATAAGTTTTCATCTTCTGTTGGCTCCATATTGTAGGCGTAGGGATGCGTAGAGAAGTCGCACCCTCCAATAGGAACTCTTCCCACATTATACTCCAAGCCTTTATCGCTATAGTACGATCTACGACTCAAATATAATTTAGTTAGAACATCTGTTTACCTTCAACTCTTTCGTCGATTTATTTTCAGTTTCTCACAAAGGTTTCAGTCCTTTCATTTATTTATTTTATAAAAGTAAACTATCGGCGGTGACGAGGCAGCTAATGAATCAGAGAGACAGCCCCGATAGGTTCAGAGCCGCACTGAGGGCTGCCCAAATTAATATGCTCCTTGTAATGAGCTTAGGTCGTGGGCTTAGAAACGGAACATGATGGTCTGGCAAAGGGAAACTGGTCAGCACCATGCGAAAGAACTACTAAAAGGGTACTTGCAAAGGTTTGATTAAGACCTAATGAAACTTATAAAATTTTATACGATTTTATCATGTTAAGTACTGAATTTACATTGTTTATACTGGCAACTCAAATAATACCGTAAATATCCCGTTTCTACTTAAATACTTCCTTGGTTTTTTTAATTGTTGTTGTTCTACCGCCCTGTGAGCAAGTCACGCTGTGAAAAGTGTTTCTCTGATAAATTCTTATCATATCCTGCATCTGCATACTTCAGACAAAGTGCAATAATTAGTTTTACGAAACAATCTAAAATAAACATCTCATCATTATCTAAACGATACCGGTATCCGTGCAAATAGGAAACATGAAGTGCTTCGTGAAAGTAACAATCAGAAGAACTTAAAAGTGAGTAAACAATTTCCATACTGTCCACAAAATTAGAATTCCCGCTGTTATCAGTGTACAATGCCTGAAAGGTATTTGGCTGACCATACATACAATCATGTTTCATATGTTTAAATTCATTTCAACAGAGAGGGAAAAAAAATTGAGAAGGGAATATGGAAGTCTAGGCATTTACAGGGCTTATGACCTGTCATTGGCTGGTTTAAGTGGCCACTTTACACACTGTGTAACATTCACCATTCTGCCCATGTTTGAACATCCACATTTCCTCAACTCTTCCATCTGTTGACTTTTGTGAAGTAAAAGAGCTGAAACCTTTATCACGTGGGTGAGATTCATCCGGCTGAACCAAATCACCTACTAGGCAACGCCTGAAAACAATTTTTCAATTTTTATACTTCTTCTTTTACCAGGTAGTAATTCAACAATGTTTGATTATGTCCAAATGCTTGCAGACTGGCTGGATTTCCTCCCTAGGGAGTTGTTCACTAGGTTCACTAGGGAGTTGAGATGTTTGTGGTATTTTGAAAAGCAATTTTATCTTAGAGTTACAAAATCTGCTCTTCAAGAAATTTGAAAAAAATAGAGATTTTCTCAAAGTGGATAAAGCCTCCAGAACAGGTTTTGTAACTCTATACTTATATTGATTGAACACGGTTTTGTATTAGAGTATTGGGCATTAAGACTTATACACATATCTAAAAAACTGTTTAGGTACACTGAAGATGTAATAATAATAGTTTTTTTATCTATTAGTTTATTCAGAAGTCGCCACATTCTACTGTACCTGACAAAGTTCTCCTGTGCTCCTTGACTTAAGTTTTGAATGTTTATCCCTGCGGCATCAGTGAAAGACCCCCCAAATCCTTTGATGGTTTGATAAACTTTATTCCTGTTTATTTGTATAACTGGAGACTCTGAAACAATGTGAAAACATAGCCAAAGTTGGTGAATGTGGTCTCCGAAAAATATTTTTAATTCCATACAAAAAATGGACGCCAAAAGAAACCAGACTAATATTGCGAGGAGCGGAGTTTTATTAATTTGGTGTTCTGCTGATGGGATCATGTAGAGCTGTTTTTTATCAGTCAGAACCTCAAGTGTCGTTGCTGAGGAAGGTTTTGTTTGGCTGGTATGATTTTTTGTGACAGTTGTCTCGTCGTTTTTGCCATGGATAATCGAGCGCTGTCGTGAAGTTTTGCATACTGCTCAGGAGCGCTGGGAAAAACACTTTTAAAATATTAACGACAGCCTACTAACATGATGTTATGAGGAAAATTCGAGTGTTTGAGTGGTGAAATTTCAATTGATGACCAACCCCGCTCTGGACGTCTTCGGCGGCTCGAACCGACGAGAATTTCCTTAAAGTTTGCCAAATCTTCATGGAAAACCGACGACAGATCACCAAAGCAGGTTTTGGAGCTATCTGGAGTGACTTGGAGTTCAGTGAAGAGAATTTCAAGTAAAGATTTGGGGATGCCAAGGATGACTGCCAAATTCGGTCTCACACAGCCCCCTTTGTGCGTCAATTTTTCAACCAGTGTTAAGCTACAGATCAGGGCCTGCCCTCGTGTTAGTGCCGCCACAAGTGTCAAGTCGGATCCGATAAGTCCATCAAGAACGAGAACCAGGTTAGTGGCATCCCTTCCTAATCCGTCTCATTTGCTGGGGTGGGGTTGTGACCAATTGACACCGCATACCGCATATCGAGGATAGTCACTTATGTTCATTAAATTTAATTACAGTCCACTCCGCTCAATAATATCCTAGAAGCCTTAAGGCTTCGCCCCCACTATTTCGCGCCCCGCATCCGCGTGGAAATTCGTTTTCCCACAAATCTTTTCATCCCTAGTAAACATACTTCATAGGTACATAAAGTCTTCTGTCTGATTCAGAATATGTCATTGATATGTTGTTTTTTTTATATTTATTTATTTAATAAACTACATAAAGAAAATCATTAATACTACTTTAAATATCAACTCACCTTGAAAGTACAATTAATATCTATAGTGTATTTCAATAATTTGTCTTATCTCTTGTCCAGTTAATTTAACACCTGCCATCCAATGACACCTGTCGTTTATTTTAAACAATATTATTGGATTTATAATTTATCATTTCATAATTCTATCAAAAATAAGCTGATAAGCACAATAATTGATTCATTGCAACTGATATGACATTTTAGTCTTGATTTATTTCTGTATTTTATTATTATTATTTTAATTTTAAGCGAGCAGCTTAAAGTTGATAATGCTTAAATCTATTTTAATACAAATTACGCACTTTAACTTTTTGAAAACAAATCTAATCTATTTTTGAAGTTATTGAGACTACACGTTGAGACCAACTTTTGTGGCAGCTTATTCCAACCATCAACAACCCTATTAATCAGAAAATGTATCAGAATGAAATTTTCTGTATTAGTACGTTTTGCGTTTTTAAAAATATTTGTATACCGTGCCCATGAAGACAGCAAATAAAACTGGACGTTTTCACGGGTTTTTGGATGGTTCTAGTTCACATAATAAACAATTTATCAAAAAAACAAAGCAACAGGGACACGCCAATGGTAAAAATATATACCATAATATACCTAGTACCATAATCAAAGGAATAAATACGGGAATACGTTTGTCAGAAGAAAAGTAGGATCGCGTTTCCTCATGAGATATTATTAAGTATACTTGCAAAACTTTAATTAATAATGCTTTTACGAAACCATAGAAAAAGGTTCGGTATTCCTTAAGAAAAGCCATCGACCCATTAATACACATAAACGCACCCTGAGCCCTCTAAAATTATGGCACTCAACGTTTGCACAAACGCTCAGTCATGCCCAACGCGTATTTCGTTCACTAACCGCCGCGCCAGCCGTGTTTTGACGTAAGCTCGACATTTAATTCGAAACTAAGAATGAAAAATGCCAGATTGTGTCGTTAAAGTGAGTAAAAACCGTTCGGATAAACGTAAAAAAGATGGTATAACATTTCATTGGTAAGTAGGTACCTGGGTATTTGTTTATGATTGAATTCCAAAACATTAAATAATTAGCATTCAAATATAGAATTATTTTGGTCAACGTTAAACTCTGCTTTTTTTACCAACGGGGGTGCACTTAATGCAGGAAAACGTTTTTTTTTAATGTATTGAATATCAATTAAAATTAATTTTTCCATTCCTAAGAATCTAGTAAAAATAAATAAATAGAAATTATAAAGAATTTAAGGAAATAATGTGATTGGGTTCCATAAAAAACGAATGTTGAATATTTTGTTATATACAAAAACACATCAACAATAACATCCTCCTAATGTTTTAGTATATGTCAGGCGGCCTCCGTGGTGTAGTGGTCAAGACGCTTGACTCACGCACGGAAGGTTCCGGGTTCGATTCCCGATGAGAACACAGGAATTTAAAATGTGATTTTTCTCAAGCCTGGGTGTTTTATGATGTAATTCACCACTGTAATTTGGCCTCCTGGCCTGTTGTGGTGCAAAAATAAATAAATATGTATTCTCGTCGAATGCAGCCCTGGTTGATCTATGAATAAAAAACTTACGCTCCTAACTTTCTACGGATTCGATTGAAGATTTTAAGAGATAAAACATACCCAGGGCAAAGTTCCTCATTTTGCTAAAAAACCGCACATAAACCAGTCCAATAGTTATTTAGTCTATCGATAACACACATACGAACATTGCCTTTTACATATATAGAAAGAAGATTACGAATATGGTGGTTAACAAATATAGAGTTTCCACTGTATAATATAATATACACAAAACATAATATGAAAATACTTATAAACATAAATATGACACTAGCAGTTTGATATGAGAAAAAACAATATACTTATTATAATCAAGTTTTTAGTTAACCTTTTAAGACCTGGTCACCAGAAAAAAAAAAATATTTATAAATGACAAGGGTGACAAAAATAAATATTTGGCGATAATTCAGTACTACTGGATTTCACAAGGAACTTGTCCAATAGGGTGAGCTGATATTTTTTTTTCCGAATTTCGAAATAATCTTATGCAAAATGCAAAAAATATCAAAAAAAATAATTTGATTCTACTTTTGGCCTTCAACCAGAGCTTGAAGTTTTCGAAAAAGTCGATTTTTTGCGCTAAACCGGCTGTCATTTAGTATTTGAGTAAGAAAATCAGTCCAATTAAATTTTGTAATGTGCATTAAACCTTATTCAATAAGCATCTAAGGGCGTGAGTTGCACTTTGTATTGTAATCAATGGGTAGCATTGTTTTAATGAGCCACTGTTTTCGTCAATATTAGCCAGGCGCTCAACGGAATCAGTTCCGCGGAGTGTAAACTTTTTGCATTTCGGTAGTTTTAAAACGTGTTCAAATTTGTAATGTGATTAAATTTTATCTTTACTAACAAAAAAATAATTTTATCAATGTAGATAATTAACAAAATATTCATACAGTTATAAACTTCAAACCTCGGTTGAGGGCCAAAAGTAGGTATGGAATATTTTTTAGAATAATTTTTACGTCCAATATTATCCAAAATGCAACTTTTTAGACTCCTTTCACTTTGATGTCTAAAAAAATTTAAAACTTCATACATCATCGGACAATAATGTCTGTTTTTTGTCTACTCTTTAAACCTTAAATAGTCAGTCGTATTGTCGTTAAATTCATTTATATTTTGATTGACATAGTATGATTCGGGTGCAAACGCTAACAAATATGGGTAAAAAATTGTCGTCAAAATGTGACGATTATCGAATATTACGAATATGGAGTTTAAAAAAGTTAAACATATATAAAAAAACATAAATCATAATTAAATAAATTACCTGCAAATACGATAACCTTGTTAATCCAGTCTAATATGCCATTGGACTGCGAAGTTCTAAGAACATCTTTTTTTATGCTTCCCAATGTTTTTTTAAATCGTTGACCATCCTAAAACAAATGCATACTTTTAAATACAACATAGGTTACTTATTTTTATTTTACTTTTTGTATTTTTTGTATTTTTTTATTTTATTTTATTAAAGAATAAAAAACATGAACAGAAAATATAAAAGGAAAAATAATGAAACCCACTAAACCGCGAAACCGCGAAACCGCGAAACCGGATTGTCAGCAGGTTTCTTTTTTTTTCCTTTACAAAGAGAAACGTTTGAAAACGAAGAAAGAGAAATTTTATAAAAATAAAAAGTAATATAAACATTATGAACTAAATGCATATCTAATTTTCACACAGAATTTATTTATAAAAATGAAAATAGATGACATTAAATGATAATCAATATAAAGATTTGTTACACATTAACCTTTTAATTATTTTTTTCTTAAAAGCTTTGTCAACATTTTCTTTTAAAATCATCTTAGGAATCTTATTAAAAATTTTAGTAATTGTATAATGAATTGTTCTTTGGCCACACTTGTTTACAATTTTTTTATTTACAAATTTGTTTACAAATTTTAGTCATAGAATTAAGAATAGTCCAGAAGGAGCGTAGAATCATATTTGAATACATCGGACTGTGTCCAAAAATGCTCCCACTATGTCGCACTTTCGCCGCGCGCATACTTGAAGTCCCCGCGTAATATTGCCAGATCGCGAAGAATATAACCATTACAAATGTAAGGTAAAAAAAAAAAACTTTCACAAATATCTCCGAAACTATCAGTCCTAGCGAAAAATGTTCTAGCGATAAATAAAAGTTATTAAAATGATCTACATTTTTATATTTTTAAATCCCTCCATATTTTTTTATAGAAGTAATATTTTCGGAGATACAAGCCAGATAAAATGCGAAAATTTCATGATAAATAGAATATTAAAGATTTTTGTCCTAGTACATGGCTAAAACATACTTTTTACATTAATTTTATTTTATTTTACTTTATTTTATTTTATTTGGCATTTTTACAGCTATTACATAAACAAAATAATTAGAAAAATATGAACAATACTAGAGCCAATTAAAAAAATCAACTGTATAGCTAATGACACATAATATATAAGAAAAGAGTTTACGTAATTGTATGTGTGTGACGTTTGTATTCATGTGTATGTGAATGTGTGTATGCGTGATGAATGAATGAAGGAGAGGGTACATGTGCGCGAGGGAATGAATGAGGGAGAGGGTGCGTGTGTGTGGGTGCGTTAGTATAAAAAAATAATTGTTTAAAACCTGTAATTATATTTAAAATGATACAAGAAAGAGCTTGGTAAAAAGTTTGAAACCTTTTTGTTAAAATTTAAATCAAGAAATCAAGAATGTTATAAATTGTATTTTTTTAAAGTACGTTAAATTTTAAACCGTGTTCTGAAAAAATATTATTTTATTTTAAAATTTAACTGATACACTCTGAATGAATAATAATAATAATAATGAAATGGTAAGTATATTATAAATGTCAAATAAACGATAGCACCCTTTCTTAAAATCTGAATAATTTTAAATTTAAAATTCATCTTCTGCTGACAAAAAATCCTCATTGAGTTCCTCATCTTCTGGCGGAATTCCATTCAGGGAAGTAAATGTTTAGCATAAAAGAGAGCGAGGATGCACGTGCATGTGTAAGAGAGAGATAAAAACTGTTTGGTGAAAAATATTGCTCACCAAGCCGCTTGCCTTAATTATATATATCTTATTAAATATTTGTATATAACCGCTTACCGACTTTTCTATGTCTACCGGTTTCGAGACGTACCCGTCTCTTCATCAGAACACCAATTGAACCAACATGCAAAACCCACTATACACCTTCACCATAGTTGTTGCATAAAAATATACATGACATGAATTTTAATAAGCACATGCACTGATTAGGACAAACACGCACTGATTAAATTATGAAAATATTATATTATTTGAGAATTAATAAAAAAAGTACAGGGGATGGAGGGAGGGGGTAAGCTTAATAGGTTTAATAGGGTGACCATTACAGTGGAACATCGTATAAAGGACTATATTGGAAGTTTGTTTGATTACATTTAGTAAAATGTTTGACCTCAAAGTTAATGCTTTAAATACTAATAATAATTTAGATTATATGTAAAAAAAATCTGCCTAGTATCTTCGAAAATATTAATCATACAAAAAAATTACTGTTTTCGTAGACAATTTCGTTTACTTTAATTTGTTGCTAAAACATTTTTCGCTAAGGGTGATAGTTTCGGAGGTATTTGTAAAAAACCGTCAAAAGTTACCTTTAAACCCTCTCCCACCCTTAGCGGACCCCCCACCTTTAGCGAACCCCCCACTCTCGGGGACTTTTAGTTTGTAATGCAGTAGATACCAACTGTTAACAAAAAGGCGGTCTGTAAATGAAAAACGAATTTCATTCAGTTTTGTGATAGGGAAGTATTTGAAGAAAGGATGGGAACATGGAATGGATACCTACCTTTAATATGATGTGAATGTTCTTCAATTTCGGGCACCGGATGATAAAATGCACTACGAAATGAAACTATGTTTTCAACGACGCCCGACGAATCTGACGAATCCAAGCACTCTTTAAACAATTTTTAGTGAAGTGAAAAATGTTTTGTTTTTGTTCTAAATCCGAATCTTCTCATTTCGAATTTATTCTATCTTGTGTTAGGTAGGTACCATAAGGATGGGTCAAGGAAAGGGGTGGAAAGAAAGGTAATTGGCCAGGGATAGTATCGATAAATGCGGTTATTACTTAATCATGCTAAGTTTCAAAACTCCGGCTTTTTTCCCTCGGTCACCTTTTTTTGGTCTAATTTGCCTGGGCTAATACATGGTGACGGGTAGTTACCCTCGCTAGTACATCGCGTCGTTACCTTGGTCGTCGCCTTCAGGCACTAAAAGAGTATTTATGTCAGAGTGGGTCAAGAAAAACTCACAATAGTAGACGAGTAGATGACATATTTCCCGCGCTGCAGGACTCACTTTGGAGATCTCGTCACAATAGTCCGCACTGCAAACGCACACCACAGAACTATGGTTGTATTTCCGTTGTTGCACGGCTTGTCTTGGCCTAAAAATTATTTATAATAATCTTGATATGATGCATAATAACTTATATTTCAATATTAGTTACAAATTAAAGTAGGTACTGGTCGATTTTTTCTAGCTGAACAAACTTACACAAACGCATTGTGAAGTATCTGTGAATAAGAGTATGGTACGACGTATGACATCGCGCGGCATACGCATTATAAAAATAATCCCTGTCTCTCTCGCGCTCTGTAGCTTAATCATAAATAACTATCGACATGCTTAAAAACATGCTAAGCATTTGAGCGATCACAATGAACAATAATGAACATGCTTAAGTTATCGCGGTCATAAGTCAACGCGTGTGTAATCTCTAAGTCAACGCTCGTGTCGGTTTGTTTTTGTTTTTCTCGTAAATAAATACAGTAAATACAATTTTAAATAAAACATTTCGTTATCCAAGTGACTTGCTCTTCAAAGAATTCAGAGTACTGAATATTATTCAACAGTATATATTGAGAACGGCAGTGGTTACACACATAAATAGAGACATTTACCCAAGCGTCAACCACAACCATAATACAAGATACTCTAATAGGGATCTGATACTACGTGAAGGGGTCAACACTGTTCTGGCATCGAGACAACACTATTACGTAGGCAAAAAGGTTCATAACCTTTTGCCAGAATCGTGGAAAGACGGGAGTGTTGTCAAGTTGCGGAAGGTGTTGACCTCGCTCTTTTATGACATTGGTCGTAGGGAGTCAGAAAAGTCGATGCACGCCACGAATTGGAGATTCTTACTTGATGTCGAAAATAAAATATAAAAATAGGGAATAATTAAAAAAAATATATTTATAGATGGCAACCATGAAGTTTCGCATAAATAAATTGTCTATGTTTTTATGAATGTATGTATGTGTATGCGCATGGGTGTATGTATATATGTGTGTATATATATATATGGGTGTGTATATATGTGTATGTGTGTATGTATATGTATCAAAATGTGTATACGAATAAGTTTATATTTTATTTGTCTGTGCTCTCTATTAATTTGTTAACTATTATAATATATTAAAATGTAATAGCCTAACTTAGAACGGGGTATGTGCCCTTGTTAGCTGGGCAAAGTGAACATAAACTTGTATTTTGATAAAGAGTGTAAATAAATAAATAAAAATAAATAAATAAAAAATACATAATACAATATATTGCATTTCCACATAGTAAAGAATATCTAATACAAAAAAGGGAAAATTAAATTATAATTTACTATAGCGACTGCTTTTCTTACTGCTTGGCTTGCCTAATTGCTTGCTTGATAAATAATAAATAAATAAATAAAAATAGCAGTTTTGAAATATTTTCCATATTTACACCGGTGAAATTCATAAATGTGATTGCGCAGCAGGATTGTACGTCGCGAAACGTAAATATTTCGACATCTAATATTAGGTGTTCACGCATGTTTCATTTTGATCGCGAATACGACAAACAATCATGGTGAGAAATTGTTATCACGTCGCTTATTAGCACGTCGATAGTTATTTGTGATTGAGCTACTGGCGTGCTTATGAGCGTGACAAAGACTACTATTGCTTTGTAAGTTGCTAATGATATGGTAAAGGTACACAGGATGCTTCTGCGTTCGTCTAAATTTCGCTGCGATTCTTAATTATTAATATTAATAATAAAAATAAAATAGTAAAAATTAGTAATATTAATAGTAATAGTTATTAATAGTAAAAATATAATAATACATATTCATTGTATAGCTATGGATCAAAAACACAAAAATAAAAAACATTTTTTCGTTTGATCTAATCACGTAAAGGTCGATTATCTAGTGCTGGCGCATTCGCAAAACTTACACAAATACATTTTTAATGAACAAAATATTTATTTAAAAAACTTTCATACTCAATTTACGTCAAATGTGCTATGTTTTTTTTCAACGAACAAAAAATAATAATTTATGAAAATTTCGTATATTTTCGTAACAAATATTTTTTTGAAAACCACTGAACTTCCTCATTGCTATTACAGTGACATTCTTAGAACTCTGTGAAAAAAATAATTATTATTTACTTACATTTAATAAAATTAAATAAACATGGTTTAATAAATAATTATTTTAGATACTTCACTATTTTGAGTGGCTTGTCATGTTATTTATTACATAAAATAGGTGTGTAGACGTGTTTCAAATACTAAAATGTACTTACCAAAGGTACCGACAGTCAGAAAAGCGAAAATCGTCAACAATATACCACATTTTGTGTAAATCATTTTTTGACATTGGCAATATTACGCTTCTTATAATCTGAAAGAACTGACGATAAAATAAATTATTGATAATGACAACAAAAAATCATTACAAAACATCATCGCACCCGTTAATGCATAGGGCACTACATTGATACTCCAAGTTGGGAGTGCCGATTTGCCCAAATGTGCTTCTCGTAATGAACTTAGATCGGGGGTACGGAAACAGAGCAGTGCTTTCAAAATATACACGGTTTTTCAGAGCCAGACCGCAAAACTTCAGAGTTCAGAGGACCATTCCTCATGGTAAGCTTTAAAAAAAATAATATTTAAAAAAAAATTTTGGAAAAAAATTATTAAGATTTTTTTTCAAACTAACCATGAGGAGTGTTCCACTGAAGTTTCGCGATCTAGCCTTGAAAAATCGTGTATAAGGTTTTTATCTTAATAACTCGCAAAGGAGTAAATTCCAGTCATTGACTACAAAAAGTTTTGAGTGACTATGAAATATTCTAGTGTGAAAACACCCTTTTAAATAAAAATATTTTATCCTAACCATGTCGGGAATCGAACCCGAGACCTCTTGCATGGCAGGCTAACGCGCTGACCAATACACCACGAGGCCGACTTCAATATTATAATATATTCGGGAATATTAACCTGCTGATTTTTATCTAAACTTAAACCGGACAGCGTCACAACACTACCGCATTCATTTCGTGTCTCTTGAACGCAGACCCGACCATAGGTACCTACTTAGTTTATTATTTTTTATGTTTTTTTAAAAATATTATTCGATTTCGTAAAAATTTCTTTTTTTCCAGTGTTTTTTCTACTAACACAGTGGTACCTATAATATTATAGATGTATGTTTTGTTTGAGGTTTTTATTTATTAAGTTTTAATATTTTTACGTTTTAGTTTTTTTTATCCATTTAAAATGCACATTTAAATAGAAATAAATATTTTTTTTTTTTCAAATACATATTCATACAGTAGAATGTGAATGTTAAAAATAAAAATATTTTGTTAAATGTAATGTAACCCGTAAGGGTTTATCAATGAAAAATTTGAATAAATATTTTTTTTTTATTAGCAAATGTTTTGACACGGTCATATATTCAAATAAAAAAATAATTAGTAAAAATAAGTTATAATAATTCATAAAAAATAAAGCATTTTTAAATATCAACTCGTGAAATGCCGCATTGATTGGTATATTTAAATTTTGAAATTGGACATGGACTCTCTCTTCGTTTTAGTAACGAGAGAACCCTTTTAATACCCTTTCACCGCTCTTATTTTCTCGCTTTTTGCGCTTTTGTCGGCCTCGTGGTGTAACGGTCAGCGCATTTGCCTAATACTACAATTTTTATTTTTTTTAATATTTTTTATTCCCTTTTTTTAAATAATTTACATTTAACATGAAAATTTAAAAACACGTAAAAATTGCGGATTTTCGTTTAAAGCCTCCCGAAAAAATAAAAGAAAAACTGTTTTTTACGAAAAAATACCTTAATTAATTAAATATTCACGAATACGAATACGTGAATATCAATTTCGATTGAAACTCTATCGGGCAGCGTCAAAACACATAACCTTCCGTGCGCCTTGAACGTATACCCCGTCTATAGGTACAAAGATATTATTTTTTAACAGTGAAACATGCATCTGCTTGGCGAAAAAATAATTCTTTTAGTTACCAATTTTTAATATACGACGAATGATTTTATGACAATTGTCATTATATGGTCAAGATATTCAACTGTGGTTATGTGATTATATTTGACTTTATGTAATAAGTTTAATGATGTTCCTACCTATTTAATTTGAAACTTTCACGCATTTGTAGACCGGTCGTGAGATAAATACAGCGTGTGTCGAGTGCGCGTGCGCTACTAATACTAATATACTAATACTGTACTACATAATCTGATAAAATAATCTTGTACTGGTCTATTAACTAGAGCTGGCGCGTTCGCAAAACTTACACAAACGCATTTAAAATTTATTTATTTTATTTTATTTGGGATTTTTACAGGTATTACATAAACAAAATAAGAAGAAAAATATGAACAATACTAGAGCCAATTAAAAAAAAATCCACTGTAAATCTAATGACACATAATATATAAGAAAAGAGTTTACGTAAGTGTATGTGTGTGACGTTTATATTCATGTGTATGTGAATGTGTGTATGCGTAAATAAATAAGGGAAAGGTGCGTGTGTGTGGGTGCGTAAGCATAAAAAAATAGTCGTGTAAAACTATTAATTATATTAAAAATGGTACAAGAAAGAGCTTGGTAAAATTTAAATCAAGAAATGTTATAAATTGTATTTTTTAAAAGTACGTTAAATTTCAAAACCGTATTCTGAAAAAAAAAGCCTTTTATTTTGAAATTTAACTGATACACACAGAATTAATAAAATGCGATGAGTCCCATACAATACGGTAAGTATCTAATCTACAGGATGTTGATTTTAAAAAGGTCGTGTTAAATTTTAACCAAATGTGCTATCTTTTTTTAAAAATCCGTGTTGGATACAGGAAATGTAATGTTTTAATTTATTTTTAAGTACATTTTTTATTTATGAAAATATTTTGTGGTCATCATTTTCGACGAACTAAATAATAAAATAAATTGAATATGAAAGTTTTTTAATCAATATTCTGTACAATATTTGAGTTTGTATAGATCCATTTATCCAGTCTTTTGTCTACAAACATTTGGACAAACTCAAATATTGTAATAAAACCAACTGGTCCAAGAAGAAGTTTAAAAAATGGAAAATTGTTTTCACGCGTTGCCTAGTATGTGAAATAATTAAGTCAGATGAATCTTTTCACAACAATAAAGGTTTCAGCTTTTTTTTTCACTTAAATCAACAAATGGAAGAATTAAAGAAATATGGATGTTTAAACATAGGCAAAATTGTTAATATTACACGGTGTGTAAAGTTGCCACTTAAACCAGCCAATGACAGGTCTTAATCCCTGTAAATGCCTAGACTTCCATATTCCCTTATTTAAGATATTCTCCATCTCTGTTGTAATTTGTTAATATTCTGTAGATTAAAAATGTGTTTGTGTAAGTTTGGCTAACGCGGCAGTACTAGATAATCGACCTACACATGATTAGATTAAATGAAAAAATATATTAATGAACCAGTGTTTTTACACATACATACTACTATATTTTAATTATTTAGAATCGCAGCGAAATTCAGACGAACGCAGAAGCATCCTGTTAATATTGTATTACCATATCATTAGCAACTAACAAAGCAATAGTGGTATATGTCACGCTCATAAGCGCGTCTGAGCGCGAAAGAGACAGATTATTTTCATAATGCGTATGACGTGCGATGTCATACGTCGTACCATACTCTTATTCACAGATACTACGCAATGCGTTTGTGTAAGTTTTGCGAACGCGCCAGCTTGAAATAATCGACCAGTAAGTCTCGTATGACATTTACAAACACAAACACAATCCCCCGTATAACATTACTGATAGCAGAATGGACATCAATTATTTATTTATTGGGTTTGATCCAGGGGCGTATCGTCTATGTAAGTTCAATACCGCGTATGAGCAAAAATCAAAATACGTTTATTTGACGTTTTCAATTGAATGGGACAAGCCGCATTGATTGGAATATTTAAATTTTGAAATTGGACATGGACTCTCTCTTCGCTTTAGTAACGAGAGAACCCTTTTAATACCCTTTCACCGCTCTAATTTTCTTGCTTTTTTGCGTTTTTGTGGCCTCGTGGTGTAACGGTCAGCGCATTTGCCCACCATGCAAGAGGTCTCGGTTTCGATTCCCGACATGGTCGATATGAAATATTATTTAAAAAGGTGTTTTTACACTAGAATGATCAAGATACGCTGCGATTAGTGTATTAATGCAGTGCCCTATGCACCATTAGGTGCGGAAGGGAATGATGATGAATTTTCTTGTCTCCTCTTTTACAGTATTAGAATCTCGATTGTGGGATAATTTACCCACTAATGTAAGAGACCCCCCCTTCTTTATTTACATTTCACAATCAAGATTTAAATGTCACTATCTAAATATTTGAGTTGTTCCTTTCTCCTCCATCTTTTCTTCCCATCTCCTCTCCTCTCTTGGTAGTAATGTGTTGTTTTTTAAAGTTAATTTTTGTTTTTAATTTTCTATAAAATTATATGATTCAGTATAATTCCGCAGAATATGTCCGTGTACTTGTAATTTTCTCAAACTGAACGGTTTGGGTAGGTAGGAAGACATTGCCTTAAGGCAATATGCCCGCCCATATGTGTATAAATGGTATATTTATGTATATAAAGTGTTAAAATAATTCATTGTATTTTCAAAATCAATATTTGGTATATTGTAGAGAAACGTTTTCATACATGACTTTAAAAATATACAGGATGTTCTTTAAACCCTGTCACATCCGAAACCACGATGATCAGTAAGGGCAAGAAGACATATTAGCATATATTTAAAACAATATTTAAACGCAGATTTTTTTTAAAAATAAAATATTTAAAAAAACAAATGGTTACTTACTTCTGCAGGGGAGAAGCGAGGGGGGCGTGGCTATGTAGTTGATGGTGTATCAGACTCCCCCCTCCCCTCTCCTCTCTTCTCCCTTGCAGAAGTAAGCAACCATTTGTTTTTTTATATGTTTTATTTTTGTAAATTTTATTCGTTCTAAAAATTTATTTTAATGTGCCAATATGTCTTCTTGGTCATACTGATCATCGTGGTTTCAAATATGACATTTTTTTTACTAAGAATTTTTTTTCTTTTTTTTGTAAAATGCAAATGGAGGCTAGATTGTGTAACCATCGATTTATAAAATTAAAAATAATCTATTGGAAACGGGGGACTGAAATCCCAACCAGCGATGCGCTTTGATGTGTGCTGGGATGTTTATTTTACAGCGCCCCTGTGGTGATTTTCCACAAAAATGGCGCTATAAAAATTATCCGGAATAAATAAAAATAAATACAGAAAACACTTTTATATCCGATTTCCCGTAGCACTGCTAGTATTTGTTTAAATTTAAATAGATATAAATGTAATATTTCAAACTGTTTATTGAGTAATCTACTGATAAGGTTTGATTTTAATCTAAAAAAATATCACAAGCCCATTTTTTATGGATCAGAAAAGTGAACAAGGATTTTGTCAGATTTTGACACTGCAAACATTGGTTTTTTGCGAATGCTAAAATTTATAATATCATAAATCATCATCCATTCCTAAGAGTTCCGCAGTAAATGGTGCATAGGGCATTATATACTGTGTCGGACAACACCAACAGCCGTAAAGTTACCGGGCCCAAATCCTACTTTGGTCCGCGACGCGTAGTTCTCTGCTACTTCAGTCTGCACGATTCTACATAACACCGCAAATCGACAGAATGCGTTACATTTTATCTGGACAGTTCGTGTCGCCTGACAGCCAGCTCTTCATCAGTGTTTGCTATCGTAAATTCTTCTGTACGAAATATGGGATGTAACCAGTGTAACTTTACTTAACATATAACTGCAGTCTAATCCGGGAATATCTTTCTCATTTTAACCACAAATCATCATTGTTTACACCCAGTGGTTCTTAAGACACTCCAATGGTCAACCAAATGTAGAGTATTTCAGTCATCTGCTACATGGTAAGGTGATCAATCTTATACTTCAGATGCCATTCTAGGAACATTGAAGTATTGCAGTTTAAATAACTTTTAAGGTGATTCTAAACGAAAATATGAAACTAATTATTCATAGATGGCGGTTATAAAACCATGGCAATTTTCCGTTTATTTTCAATAAAAATTATACAAAACTTGGTTAGCGGAAACTTTACACTGTATTGATTGGAACAAATACCATTGCAATATAATTTAGGTCGGTTTTACAAAATGGTGTACAAAACAAAAAATAATAACTGATCTTATTTTTTGTTTTGTACACCATTTTGTGAAAAGGACTAAATCATGCGCGGTCCGCTCATAGAATGCATGGAACTGTTGGTTCCCCTAAATTTAGCTAAATAATGTTTATAAAATATCATGTTTAATAAATTAACTAGCAGTCATAATACCTAACATTTAGATTACTATAAACAAATAATGTAATAATAATTTTATTTATAATCGCAATAAATTGCGGAAGAATTTTACAATCGCTTTATAAAAAAATGATATAAAAGTAACACAACCCACTGACACATCCGTTTATTAGCACTGCCATGCGCGTACTGATCGGCGAGTACTTGCTACCGGCTGGCTGGTATCGATTTAAAGAACGATCGCGGTGGAAGCAAATTCGAAATTCCGTTCCAGCGCCGTACTGAACGCGCAGTCCGGGCGCAGGCGCAGATTTCAATTCTCACTGGGCAACGGAACCAATACATTTTTTGCCATGTAGTTTTGATGCGATGCGAACGTAACGCCGCGCAGCAGATGCGATTTTGGTATTTTGGCGCTAGACATAATATTATAATTATTATTTTGTGGTGGAGTAGGAATACAACATAAAATTTAGAATTTAATTCAAACATTATATCAATATAATGTTGATTGGTTTTAAGACAAAAGTTTATAATCTACTACAAATTTTGATTTTTCGTTGAAAAGTCAAGTTTTTTAACAACATAATATAAATTTTGGTTTCACTGCATTTTAGTCAAATAAAATATAACGCCACAAAATATTCGTAGTTATTTATTATAGTATATTTAGTGAAGTTGGTTGATTTGTTTTTTCAATTTATTACTACATATGTGAAATTATTGCTATTATTTCTAACCATGTAAGTGTTTAGTTTGTCTTTAATTTTTTAAGAGCAGTGTATATTATTATGTACCAATTACTTGTATATTAATTGCTTCCCTAATCAAAAACCCCACCGCACGCCCCTGACCTAAATTATACTGTTATGGTATTTGTTACAATCAATACAGTGTAAAGTTTCCGCAAATCAAGTTTTGTAAACTTTCCATTAAAAATAAACGCAAAAATGGAATTTTTTAATAGAATATTATAAAACATCTATGAATAGTAAGTTCTATATTTTCGTTTAGAATACAATTAATATTAATAGTTCACGTCCACCCTGTCAGGAATCGAACCAGGGACATCTACACTACGAGGTGGACTTCACTCCTCCCGATTTTCCTTTTCAGGATTTTTACCCGAGCAGTCATCGAGTCTGAAAGTCTGTCACAGAACTGGCTTTTTCATCTGCAGGGATACAATGACAGTCTTTTTTTACTTATTTATTTTATAAGTATAATTGCGTTTTTTCATCGACCAAAATATTCCAGTTTTATAGACACTTACCTAGGCGGAAATAAATATGATTGAAAATGAGAATCAAGTTGCAGTAAATCAAGATTGGCCCACCCGCGATATGTCTGCAACATTACTACAGGACCAAAACAAGTACATTTTATATAATATTAATATATTAGGAACGCCATCCGTTGGTGTACTCTGTAGAGTAAAACACTTTATTATTTTGAAAAATTATTTATTTGTAACATAACACATTTTTATAAATTTAAATTACACAACAGAAAAAAACAAATACAAAGTTCACATTTTTTATATACTTATCTAAAACATTCACGTTTGTCAGTGGAAATTCTTGGTAGAAGTTAACCCTTTTCTAGGCAATGTATCCTATAGGATCTCAGAGTAATAATACGCCACCCGCTTTTAGGGTCGCCCATACGGACAAAAACCGTTCTATGGTTATCAATCACGAAGTTAGCTACTGTTTACGGCAATGCAATGGGCTGTAGGTACTCAGGTATTAATAATAATAAATCTTTATTAACCGTAATATACAATGTCACACATACTAAAATAATAACAAAGGTATACTCAGTTAAATGGCGGACTTATTGCCACTTGCAATTTCTTACAGCCTAACAGAAACTTAATAAAAAAATATAATAAAAATCAATTTCAAAAATAAATTTTAAATTAAAATATAAAACAAATAAATGAAAAAGTTTAGAAAAACATTACACAATATTATGGTGTATATTGTTTACATTAATTATATTTAATACATTTTACATTATTGTATAACATCTTCCAAATATTCATTTATATTATAGAAACATTTATTGATTAGAAACACTTTTAACACACATGCACATTTTTTAACACAATTTATTTCCTTAATTTTATCGGGGAGCTTATTTTATATTTTTACTGCCATGCATACGGGCCCTCTTTGTATGAATTATTGTTTTGTTAATGGGATTCTCAATCTACTTTTATTCCCGGTGTTGTGAAAGTGTATTTTTTCCTGTGTACTAAAATATACAGGTCTTGATTTAACGATAAGACAAAGATCCATTATATAAAAACCTTTTACTGTTAATGAATTTTCTCTAATAAAAATTGGTCTACATGGAGCCAGGTAATCAGCATTTACCATTTTCCTAACACATATTTTTTGAATTTTAAAAACATCATGAACATTAGTAGAGTTTCCCAAAAAATAATACCATATTTTACCATATTTATTGCAAGCGCAAATCGAAACCGTCCGTTACGCGTTTTTTGTTAAACCAAAAATGAAAAATTATAAACTGCAAAAACAGCTGTAAATTATAACAATGTGCCGAACCGGCATTTACTAAGTTCACAAAGCTTGGATTAAAAAGCATGTGCAAAAAGAACTCAGAACATAAAATTGACATCCTCCTTATCAACGAAACTCATCTCAAACCATCACACTCATTCAACATATCTAACTATCACACCATTCGCAACGACAGGCTCTCGGGAAGAGGTGGAGGCACGGGGATTCTAGTAAGGCGTAACATCACCTTTTCCATCAACCCCACCCCTCCCCTCGTAAGCGCTGAATCCACTTCAATTACCGTTCAAACTCACAACTCAGGTCCCCTCACCCTTAAAAGCATTTACATCCCCAGACACGACAAACTCGACGTCATCGCTCCGGTTAAACCAACCTTCTTTCACTCCGCTGGCTACACCCGACGTATTAGACATTGCAATCACATCCAACTTCAACCATTCACACTCCATTTTCACCACCAACGAACTCAATTCCGACCACAACCCTGTTTTCCTTATATTAGATGACCTTACCAACTCCATCTCACCCAAACATCTATCAAAAACAAATTGGACCAAAGTAAAAAAAAAACTCCCTTCTCAACAAATTCTCCCTCCCCTCTTCAATAACAAACAGCGACGAACTAGACCTTCAAATCGACAAATTTAACTCCATCATCACTGACGCCATATCTGAAGCCTCTACCCCCATCCCTTCCCCTTGCAACAATCACCTTCAACTTCCTCCCCATATTAATAAACTGATCTTATCAAAAAATAAAGCACGAAGAAAATGGCAAAAATATCGAGACCCCAGCGACAAAAAGCTCACCAATCATCTTCAGAGTAAGGTTAGAGCGGCTCTCAGAATTTAGAAATAAATCCTGGAGGGATAAACTCGACAGCGTCAATCCTCAAAACGGCACCCTTTGGAAAATGTCTAAAACTCTACGAAACCCCACCCCCCTTTCACGCCTCAACCGGCCACCTCTTCGAGGACACAGACAAAGCCGAAGCCTTCGCAGATAGTCTCGAGCTCCAATTCAGCCCGAACTACTCTAACATCAACATCCTTTTCATAGAAAAAATAAATAAGAAAATCAACTCAGTCCCCAGATCCCCTCAAAAAAACAATACCCTCTTTGCCACACCGGCTGAAATCTTTAAAAATATCCGAAACCGCCCAAACAGAAAAGCTCCGAGACCCGATGGAATCTCCAATATCGCCCTAAAATCTCTCCCCTTCAAAGGTGTCCTTCACCTGACATACCTCATCAACTACGCCTTCAGACTTCAGTACTTTCCGATAATTCGGAAAGACGCTAATGTAGTTCATTTCCCCAAACCGGAAAAAGACCCAAAATTCTGTGACAACTACAGACCCATAAGCCTGATTTCAAACGTTGGCAAGATCTTTGAGAAAGCCATTCTAGCCCGACTTTCAAAACACATCCAGACCGAAAACATCCTACCCGACGAACAGCATGGCTTCAGAACCAATCATTCGACCCTACATCAACTGCTCAGAGTTGCCGAAAGCATCATGGAAGGATTCCAGAAAAATCTGACCACCGGTGCAATTTTTCTGGACGTCGCCAAAGCTTTCGACAAAGTCTGGCACAACGGACTTCTCTACAAACTTCATCAAACCGACATTGACCCTCAACTATAAGGACTTCTAAAATCTTTTCTTAAACATAGAACATTTCAAGTTAAATTAAAAAACGCCTCATCCACCACCAGACGAATGACAGCCGGGGTCCCCCAAGGCTCCATACTCTCCCCCTTCTATATAATATTTACACGCACGACCTTCCTATCCCCGACATACGCCATTCCTTTATGGCACTCTACGCCGATGACACAGCCATCGTGTCACTTCTAGTAGTGCTCACAGGCAGGGTGGGGGGTGTTTGTTGGCCGTGAGACACAGAGAAGCGATGAATATTCAGCGGTTTTCTGAGTTGGAAACAACCAATGAAGACTTGTGGCTTAAGCTAACCTACAATGAAACGATTATTTTTATCTGTGTGGTTTATTTTCCACCACAAAGTACTCTAGAATCTTTTAAATTATTTTTTGATAAATTGTTATGTAATTTACATTTACTTGTTGATAAGCGTGTCGCTGTGTTGGGTGATTTTAATTTGTACTCTGCACGAGGGGGGGAGGTGGATACTGACCTTTCTTTCCTCTGCTCTGAGCTGAAACTCACTCAATACAATGGCATTCTTAACAATAAGGAACGAACGCTAGATTTAATTTTCTCAACAGTTCCGATATCCATTTCTCGAAGCGAGTCTCCTCTCACTAAGGAGGATGCTTATCATCCTGCTTTGCTTTTTAAGTACAAAGTTTTTAAGTACAAATCTCTAAACACACGCACCGCCGTTCCCATAACGCATATAACATCGGAAAGGGGATGGGATTTTACTAAAGGTGATTTCCGCTCCCTTTACGACTCCTTTTTAATGCTGATTGGGACGGCATAATAGATTTAACTGATGTTAATGAGGCTGTTCATTATTTTTATAACACTGTTTACAGTTGTTTTGATGAGTGCTTTCCGAGGAAACCCCCGGCTGTGAGTAACAGGAGATATCCGAGGTGGTTCTCTCGTGATATTATCAGTGACATCAGAAAAAAACACGGATACCACAAAAAGTGAAAGTCTTCTGGTGATCCATACTACTACTCTCTTTTTAGTAATCTTCGAACCGAGATAAAACAGAAAAGAAATGCAGCCTTTGACTTTTATATTTCCGATATCGAGTCAAATATATTGCGAAATCCCAGTGACTTTTGGAGATATATTGGCTCTAAGCGCCGGGATGGAGGAATCATGGACTCCATGACCTGGAAATGTCAAGACGTTCAAAATGTGGATATTGTGAATGCTTTTGCTAGTAATTTTAAATCTGTTTACTGTTCTACTCCGAATGAAGAGGTGCATCTAAATAAACAAAGCACGTCGCAAGGATCGCAAAATATTTCAAAAGATTATTTCAGCGAAACTGATGTCTTCAAATCTATTAGTTCTTTAAAGAACACTTGTTCACTTGGTCCCGATTTTGTTCCAACCGCTGTGCTGAAGAGTTGTGTACACATTTTTAAAAAACCACTAACTGTTATTTTCAATCTGTCCTTAAAAACAGGTGTCTTTCCGGAGTTATGGAAGATCTCCAAAATTTAAAAGTGTTTAAATTTTGGAGTCTCCAGTGTTTAAAAAAGGGAATAAAACATGTATCGAAAACTATAGACCGGTGGCAATTTTATCTGCTCCTGCAAAGGCATTTGAATGGTTGATATATCATTTTGTCAATCCCCTATTAGAACCATTCATATCAATAGTGTGGTTTTATAGTACACAAATTTAGAGTTAACTCTAATGGACCGGTGAAGTTTACATATTATATTACATGCTAAGTTTATCAATTAACTATTTGAATTTTTTAAGTACAATATTGTAAGGGAAAAAAAACATAAATGAAAGTAATTAAATAATTAAAATCGAAGTAAAAAAAAATATGTAAAAAGTTTCTAGTTAGTATTTACATAAACGGAAATAATATTAACATTAATAAAAAAACTAACTTCAAGTAATTAAAAAGTAAGAGTTAAAATAAAAAATAAATAAAAAAACATGATCAAGTGCACAAACCATTTTTTTAAAAAAGGTAAAATATATATTTACGTACCTACATATTTCAAGGGATTAAAAAAACCGATGATAAGCAACTTAATAAAAAAAAAAGACAGTAAGTTTAAGTTAATTTAAAAACATCTTCAGAATTAATGTTAGGAAGATAGAAAATATCAGTCTAGTCCGTCTAGAGGGGACACGGTATGCAAGTAGATTAATTAGTTCTGGGGAATCAAATTTATTATTTACAGTTTTGTAAAGCAGGATCTGATGGAAAATATCTTTTCTGTGTGTCAATGAATCAAGGTTATGAAATTTTAAAGAAGCTAGGTATATAATTTGGAAAATACAAATGAAATTTGTATGTATATTTATATATATACATGATCCCGTAACTTCGAATCGATATTCGAATCGATACTTTAGGAATGAAATCGTTCCGCAGTCCCCATCCCCTTCTCACACACACAAATACAATTTTACCGACTATACGATGTCGCATGAATAAGCGCTGCACATGTGAAATGGGCCATTTGTGCATCCATTGGCATATGTCATTCATATTACACTAAATTCATATTACAATTTGAAAAAATATGTTATTGAGAAATTTTAATAAAAAAATTGTAATATTATTAAAAGTTTATATTAGTTCTTAAGATGTTATGAACTAACTTAATAAAGCACAAATAAATACTATTTAAATTATGATTCAAAAATTGCGGTTAAATTTTCCATGCAATTTACCATGGTTGACGGAAAAATGTGTAATGCTGTCACCGAAACCACATCTACACAACGATGTTTTGTATGTGGGCTTATATCGAAAGATTTTAACAATAGTGTTAGGACCCATGACGCCAAAGAATTTGTATTTGGCGCCGGGGTCTAAGCTTACATAATCGAGCACTAGATGTCAGGTGTTACTAAGGGCTGGGATGACGCCAGCTTGGTGACGCCACTACGATTTGCTAGGGGAGGATAGAAAGCTTGGTATCGAGAAAGAATTGTGCAAAGTCCGATAAGCGTGAATTGAGCGATAATTGATAAATAAACTATTTAATTACTAATAAAAACCGTGTTATTATTTACGAGCCGTCATAAATATAGATAAAGTATGCAAAACTGAAATCATGGACAATTCTCGTCTAGAATTCGGGTTATTGGTGCTTCACGCCTGGATTTGGAAGGTTTTTCGGATGTTTGTTACATCTTAGTTTTAAAATACCTCTTAAGAAGTGGCAAGCGCGCGAGACGATGGCAAGAAAATGGTTGCGGTTATAAAAAAAATATTCAAGATAAATTTTTATTCAAGATAAATTTTTATTCAAGATAATTTCTCTTTTCTTAAAAAAAAAAAATTGTTTCTTATGTTTAACTCAATTTTATTTATTTAAATCTATCTTTCTACTTATCTTTCACTAAAGTTAAATCTTTATTATTACTTAAATTGATTTTACACACTTATTTTATATAATTTGTGAAAGATGGTGGAGTTCTATAGTTAAGAATATACATATAAAGAACGTTGGTAATGCTTACTTAAAAAATGTATGTATTTTATGTGTTCTTGCTGAACTTCCTAATAAATAAAAAATTAAGGACCGAAATGGGTTTGCCGTCGACAAACCAAAACCCGGTTTTGGAAATAGTAACGATGGCAAAACATCCAGGCGTTTCTTCAGTAATCCGGAAGTTGCTGCTAGTATTACTGGAATAAATATATAAATAATTAGGAGATTCAAAATTGTCTTACAAACAATTTCCAGTGGCCATGAAATAAATGTGAATAAGTTTCGCATATACGCTATGGAAACTGCAAAACTGTTTACGGAAAAATATGCGTCGAACCCTTAGAGCATGGGTCGGCAACCTGCGGCCCGCGGGCCGCATGCGGCCCGCGAGACATCTTGGTGCGGCCCGCGAGATTCTCGCCGCAACGCACATGACGGACGATATTATACACAATCGAGTGAAAGGAAGCGAGAAAGGGAGCGAAGGGATAGTGAAGTTGGAGCGAAGGGGGAAAGAGAAGGAAGGCAAGAACGCCACACGCACCTCGCATCATTCTGTTGTCGACCGCCAGTAACACTACTCGTTCGCTCGCGCTGCGCTAACTACCCACCCACGCGGCGTTTACATTCGCTGCAAGTTTTATTTTTTTATAAAATCTGTTTTGTGAATTCTCTTAGTGTTTTTGGTAAGTACCTACCTACTGCATGATAATAATATTATTCCTAACATTACAAGTAATGAATATAACAATGCAATATTAAAGTATCCATGAGTTTACGACAGTTTCAAAAAAAAATCAATGATAAACTTTTTAAGACGAGGTGCACTATGAATGTAATATTTTTATAAGCCTGAAAAACTCCATACACATTAAAAATAGCTTCCGAGAAAAAATAAATACCGCCAACGGGACTCGAAGTTACAATTGCCTTTTCTACAAAAAAATAAAGTTGGTAGGTTCAGGTGAAAAAATTAATAAGAAATAATTGTTGAAAAAAAAAAGCAATGACTGTTGAATGAATAAATACTTGTACATATTTAGTTATTTGGCGGAATGGGAATAAGCCGACGTTGCTCAATGGCGAGAGCATCTGCCCGGCAATCAGAAGGCTGCGGGTTCGAGTCCCGTCGGCGTTATTTATTCTTTCTCGACAGATATTTTCAATGCGTATGGAGTTTTTCAGGCTAATAATTATTGCTTTTAAAATTTTCACAACGATAGTATTTGTTTACTCGTCAATAAAGGTGTACTTTAGGTATACTTGACATAAATTTTACGATTTTGTTTTTTTAATAAATATATTGCTCACTGGGGGAGTATTTATTTAAGGATTTTATACAGGACAAAACTATGACTCTTTCCGTAAAAATAAATACATATTTCTATGTTTCTGTATTGTTACAGATTTATACACCCAAGATGGCTTCTAAAAAAAGGAAGATCGTTGATGAAAGACGGATTTTTAATGAAGCATGGACAAATTTATATTTTTTTATCGAATTTAAAGAAAAACCACTATGTTTAATCTGTCAAAAGAGTATTTTCGTAGTAAAGGAATATAACCTGAAGCGACATTATGATATTGAGCACAAAACTAAATTTCAGTGTCTTGATGAAGGGGAATCTCGAAAAACAAAATCATTAACTTGAAATCGTCACTCAAAAATCAGCAGAATACCTTTAAAGTTGTAACAGACAAAAGCGAATCAGCTGTTCGTGCCAGCTACAAAGTAGCAGAGATAATTGCAAAGCATTGTCGCCCATTTACTGACAGTGAACTTGTAAAAGATTGTCTTAGCTATCGCGGAGGAAGTATGCTCGGAACAGAAAAAAATGTTTGAAAACGTTAGTCTCTCTGCTAGAACTTGCACCAGACGCACTGAAGACTTGGGTGCTAACTTGCGTGAACAACTTAAGGATAAAGCGCAGTATTTTACTTACTTCTCTCTTGCGATGGACGAAAGTACGGACGTGTCGGATACGGCACAATTCCTTATATTTGTACGAGGAATTGACGAAAACTTCTGTTTATGAGGAGTTATTAAAAATGTGCAGTCTCGAAGGAACTACAAAGGGAGAGGATTTATTTCACCACTTGGACCAAGCTCTGATTTCGTGTGGCTTGAGCTGGGATAAATTAACTAGCATCACCACGGACGGCGGAAAAAATATGAGCGGTCATAATAAAGGTGTTGTCGGAAGAGTCAACAGCAAACTGCAAGAGTTTGGATCGGAAGTTCTTAGCGTTTTATTTTTAAAACTAAAATATTTGTACATAAATATTGTATGTATACCTACTGCAAGTGCGGCCCGCACTGATCCCCATGAAAAATATTTGGCCCTTTTACAACAAAAGGTTGCCGACCCATGCCTTAGAGTTAGAGTATACATAACTATAGAGCACTCGTTAGCGAGTATGAGAATTGTAAGCACGGGTTTGAACAGTATCGAAATTGCAAGGGTGACACGTTTAGTCTCGCAAAGTCAAGCGCGCTGATTGTTTCTCCCGCCGATATTTATCAAAATTTGATGTTATAATGGTGAAATGTGCAGTACCAAGCTGTAAGAACGATTCTCGGAAGCAAAATAAAAAGAACAATGATATTTCTTTTCATCGGTAAGTAACATTTTGATAAGAAAACAAAGATTTTGACAAAATTACTTATGGCGAGGAAGGAGGTTGCGGAAGGCGCGCGGGTGGGTCCACACAGCGCTTGTCCCGCGCCCTCCCCGCTTCAGACCTTCTCCGCATTGGAGCTAGAATAGTGCTGTACCACGTTGCAATCGAATATTGTGTTATAGCATAATTTATTTCGTAATAATAATATGCATTTATTTGATATTAATATAGTTTGTATTACCTACATTATGGATTAATGTCTAAAATAAAACTTTTGAATTGTAATACTCTGTAAAGTTAAATACTTACGGTCAGGTTGGGTTATCTTTCTAATCTATCTAATTTCAGATTTCCGAAAAGCCGTGAGTTGGCAAATAAGTCCATTATTAAAATATTTTTATTTCTAGCTTGGAATGTATAAAAATCTAACAATTTAAATAATCAGTTATATTCACTTCAAGGTTAAACTTTGATTAAAAAAAACATTGTTCTTAATTACTCTCTTATTTCTTCTTCTTGGCCTTTCGGCATAAGCCTCTTCTAAGATATTCCATTCTTTTCTATTCCTTACTTACTATACTTTCAGTTTTTTTAACATCATTTAAGTCTTTATTTAAAACTTAATACAATTGTTTTTTTTTTATTATTTTAGGATAAAGCAAAAGAAGATTCCGTGGTATCCATAGGAGAAAAAAATGTGGTGCCATCAATAAATCGACCGTTGTCGAATCCATCTACGAATGATACTGTGGTGCCTTCTGCTAGTGAAAGTTCAGTAATGCTAGTAATAGATGAAAATATAGTAGTGCCATCTACAGATGATACTCCACGTAAGCGTAAACTAAAACATCAAATCATCAATTTACAAGAAATTGCGAAACGACGGCGATTACGTTGTAATACTCTTTATGTCCAAAAAAATCGTTTAAAAAATAAAATTGAGTCTCTAACGGAAATGATTACACAGCTTCGTGAAAAAAATCTAATATTGATGGAATAATGTTGGGTTATGTTATTAAGTATCTTTTAAGGTAAAACGTAACTATGAGAAACAAAAATTATTTACTCACGTAGCAACATTTTAAAGTTATTGATTTGTGGAATAACGTTGTATGTTGTTTAACAAAATGGCGCCGCCGTCTGTCATTATCACGGAACGAGGATTTATTCATGGAAATAGAGGGAAAAACGGACATTTAATGCTTAAAACTGGAAAGATGTCAAAGCCAAAATACTGAAGGAGTTTGTGGAATATACGATTTGACAGTTCTGTTGCCATCTCGTGTATAATAAGGGGCTTGCCAGCGGAGCTACAGCCATATGCCTGGAGCTACAGCTGCGAAACTCCTGGGCTGGTATTCCGAACGCGTTTACAGCGCGCTATAATGCGTATTTAGTACGTAAAAACGCGCTATACCGCGCTATAATTTCGTTTGGAATACTAGCCCTGAGCCTGTATGCAGGGTTTCTGTCGGATCAGGAGAATTTCAAGACTCAGAAGCCAAAGCAAAGGGTCCTGTGATTAATCAGTCGGCTGGGTCAGGACTTAAACCAAAGCTAAGGTGCTTCAAGTGCGGAAAACTAGGGCACATCTCTAAACATTGTAGGGCGCCGGGGACCAGTGGACCCGGAATACACCCAAGTGCCATAGTTGTGGGAAATCGGGTCATGTTCTGGCCCGATGCTTTAAGAGGAAACGAGTGGAGAGAGAGGAGGAGCAAGTCCAGGGTCAGGATGGTCGAATGTAACATGGCAACATTTGAACCGAGGAGGAGGGATTGTGACAGCCAATCAGAGTGATGGATGGCCGCCATGTTGCCTGGAACCGAGTCCAGGAAAACGACCGTTGGTGGCCTTCACTTCCTTCTCCTTCCCGGATCGACGCAGTCGCAGAGCACTGTCCGTTATTTTGTATCACCGCAGTCTAATATTCAGAATAAAACCAATAACATTAAACTGTCTTTGATTACACTCAACACGACCTTTTACATATCAGAAGTGGGATTATCTGGGATAGATTATGGAGCCGCGATTACTGTTGTACTGTGATAGACATTTTGAAAAGTACGGTAAATTGCGCTCTAATTCCGTCCGTTTTGTCCGTTTGACATGGCGCCGCCATTTAAAAAAAGTTCACGTGTTGAAGTAATCGGCAGTTGACTTCACAATCCTTGCGTTGATTTATTTTTGTGTTGGACGTTTTACGCCACTTTTGGTCATCAATCGCTGTGTAGTGTTATTTTTTGTGACTTTTGGACGCTTGTCGCCATTTTTGTGTTTTTATTACGGACGCTTGACATCATTTTGAAAATAACGTATTTTGTGTTTACTTAGACGTTTGATACGCCAGTGATTATTTGTTGTTATCATTGTTAATGAACGCTTTGTCGTCAGTGCGATTTTTTGGACGCTTGTCGCGATATTTGTGTTTGATTTTATACTTATAAAGCACTTGCTTTTTTTTTATTATGTCGCGGCGTGTGCGCATCGTTGACGAATCGAGGGGTGCAGTCCCTGGTGCTCGTAGGGAAGCAGAAGACGACGCCGAGCCTACTAGGGTAGTGTTCGAGAGACTTTTGGAGACTCGCCTCAAAGGGATGTTCGAGAGGTACATGAGTGGACGCAGCAGTGAAGGCCCGTCCAGACAAACGGTCGCTACCACTTGTTCCGCGCCTGTGCCAACGGTGCGAGGTGAGGTCATTCCGACCTTCGACCCGGACAACAAGGGAAGTTCCGTGTCTGCCTGGCTCCATAAAATCGACGTCCTTGGAGTAGTACATGGTTGGAGCGACTACTCCAATGCTACTCCATGCAGACCAGGCTTCGGGAATCTGCCCGACAATGGTTCGACTAGCTGGAGGAGTACGACCTGTCGTGGGCTGAGTGGAAGTCGACACTGGAGAGTGCTTTTCCTCGGCACGTGGAGTATGCCGATTTGTTGGAGGAAATGGTGGGGCGGTTGAAGAAAGAGGATGAGATGATGACCCATTATTACCATAACAAACTGATGCTCATTAACAGGTGCAGGCTGGACAACGAGGCTGCCATCTCGTGTATAATAAGGGGCTTGCCAGCGGAGCTACAGCCATATGCCTGGAGCTACAGCTGCGAAACTCCTGAGCGACTGTATGCAGGGTTTCCGTCGGATCAGGAGAATTTCAAGACTCAGAAGCCAGCAAAGGGTCCTGTGATTAATCAGTCGGCTGGGTCAGGACTTAAACCAAAGCTAAGGTGCTTCAAGTGCGGAAAACTAGGGCACATCTCTAAACATTGTAGGGCGCCGGAGACCAGTGGACCCGGAATACACCCAAGTGCCATAGTTGTGGGAAATCGGGTCATGTTCTGGCCCGATGCTTTAAGAGGAAACGAGTGGAGAGAGAGGAGGAGCAAGTCCAGGGTCAGAATGGTCGAATGTAACATGGCGACATTTAAACCGAGGAGGAGGGATTGTGACAGCCAATCAGAGTGATGGATGGCCGCCATGTTGCCTGGAACCGAGTCCAGGAAAACGACCGTTGGTGGCCTTCACCTCCCGGATCGACGCAGTCGCGGAGCACTGTCCGTTATTTTGTATCACCGCAGTCTAATATTCAGAATAAAACTAATAACATTACCTTGACTTTGATTGCACTCAACACGACCTTTTACAATCTTATTACGTCAAACGTAAATCGATTGTATTAAATTGATTTATCCATATTATTATTCAAAATATATTATGTATATACATATTAAACAAAAGCGAACTTCATCACCGTAAAGCCAAAAAAGGCTATACAGTTTTGAAGAAAGATGGAGAAGCAGCTAAAAGCAATCCAAATTTGCATGTTATATGTGGCGATTTACAGCAAGTATTGTTTTCGCCTCAATTGACCAACATGAAAATATTTTCTATCAGCGTTAATTCTCTTGTTACAATTACGGAGCTCATGAAATGTCTACAGGAGATGGAACAATGTGCCCGTGGAACGAGTCTGTCGCAAGAAGAGGCTCACTTGAAATAGCCTCATGCTTGAAAGGCAAATTTTCAGCACTTAAAATCAATAAAGAGAGAAAACTTATTTTGTGGTCGGACGGGTGTATTGGCCAGAACAATAATTGGACTCTGGTGTGCCTTTGGTTATACCTAATTCAAAATAAGTTGTTCACTGTTATTGAACAAAAGTTCTTAACAACGGGTCACAGTTTTATGCCTTGTGACCGTGAATTTGAATTAATACAGCAAAGAAAACGGGTCTCTAAGGTATGGTGCCAGAGCAGTGGAACCGAGTGATTAAAGAAAGCCGTCCCAACAACCCCTTCCATATACTGAATATGGAACGCATGGACTTCAAAAAAATTACTGATGTTGAAAATGCAATGCAAAGGTCGGTAAGAATGAAGATCACTGGTGCCATTTGGCTTCAGCTCTCTGCTGACCACCACAGAGCTCGAACCTCCCACAGCAAAAACCTGTTTACAGACATAATCGATTTGGCCTCCGCGATGTCCAGGAAATCCCAGCAGCAAGAGACGACATACCGAGAAATAAAAAATCGCTCTGATGCAGAAAAGCGTCATCGCCAATGCTCCATCTTCAGCCAGTCCGAAAAGCTATGCTTCCATGGCAGCATCAGGATCCTCCCATGCTGTCATCATCAGCTCTTCGGACAAATCTAAGACGAGCTCTGACATCATGGCTTCATTGAGGCAAGATGTCAGACCATCCGTCTTGAAGGTCGGAGTAAGTGCCATGATTCCAGCTAAGGATAACAAGGTGATCATTAAGCTCCCAACGCTTCAGGTACCAGCCTAGGGAAAATAAAATATTCTGGTGTGAATAAACCCTCTTAAATAAATATTTCATATCAACCATATCGGGAATCGAACCCGAGAACTCTTGCATGGTAGACAAACGAGCTGACCATTATACCACGAGACCGACAAAAACCCAAAATAGATTAATTAAAAGCACTAATAATTAGTGAATTTGAAGACTCAGATATTATAATTCTATAACTAAAACATGGCTCAGTAACAGAGAAGCAGAATTACACGATATAAATAATTCTAACGTAATAAACTGCCGGGAAGGTAGAGGAGGAGCGGGTATATAAAGAAAAACTTAGATTATGAAGAAAAAATATTGAAAATAACAAAGATATTCCAAACATCGTTCTAATCAATCTCACAGACGGTTAATATTGTTTTATAAATTATTTAGAAACACGAATACTTGCGTGTGGAAATAAAGAAAAAACAATAAAAACAATGGATTAACCAATGAATACGTGAATAGCCAGGGCCGTCTTGAAGGCGTGGCGGGGTGAGGGGCGCCGCAGGCTCCCCGATTGTTTGGCCACACGGCCTTTTCTGCCGCCTAAGCTTTCTGTAAAATTACCCAACACAAACAAAATACTAACTATAGGTAACTCAATCTAGTTAAGGCCATCCAATACACTCAAATAGCCTAAGTATTAGTGCGTCTCTGCAGGCTTCCGAAGGATACAATAGTGTGTGTTTATTGAACGCGTAGGCCCAATTAACACGAATCGTCGAAATCCACACGGCACGGTAAAATTAGGGTGGATTGACATTTGTTATAATATGCTATATTTATTTTTAATTTTTTCAGGGGCTATTCTTAGGTGAAAATCCTGCAAAAGTAAATCAAGTGGAAATGAATCACCTTATTGCGTTTACCTGGCATTAAATAAATAAATGTAATTTAAGAAAATAACTAGAATACTGTCGACTAAATAATCTTTAGTTATAAAAATGCACAATCAATCGATACAAAATCGTAATATATTTTCGGATGCGACGCCAAACTCGATCCTTTGTTCTCCCCGAGTTCCGCGCATGCGCCAGTTGGCGCATTATTATTGGTTTGCCTAGAGCGCCATTGTCACCCCTAGCGGAGGATCACGGCAGTTTGACGCGTGGCGGTAATATTCAAATATTAGCTAACAGAGCTAGAGTTCAGTTCGCTCAGCCGTTACGCGAAGTTTATCAAAACAACGTCTAGCAAAAACAGTTAAATTAAAATAAAATCCGTGCTATCCGGTCCAGCTTGCGCAGCCGCGCACGCTTGTGTTATTTGTTTTGTATTTCCGTGTATTTTTAGTGTTTTTTAGTGTCTTAACATACGTTATACGTTGTAATTAGTGTCTAGAATACGAGCGCGCCGTGCAAAAGTGGGTACACCCCTTGACGATTATTTGGACTCGTCCGCCTCTCACTGTGCCGAAGAAAGCCGAGGAGAACCGAGAAGAGCCGACCCGAGCGAAGCCGAGCTACGTTTCAGTATTTGATAAAATCATATAATTATAATAAAATTGATAAGTATAGGGGAAGGTGGGGTGAGATCAGAGGGGGGGTGAAACCAGATAGCGTCCTATCTCCGTTACCACTGTTGCCATTTCACTCATCGCAGGTGGCGTGATGTTTGGTCACGTAGCCAGTGCCCTTGCAAAAGGCGACCGGTGCGGATGCGACGGTAGAGCGCTAGCAAGTTAAAAAGCGATACGAAGGTAATTAATATATTTTTTAAATATATTTAAAAGTCATATTAGATGAGCATCTTGTAATTTTTGTTTAGGTTTATTATTCACCCCTTTTGAGTCATTTGAGAAGTACGATTTTTTTATATAAATGTTAAAATAGCTGTTTATTTTTTCACTATTTTTGGTTTCACAGTTGGAAAGTACATTTGGGGCGCAACCGGATGGGGTGAGATCGGGTATCCGAATTCACCCCATCCGGATGAAATATTTTTAGAATTAGCCATTTAAAATTGTTCGATTTTTTTTTTTGTAGCTTTGCTATTTATTTGCTAAACGTTTAGGTTTCAAATTTTTGCAGGTAGACGACTATTACAATGCCTCGACATTATGTAACAAAATCAAATCGATTGCAGTGGTCAGAAGCCAACATGCTTCTTGCTATTAACCCTGTACTTGGAGGAAAAATGGGTTACCAGAATGCAAGCAAAACATATGAAGTTCCAAAATCATCCTTAGAAGATAGAGTAAAAAAATTCGTCGAGGTCAAAACAGAGACGAAGTGTTCCGCAAATGTCCAGTTACTTTTTAATGTGTGTTTACGCCCACTCAAGAAAAGAAGCTAATTCAACATATTAAAGTGATGGAGTCTCGTTTATTTGGACTCTCGAAATTGGACCCAAGACGCCTTGCATTTCAGCTAGCTGAACGTAATAATTGAAATCACAAATTCAACCGAGAAGCTGGTTTGGCTGGCCTGGATTGGGTAAGGGGTTTCCTTGAACGTAACCCGGATATAACACTGAGATCACCAGAACCGACTACTAAAAAACATGTTTTTTTACCTGTCACACCCAACCCACAAGCTAATGAATACCTTAACATTCTTGGTATATATTATTAATTGGTTGTATTGACCACGTTTTCGTGAAAAGTTTACTGTATACTAGAGCAGTTGTATAGAAATTTAGCCAAACTGATCACTATGCAAATATTATAAGTGCAGCAACTTTGAAACCACCTCAACCCGAATGCCAGTATAGTATTCAAATTACAATTTATTGCTTCAAATATAACAGAAGAAAACTGGTCTCGGGTATAGACCGGATAGTCAAATAAGGACCCAAATATTTCTTGCGAAAACGTAAATATACTCAATGAACATACCTATAACAAATGTTACAAACTTTGTTGAAGAAACGCAAAATCAGCTATTGGATTACAACAGGTCTTATCAAATGTGCAAGAATAGGGGAAAAACTACACAGGTACTATAAAAATAATCTTACCGATCATATTTTTTAGAGAAATTAGAAATAAAAAATATTTTAGAACTTTGCATTGACCAAAACTTTTTCAAATTTAATGATAAATTTTATATACAACCTTGTGGATTATCGATAGGGAGTCCGATCTCGCGTGTGCAAGCAGATTTTTTTATGGACTTTATAAAAAATAAAATAGTAAACTTAAAATTATTTTGATATGTAAAATTCTATCGCCGATATGTCGATGGCATAATAATTTTATGGGTTGGTACAAAACGCTAGCTGATGATGTTCCTTTTAGAGTTAAACTCAATTATAAGTCAATTCCTCGTATTAGTGGTTGAATGTTCAAACCATTACAAAGTTCGCGATCCAATCCGATACAAGTAAATTGACCCTCCAATCAGGGGCCGACATTCGAGGTAATTCTAGTGTCTCGGAGAACGCGCGCGATATTCAAGTCGGAGCTGACTTCACCCTCTTCCTCGCGCTAAGAAGAAGAGGCGCCCTTAACGCAATGTCTCCGGCTAAAAGAAATAAAGTTAAAATCCCCAACTCTCTTCGCGATTAAATAACAATTATCGACAAGTCCCCGTGTACAGTTTATTGAACTATATAACTAAACGTAAAGTAACGTAAATAATATCTAACGTTAACGTAAGCGTTTAAACGCGAAATGTGTCGGGATAATACAGTGATTCGCATGAACAAGGTATTAAGTTTGTTTGTTTAGTCGTCAAACGTCTTCTAGTATTGTGTAACAAGCATAGGTCTGTCAGACCCGGCTTACTGTTGACTATAAACTTGTTCTTGTGTCGAACCGTATAAAACATCTGAATTTCAATCCTAAGTAACTATTTCAATGCCAGTGATAGGATGTTAACTTGATCCCGATTACGGTTACCGGTAATTTACCGAAAGGAAACCTAACACTGTGCTGGTGTATAATTTAAAGACAAGTAACCTAGTGTCTTTTTTTTTAGCATACGTTTGCGATTGCTTCATACTAAAATGGCTCGCACAAAACGACTTCCTTTCGCATTCGATACCGAAGTATTAAGTTTTATAATCGATATCGCCGGACTTAAACTAGCTATTACCATATTAATAAAAGTCACACTGGAATATTTCGTAAACAAACTCTCAAACCAGTAAATGGTAGAAAAACTTGTAAGCAAGCATTAGGTTAGGTTAGGTTGACAGGAATGCTTCATTTAAAATTGGTGTACCTGAAAATGATATTATTTTTCTCTAAATCAAAAATCTAGCCAGAAAATATTGCTTTTAATGAGTGGCCATTCCGGAGGCCAAGATGAACGCCAAAATCTTCTACCTCAGAATGTTGGGAGCGTCGTCGAAACTTGCCTTAATCCAAGTGTACTCTCTTTTGAATTATTTGGATCGTTCTACCACGTCTACAGGAAGGATAGAGGTAGCCATGGAAGTGGGCAACGCTACCATACCTCGGAGATTGTAGTGATTTAATTATTAAAATAGCTAACATAGATATATGTTCTATTGCATTCTATAACAATTCAAATATGGGGAAAATGTTAAATCATAATTAAGATCAAAGGGAAAGGGATACTAACTCAGGCTCACATTTATTACGCTGCGGCTCATGCGAAGCCGAGTATGTGGGCCAAACGGGAAGGTCGTTCAAAACTAGGATTAACGAACACTTCCTAAGTTGGAGAAATAACAAGGAAAACTCCACGTTTGCGAACCACCTTATTGAGTCAAATCATGTTTTTGTTATAAATACAAATGTTCAATTCCTTCACACATGCAGCAAAGGCCAAAAATTAGATAAACTTTTTAAAGTTTATTTTAGAAATAAACTTTAAAAAGAATTGCCTTCAGGTTTATCTCACAAAACGTATAAAACTCAAAGGATGAGCTGAAAAGGGAAATAGCTGCCTCAAAAGGAAGATCATGGGTCTTACTGTGCAATCAGTTAAATGAGGATGTCTTTGTTTAAACTTGCCGAGCGTAAGACTAGATATTACATTAGAAAAAAAATTATTCATTTTCAGCGGCTTTTTATAACCAAGGAAGGTAAGACTATCCAAAAGGAAATAGGACCAGAAAAAAAGTCTTTCAAATCGAGGTTGATAAAAAGGAACTAAAAAGGACTATTGGACAAGTCGAAAATGGAAAAGCGCCGAGTCTTGACATGATCCCATCGGAGGTCATCAAAAGCCAGGTAGGAAAAAACCTGGACTACTTTGGAGCACTTTATAGCGAACTGCTTAAAACAGGCACCTTCCCTAATACGCGGAAGAGTGCAAACTTAGTTTTAATTGAGAAACCAAAAAGATATCCAAAAGAAGAAACGAAACACAAGTTCAGACCAAAATGCTTACTTAACGTAATGGCCAAAATGTTCGAGAGCATCATAAACGAAAGACTCGTGACAGAGCTCGAGGAAAATAATAGACTGAGCATAAATCAATTTGGATTAAGAAAAGGGAGGTCAACTGTTGACACAGTGAACAGGGTTCTATTGATAGCAAAAGGAGCATCAACAAAAAAGCATTTTAACGCCTTAACATTGACGAAAAAAACGCATTCAACGCGGCGTCTTGGTTGATCTGCGTAAATAAATAAGGAAAAAAGACATAAGCTAGTATCTTGTAAATATTATTGTAGACTACTTTACAAGCAGACAAGTGAGGTCGAACAAAGACATAAGCATGAAAATATGAGGAGTGCCACAGGGTACGGTTCTCGGACCAACCTTATAGAACGTACTGTATGACGACGTAATGCCAGTAAACGTCCCAGAGGGAGTTGAACTGGTTTGCTACGCAGACGATATCGCAATCTCAGTAACTGCTGGTCGAGCTGGTCACAAAGACCGAGACTGCCATCCATAGAATAGAAATATGGATGAACAAGCACAAACTGGAAATTGCACCACAAAAAACCATTGCAATCATATGATTGCAATGGTTTTTAATATTGAGTGGATAAAGGAGACTCAGAGAAGTAACTTTTGAAACAGGGGGAGCGACAATACAACCACTCAAAGAGGCAAAATATCTCGGAGTGATACTAGATCCAGGTTTGAATTTTGGAAGACACAAACGACAAACATGCGAGAAGGTACAAAAAACAACTCGAAACTTGAGCGCAATATTACCTAATATAAGAGATCCAAGCCATAAAAAAATAAAAGTACTAGCGATGGACAAAAGTTGATTATTAAGAATTTACGATCCCCACTAGCGCACCTTTGCACGTGTACCGCGCGCGCGCGCAGTTAGTTGAAACTTGGTCGTCTCGCGAAGTGCACGTCGTCATTATTCTCAGCGCGCCGAGTAAACATTTGAACAAAGATAAATTTGGTGATGTCCACCTAATTTTTTGAAATTATTGAGATGGATTCGAATAATTCAGGTAAGAATCAATAATTCTTGATATTTTTACACGATTTTTAACTTTATTTTATATTATTTATAGAACTTCAAAAAAACGTTGTTTAGTAATGTTTTTTTTTATTTTTAATTTTCATGCTTAGAAGACATTTTGTTATATTATCGCCTCTTTTCGGGTAATGTTCGTTATTTTAAAGTACATTTCATATATTAGCCTAAATAATAACATAAAATTTGAGTGCGGATGACCAAGTTATAGGTTTTTTAAGGATGATAAGGTGGATCACCGAATTCTTATGCGTAAATTAGAATATCTGAGAATACACGGTGACTTATACAGATGGTTCGTATCTTACTTAGATAATAGAGTTCAGTCAATTATGGTTAAAGGATATAAATCTGATTTTATCTCCATCCCGTCTGGTGTACTACAGGGATCACACCTTGGGCCACTTTTATTTTATGCCTATATTTATGATATTCAAAAATGCCCATTACCTTTGTTATGCTGACGATAATTTTTTTAACCTAAAAGTTAGGTGTAGAGATGATTGTGCAAAATTACAACAAGACTTATATTTCATAGTTTTATACATAGACTTTTACACGTACTTTTAAATAATGATAACTTTAACATTGAATTAAATACAATAAAATCATTAGCACGCAAGTATGGACATGAATGTGATCTTATTAATCGATTAATTAAGAAAAAACAGAAAAAACTAGTTGCATCACAACTCAGTCAAGGACTTCTTATAAAATATTCAAAAACTGGTAAAAAATGGGCAACGCTATCATACCTCGGAGATTGTAGTAATTTTATTAGTAAAATAGCTAACAGAGATGAATGTTCTATTGCATTCTATAACAATTCAAATATGGGGAAAATGTTAAGTCATAATTAAGATCAAAGGGAAAGGGATACTAACTCAGGCTCATATTTTTTACGCTGCGGCTCTTGTGAAGCCGAGTACGTGGGCCAAACGGAAAGGTCGTTCAAAACTAGGATTAACGAACACTTCCAAAGTTGGAGAAATAACAAGGAAAACTCCACGTTTGCGAACCACCTTATTGAGTCAAAACATGTTTTTGTTATAAATACAAATGTTCAATTCCTTCACACATGCGCAAAGGCCAAAAATTAGATAAACTTTTTAAAGTTTATTTTAGAAATAAAGGGCAGAATCGGGAGATTAAGAAAAGTTTGCGCATATATTTGCAAGGTAAAACGCACCGACAGTGGGATACTCAAATTCCGATAATCATGGGAGCTTTACGCAGTCGGAGAAACGATGCGATTCTTTAATAAAATATTTTGCGATCAACAGAAGGAAATCGTAATAGGGCCCACTATGACCGCAGTAGGATGGATGAACAGATTCGTCAGACGCAGCGAGAGCACCAAGACCGATATGCTCCGGAAAACTCGCGCGAACAAGATACCTATCACTCGGGTCAAAGAGTACTAGTTAGGGAATATCCGTTATCAGATCGTCGTCGAGGTTCTCACGCTGGATTCGCAGCCAAATGGGCTGGACCATTTACGATGATTACGCAAATAGGGAAACGCGAAACGTTTTGGATTGATAAAGGGGTGAACCAGTAAAAATTCACGCGAATAATTTACGCCCAGCACCTCCCATTCCACTGGTAATAGAATCATAGCTTTATACAAAATGTAAACGTCATAAGATATTAAACTAGCAAATAATTTATTATTCAAAATATTGTTAAGTAAGTCACTCGTTTGCTAAATAGATGTTAGAAGTAATCGATAAGTTTGGGATTGACTTCGAAGGTAATAAGGATTTTATTGTTTTGACAAATTAAAGGGGGGTGGATTGATATGTTCCATTAAAGTATAGACGGTGTCAAAACAATGAATCTTATCTTAGGGGTTATTATCGGGTTGCAAACAGAACAACCAGTGTGTAATAAAATCTGAACGCGAAGTTTGTCCTTTTTTTCTTTTGTCGAGCGGAAACAAAAGGAGATGTACACATTGGTTGTTGGTGAAAATAATTATAAGAGGCACATCCGCACTTAAAGACTCCAGTCGAACCCTAATATAAGTGGCGTCATAAAAAACCCCTTTTCTAAACAATGTTTTTTAAAGTACTATTCTTTAATATTTGGAGAACAATTATGAACATTGCCTTAAGCACCAATAAATGTAGAAAGTCACAGGACATTAAAACGGAGAAATTACGCTAAAGAATTTTCGCATGTAGAAAGTTTCCAAACATTATGATTTAGAATCCTGTCATTGTTTGGAGGAAACAAAGAGGCACTTTTAACTGCTTCTATATTTTGGTAAACAAAAATCCCGAACCCTAATCAATAAGTTCTTTATATTTCACAACATTATTTTTTGGTATGTGTATTTTTTGTACATACACAAATCTGGATTTCTCCCGAGGGGGAGTAGGTATATAACTTTTTAAAGTTTATTTTAGAAATAAAGGGCAGAATCGGGATGAATTTGAAAAAATTCTACCTCATCTCTGTAGGAATATTGATAAAAAATATGTGGCGGGTCGACAACGACGGCACGAGCCGAACATTGCCGAACGCCGACGTAGAGCGTACGAACAGGCCAAACCGGCTTCGAGAATACTACCGGATTCCGACCTCACCGCACGCGTCTTCGAGGCACAAAATTACCGCCAATTTAGATTTACCAACTTCATTTTATTTTGCCTAATATAGTTATTAGAATCCTTCTTTCAATGTGTTAGCTTCAGTAGTTTAGTTTCGTGAATAAATCTTTGTGTAAAACGTAAGTACCCTGTTTTACTTGCTCTCATTCTGTGCACCCACATAACTTTGTACATCACAAAATTAGGCCACCAACTAGGTGCCGACATAAAGTGGTATACCCCGACGTTTGAACACGAAAACACAACATTAAACAATCAATCACGGTGACCCCATTCAAATTCCATAAAAATTGCGCAAAATTTCAGACAGAAATATCTTCGCTTGACAAAATTGTACAACAATTACTTTTTTTCGGTCGGTACATGAAAAATTTAAAATTTCATTTTTAATTTGATTGCACTTTTAATTTATTTGTAATTAATCAAGGTTAATCTATTTCAAGGTTAACTTATTGTAAGGTTAATTAATTTAGTATAATAGAATTATATTATAATAATTATAATATATAATAGAATTAGATTTTTCAAAGACCGAGCGAATCGAGTGAATTTTTCTGTCGGTAACAATCTTCAATGTAAATGTAACTAATGTAAATGTAATTAATGTAACTAGTGAATTGATTAAACTGTGATTAATTTCTTAACAATATTACTCGGCCGGGATTAATTCAAACAGGTGATTCATAATTTAACTAAAATTATTATAAACAAACATAATATAATACGTTCGAGCGACTCGCTCACCAAAAATCGCACGCCGAGTAATACATTCCTACAACACATATAAATTTTATTTTTTTTTATTTTTCTTGAGTCGAACACACAAACAATTCACACGAACATTTACATAGGGTGCCAGATTGAGTAGAGGTACTTACAGGGTACCGGAACATAATTATTTTTGACAAATATTATATGGCGAGACAAGCGTGACGTAGGCATCCGAAAGTTTTCTCCTTGTGAACGCACTGCGGGAGTAAGTTTTTTTTTTACCAGCGAAATCTATCGGAAATATTTTTCAGCTGGCGCAGTCGTTCACAATACTTGCAATTTGTAAAATTTTATTTTTGTAAACAACTTGAAACTATCAAACAAACAGATATTCGGGCGGCTAAGCCGACGAATGTTTAACTTAGTACGTGGACATTAGTATCCATACTTTTTTTCTATATACATTATATCGTGTGACTGTACTATATATGTTTATATTTTTAACCTAGGCTATGCATGTTATTATGTGTTACAGATTTGAAGTTTTACCATAAACATTTTTAAACTTGATATATTGTACAACGGACAATCAAAAGGAATATTAATATTGAGGGGACCACTCAGGCTTGGAGAATACAAATACCTAATAGTTGGAAAATGTGTTCCGCCGTATGGTAAAATAATTATTTAAATTTTCTGTTTTTAATTTTCTTTTCTATAACTTGCACAGTACATACATAACAAATAGTGACTCTGACATTTAAAAAATAAATATTTTTGTTTGAAATTTAAATTTAAATTTAAATTTAAATCTAATAATTTAAACTTAACTTTTTAATACAACTACACTCATTATTGAATACTTTTATTTCAATATTTTAACTTATACTGTAATCATTATTACATACATTTTTCTGAATTTTTTTTTTAAAAACGAATATTTTTAAACTGTAAACAATGGCTAACAAGGACAACACTGACTTGACAAATATCAACACAGCAAACAACATGTTCCACACGGATAGGATTAGCGTTAAACTACCACAGCTATGGGTGAACAACATCGAACTTTGGTTTAAACAGATAGAAGCACAATTCGAGTTGGCAAACATAGTTTCAGAAGACGCACGTTATAGTCACTTAGTGTCAAAACTTGAACAAGCGCACATAGAACAAGTTTCAGATATTTTACTCATGGAACCGAACCGAGCAAAATATACGAGGCTGAAGGAAGCTATAATCCAACGCATGGGCTGTCCACAGGACAGAAGGAGAGAAAAACTGTTTTCTTCCTTACAGCTTGGGGATCGAAACCCATCCAGCCTACTTAGAGAGATGCGGACGCTAGCAATAGGTTTACAAATAGACGAAACGACGTTGCAATACTTGTGGATACAACAACTGCCCAAGACGATCCAAGCGCATTTAGCCATAAGCGAAGATGACTGGGATAGGCAAGCGACGATAGCAGATCGCCTAATACAGGTGTACACACAGGATAATGTAGCGGTAGTAGGTACCAACAATAAAAATAACATTTGTAGTTTAGAACAGTCCGTACAAGCTCTAACCCATAAGGTAGAGAGTTTATTTCACACAATCAACAAACAGCATAGTCACAACAACAATAACAATAGATTCAAACACACAACAAGTAACAGCAGTAACAATTTCAATAACAACAAATACAACAACAATTTCAACAAAACAAGCTATAGGGCCAACGGAAATAACAAGAAAACTATTCTTTGTTACTTCCACACAAAATTTGGCGATCAAGCTAAGAAATGCGTCACACCATGTGAATTTAAACCGCATCTAGCTTCAAAAAACTAGATGGTCGAATCATAGCGGAGGCGGCTGATTCAACCAACACAACACGTCTCTTTGTTAAAGATCGTGATACCGGTGTGTCATACCTCGTTGACTCCGGATCGGAAATATCATTAATTCCTAGATCTTTACACAAACGCCATGGAGAAAAGTCTAAGCTAATTCTCTATGCAGCGAACGGGACTACGATCCAGAATTTCGGAGTTACCACGGTAACACTGAATCTGGGATGTAAACAAATGTTTACATGGAAGTTTATAATAGCGGATACGACACGCCCTATTATAGGAGCAGATTTTCTCCACAACTTCCACCTGTTAGTAGATGTTAGGAACAAACGGTTAGTAGACAATACAAACGGCAAGATAGTCAGAGCATTTGACATCTCCACAAACAACAACATAACATGTTCCATATCATTAACAGACAAAACCAACATTTACCACTCACTCATATTGAAGTATCCACAACTAGTAGATATCAATAAACCATACGCAGGGCTGGATAAACACAACACAATCCACCATATAGATACCCGTGGCAAACCCGTTATGTGTAAGACTCGTCGGCTGTCCCCAGAACTACTGAGGCAGGCGAAGCAAGAGTTCGATCACATGGTGGCTCAAGGTATTTGTAGACCCTCCAAGAGTGAGTGGGCCTCTCCATTGCATATGGTGAAGAAGAGCGATGGTACTTATCGCCCTTGTGGCGATTACCGTAGCTTAAACGCACAGACGGTACCTGATCGTTATTCCTTGCCACATATCCACGATATATGCAATGACTTATTTAACTGTAAAATTTTTTCCAAAATTGACTTACAACGAGCATATCACCAAATTCCAATTAATGAAACTGACATTAAAAAGACAGCTATAACCACACCATTCGGGTTATTTGAATTTGTAAGAATGCCATTCGGACTATCATGCGCTGCACAAACATTCCAACGGCACATCAACGAAGTCACAAGAGGTCTAGAAGGAGTACACGCATATATCGACGATATATTGATCGCTTCACCAGACGAAGAAACACATGTGGAACACTTAAAAGCTTTGTTCCAGCGACTTCAAGATCATGGAATGGTGGTAAACCCATCTAAATGCGAGTTTGCCAAGAAAACACTGTTATTTCTTGGTTATGAAATTTCGGCTGAAGGCATCGGACCCTCGCCAACAAAAGTGGAAGCCATCACGAACCTCAACAAGCCAGAAACCATTAAGCAGTTGAGAAGATTCTTGGCCATGGGAAACTTCTACCGAAGATTCATACCACGAGCAGCACACAAATTGATACGACTACACGATTACCTCAAGGGAGCAAAAAAGAATGACAACAGAAAAGTAGAGTGGAACGAAGTCACTACACACGATTTCGAAGAGGTCAAGAACTCGCTGATCAACGCCACTAAGCTTAGCTACCCAGAGGAAAGCAGCAAGATGTCAGTGTGGACAGACGCCTCAGATTACGCAATCGGAGGCGTGCTACAACAAACCACAGACGGCATCAACTACAAACCGATAAGTTTCTTCTCAAAAAAGTTGAACAAGGCTCAGTGTTCATATAGTACGTACGACAGGGAACTACTAGCCATTTTTGAGACTGTAAGGTACTTTCAACATTATCTGGAGGGCAGAGAATTCTGTATATACACGGACCATAAACCACTACAATTCGTGTTTAGAAGGAAAAGTCACGACAAAGAAAGCCCCAGACAACTCAGATATCTAGACTACATCTCACAGTTCAGCACGGACATCAAATACATAAAAGGAGAAGACAACGTCGTCGCCGATACCTTATCAAGAATCGACATGATCGAACAAGAGGCAAACATATCGTTCGAAAAGATCCATAAAGAACAAAGGCAGGACAACGAACTACTCGCACTCTTGGACGACAAGAACACTGCTCTGAACCTGATCAAAACCAACATGCAGGGACAAGAAATCGTCTTCGATCTCAACAAAGGCAACATGCGACCGTACATCCCAAAAACGCTACAGAGATCTTTCTTCAACCAAGTGCATAACCTCAACCATGCAGGAGCCGACGCCACGACCAAGACCATCAGTCAAAGAGGCGTCTGGAAAAATATGAAAGCAGACTGCGCAGCTTGGACGAAGGCCTGCATACCCTGTCAGAAGAGCAAAGTCAACAGACACACGAGGACACCGATCATCAAGATCGACATGCCGAGACAGAAATTCTGCGTGGTCCATGTCGACCTCATCGGACCTTTTCCACCATCAGAGGGACTGAGGTACTGCCTCACATGTATCGACCGATACACTCGATGGGCGGAAGTAATCCCTATCGCAGATATCCAGACCCACACAATCATCAGAGCCATCTGGGACAACTGGATTGCGAGATACGGCGTACCGGAGAAAATTATAACTGATCAGGGTAGGCAATTCATGTCTACGGACTTTAACTTGTTTTGTTCCAGATCAGGCATAGCACACTCCAACACGACGCCTTACCATCCACAAAGTAATGGCATGATCGAGCGATTTCATAGAACGCTGAAGACGGCCATTAAAGCTCACCACCCTGTTCCGTGGACAAAATCGATCAGCACCATACTACTCGGACTGAGGGCCACACTGCGCACGAATGCAGAGCACTCAGTAGCAGAGATGCTGTATGGGTGCAAACTAAAGTTACCAGCAGACATCCTGGAGCAGACGAACGACTACATTGACCCGGACTCCTACACTAGGCAACTGGTAAAGTTCATGCAAAACGTCAAACCAAGGCCAGTCGAGCACCACAATAAAGGTAACGTTTTCATCCACCCGGAACTAAAGAGAGCCACACACTTGTTTCTGAGGGACGACAGAGTGTACAAACCCCTGATGCCGAACTACAAGGGGCCCTACAAGGTCATCACCAGGGCGGAAAAGACGGTAACACTGGACGTGGATGGCGAACATAAAAAGGTTTCGCTGGACAGGTGCAAGCCGGCGTTCCAGACAGCGGAAGAACGAGCCAGTCCAGCAGAAACGGAAACACCAACAGAACAACCGGCATACACAACGCGTAGCGGCAGGAGGGGGATACAGCGTCAGTTTTGAAAAACAGATTTCAAAACTTGGAAGGGGGCTGTGTGGCGGGTCGACAACGACGGCACGAGCCGAACATTGCCGAACGCCGACGTAGAGCGTACGAACAGGCCAAACCGGCTTCGAGAATACTACCGGATTCCGACCTCACCGCACGCGTCTTCGAGGCACAAAATTACCGCCAATTTAGATTTACCAACTTCATTTTATTTTGCCTAATATAGTTATTAGAATCCTTCTTTCAATGTGTTAGCTTCAGTAGTTTAGTTTCGTGAATAAATCTTTGTGTAAAACGTAAGTACCCTGTTTTACTTGCTCTCATTCTGTGCACCCACATAACTTTGTACATCACAAAATTAGGCCACCAACTAGGTGCCGACATAAATATATACCTACTCCCCCTCGGGAGAAATCCAGATTTGTGTATGTACAAAAAATACACATACCAAAAAATAATGTTGTGTAATAAGATCTGGTCAAAATATAAGTATAAATAAATTGCAGAATCATCTGCAGGCGATTACTAGTACTTAATTTAACTCGGAAGAGTCTTAAATACATAAAATAAAGTAATATGCTAATTAAAAATACTTAACTTCAATATCAATACATAGATGGTGCTCCAACACGCTAGTGAATGCTTTCTCATTTAATAGGATATATACAGGAATCAAAATGATGCCAATGTCGATATTCGCTAATAAGCGGAATGGGGAATGTTGTTAAAAACGTAAAGTGGCCACTCAACCCAGCCAATGACAGGTCGTAAGCCCTGTAAACGCTAGAATATCGATAATCCTGAATTTGAAAAAATTCTACCTCATCTCTGTAGGAATATTGATAAAAAAAAAAGAAAAAAAATCTTTATATTTGACTGATTTATATAGCGCCACTCTTGTGAAAAAGCACCTTCGAGCCGCTTTACTATTAAATACTTAAACTCATTTTGTCTGAGTTATAAACAGACACATTATATTCTGATGTAAAATTGAGGGTATGAGGTTACTTTAAGATTTGTTTTTACCGTATCTAAAATTTATAAATAGAAGAAGAATTCAAAATCACTAATTCATGTGAATTCATTCTTTAATAAAATATTTTGGTAGTATTGTAAATAATATTGTCTAGCACATAAAAACTTCAATAAATAATATTATGTAGACTATTAGGCTACTTAGATCAATAAGTAGTTTAATATTAATTAATAAGAATAAATGAAGGAATTGTTTATTAGTGTACGAAATGTAAATGTAATGGAAATGTATATGGTATGGTCATGCCTAAGAAAAAAATAGAAGATACGCACATCATGACGAGTAGCGAGAACTGAAGAAAAGTTAGGGGCGGGGCTACAACTGGAACAACCCCGATGGAAAAGGGTTGGTCCAACGCCATGTTTAACCTACGAGGATTGGAGGAGATCATCGAAAAGAAAGGCCCAGAGTCCCGCAGAGAGAGGGTGGAAGAATTTTGTATAAAATACGCTACATGCGCGATAAGGAGAGATTCGGGGAGTAATTCGAGAAGTAAGATACGAGAAGTAAGATTCGTAGGAGAAGATATTCCCCGGTGAGATATTCTCCGGCGTCAGATTCGCGATGTAAGATTCGAAGGAGTCGTGACGTCGGAGTACAATTCGCGATGTAATCTCTCAAGTCGCTAAGTTCGAGTAGTCACGGATGACACTCGCTCAATTCGCAACCCGCGATCAAGCTCACCAAGTCCGCTAGCTTAGAGCGGACACACTGCCGTACGCCACCGTACACCGCCGCAATTCCAACACGCTCAAGCCGCACGTAAACACCTGTCCGATTAACCATAATCGCAGGTTCTTACTTCAAAAGTTCACGCCGCGTTATAAGACGCCTAAGAAGATCCCAGGACCACGTCGAGTCCTTCAGCCGCCGCCTTCCGTACCCGAAGACTCCGGTCAAGCTGCAGCATCGGGATCCAGCCGCCAGAGCCTGCCGAAGACGCATCGAACTGCCACACGTCGCCGCGCCGCGATGCTCACCTCCGTCACATACTCTTCGTCAGGGTATTTTTAAGTTTATATTTAAGATTATTTCTAAGATAGATTTAGGTTTTTTCATCCTAATATACTTCTTTATTTCACAAAGCCATCATTTATTTCTTCACCCTCTCCCCCTTTTTAGTAAATTGACTGACATAAAGCAAGAAGCGAAGTAACATTACAATTTTTATTTTATTTTTGTTCTTCTATTTATTTTTGTTCTTAATATTTTTATTTGTATATGTATTTTTTTATAATTTATTATTGTACAAAGTGTGTAAAGCGCTATTGTCAACCTTATACTGAAGTGATTTTATTTTAAATTATTTTATTTCCATAATTATATATAATCATGATTTACAACCCCTGCTTGCACTTGTATATAACATAGAAATTTGCTTAGTCTCCCACCAGTCTGACGATGTCGGTCTCGACGAAACCCGGTCACTGGTAACAATTTATAAATAAAAGTGGAATAAAACTATTCACGTATTTTTATTATTACAAGAATTTTAATAGTCTAGATATTTTTAATACTCCATATAATAGGTACAGAAGAGAACTAATAGGCTTGATTCAGAAAAACAGAGAATATAAGTTTTGTCTCTTTTCTTGATCTTAATCATTAAATCAAATGAAAATGTCATAGCCGCAAAGGGCACAAATCAGATTGGGTCTATAACTTCGCAAGAACTAAGGACTTTGGTCACGGTTTGTTTGGCTGTTAATGCTATTGGCAATTCAGTGTCTCCATTTTTCGTATTTGCAAGGAAAAAATGTATGCCCCATTTTGTACAAAATGGACCCCCGGGTAGTAGTGGATCCGCGAATAAAAGTGGCTGGATGCTAGAAGCAGATTTTCTGCAATTCATGAAGCATTTTGTTAAATTTGCAAAACCAAATGAAGACAATTGTTTGTTAACAATAATGGATAATCAAAACTCCCATATAAGTCTGTCTGTAATAGAATTCTGCTGGGAAAATTTTGTTTCTATTTTATCGTTCCCTCCACATACCTCGCATAAACTTCAACCACTTGATAGAAGCGTCTTTGGGACTAGGCTGGATGCGCAGATGCAGCAGCAGATGGCTGGATGCAGCAGCAGATGGCTGGATGCAGCAGCAGATGGCTGGATGCAGCAGCAGATGGCTGGATGCGAAACCATCCTGGACAACGAATGACCATATATGATTTGCCTGAACTTGTCAAAACTGCACTTTTATCAGCTGCAACACCGTCCAATATAATGGCAGGATTTGCGTGTACAGAAATATGGCCTTAAACGATGGAATTTTGTTGGATTTTGTTCCAGTGTCTGTTACTGACATGCCATATGGGGGGACACATGAAATTCTACCAGGATGTTCTCGAGGCGCAAACTCATTTAATGCCATGGAAGGAGATCGAGTAATTGAAAGAATTTCTTCCCTGGGACCGGTTGTCAGTGCTTCCAGTAACTACTTGAAGACGATCTCTTGAGGAAATCCAACCACTTCCCAAAGCACAGTTTAAAGAGAAATTAAAGACTGGTAGAGCTTAAGGTAAAACTACTGTATACACTGATACTCCACAGAAACTTGCTTTTGGAAGAAAGAAAAAGGAGGGGGGAAAAAAGTTCTCAAAATGGCAAATCTAAACTCCAAATAGAAGAAGAAGAAAATTGAAGAGAGCGAAATTTCCGATAATTTGTATGAAGATGCAAGTGGGCTTTTACTTGATAACCTATGTGTGGGCCGAAGTTCTGCGAAAAAAATAATATTTTCTACTAGTTGCCACGCTGGTACTGCTGCCGGTCTCATTTTAAGTGTCTTCCACTATGGATCGTGATCGCATTACTGCCATGTGGTTATTGCATAGACGCCATTAACGTCGAAAACAAAGAAAACGAATATATTGGGTTGACCCGATGATTATGAAAAGGAATACTATGGGGTCGTTTAATACTTTATTTGGAGACTTACGAGAACACGAGGAAAAGTTCTTTAAATATTTCTCCATGTCCATTTCTTCTTTTGACAAATTACATGGCCGTCTAAAGCAGTGGTCCTCAATCCCCGGTCCGCAGACCGGTACCGGTCCGTGGATCAAATGGTACCGCACCGAATAAGGAAGGTTGTGCGGCATCCAGTTTAAAGCCTCTCATAATTTCACAGAAATTATTATTGAGAATAATATTCTGGCGCCCTCCAACATACCTGTCAGAACAGTTGTTCCAATACATGAAGGTGCTGGATATGAGACAACTGTACCTAAAAGGTATTTGAAATTATCATATGTAGAATCGTCACTTCCCGAGTAGAGCCATTTATTATTGAACAACATGGGTTCAGGAAAGGCCGCTCGGTTGAAACCAGTCTAGTGGTTTTTACAAACTACGTCACGGGCGCGCTTTTTCTGTCAACATGTCAAGTTTTGAAGTTGAAAATAACATAAGGAAATTAGTGGAAGACATGATGAGCGATAGTGATTCTGATAACCTAGAATTGTTTTGCAATTTGAAAAATGTTACAAAAGATCCTAATTCTGATATTGCTGAAACAAACAGGTAAGTTTGGTTTTCAGGTGTTGTTTACTGCAACTTTTTCGTACTTGTTATTATGTCAAGTATAAATATTTCATAATATGGTTTAAAGTACACACGTCACAATAAAAATATTCTAAACGTAGTAGAGCTGTGTTAAATTCTTGAATCCAGTGATTTTCTATCGAACGAATTGTTTGTTTTGAAAAATTGTGTGACCAACTGCTAATTTAAGTGCGCCACTAAAATCAGCCATGACGAGAGGGTGGATTTGTTTTCTAATTACTATAAACTATATCAAAATGGGAAATACCATTTCATTCTTAACAGTACTACACGCTATTTGACGAATAGACCAAATGTCAGGATGGAAATGTTAAATCATATAAATCCTTTTCTTTCATGCACTTTTTTGAAGTGAAAGAAAATAAATTCCAGGTTTGCAAAATATTTTATAGCTCGACGATATCTATTTCTCAAAACCCTATATACGAGTATAATGTGCACAAAAAGAAGAGCCTAACTAATACTCCACAGCCAGATATGAGAGGACGAACTTCAAGCAACAGTATTCGTCAGGAAATTATTGAGGATGTCAAAATGCATATATCTTAATGTCCCACTGTAGAATTCATTACTGTCGTGCTAAATCTGCACGAATGTACTTAGATTCAGGGTTGAATATTCAAATAATGTACCAGCTGTACGTTGAAAAATGCAAGGATAAAAACAGCTCTTCAGTGAAAATTTCTATGTACCGTCATATTTTCAATATAAAATTTAATCTATCGTTTCACGTTAAAAAATCAGACAGATGTGACATGTGTGAGGAATATTGTATTGCAAAGCAGCAAAAAAACTATAAATGACCAGTTAGAAGTAAAATTTCGCAACCACAAGATTCAAAAAGAAGCCCATGAGAGAAGAAATAAAAAAGGACAGGGAACAAAAAATATACCAATTTTGTGCAATTATACAAAGATTGGAGAAATTTGCAAAAAGATGCAAACAAAACTCAAGATGTGTTTGAGCAGCGTCGACAAGAGTTTGTTACAAATACAAAAAAAATGTTTGATATTGCACATGCCGATGCGCTTCAATTAATAAAGATAAATGAAGATAAGATTTTCTTACAAATACAGAGAGAGCCAGGACGACCCGGTCATTTAGCTGGAGTGGACAAAAAAATTGTCAGAAAAGGAGGAAAAGGCGAGTTTTAGAAATATCCAGGAGCAAAAGCGGCTGGCCACTTATTTGGCATCCATAACACCCTCTACGTCTTCTCATGAGCCATTACAAGAAACTTCATCTTCTGATTCTGAAGTAACTGACTTACAAGACGATTTGTCCATTCCAATTGAGAGAAAACAGCCCGATACTATTACAGCGTTTTTTGTAAATAAGTGTGTATTAATTAAGACTCTGCGTGTTTTATTGAATCTACTTCGCCTTTGACGTCGCCGCATGCCCCTTTGGAGAATATCGCCGCAGACCCAGCCTGAAGAAAGCTATCTCACCCGAGATAGCCGGTTAAATAGCAGCTACAGAATCACCCTTATCTACAGTTCAAATGTATGCACGGCGAGGTGTTGTGTATACCTGACATTAATGGAAAATAAATTCGGGTGTGCAAGTGATTTTTTAAACATACTCTCATGCATCAGACGGACGTCTTACAAAAGTTTTGAAAAATAAAGCTGTTGGTGACACCGCCCCCCCGTATTGATTAAAGAGGCAAAAATATTCCAAAGAACAAAACGCCTGATCCGAAAATAAATTAAGTTAAGGATTTCATTAACACTTTTATAAAATATGATTCACACTACGCAAGACATAAAAGTGAGACTCGACAGTATTTGCCACCCAATTTAAATTTGACGATAATGTATTCCGAATACAAAAAGAAGGTTGAGGTGCCAGTATCTAAATACACCTCTCGTTTCATGCTCCAATAACAGACTCATGTAAGCGATGTGACACTTTTAAAACAAAAATAGATGCTTGTGAAAACAGTGATGATTCTAAAAAGAATGAGATATTGCCGAAAAGGAACTTCATTTAAGGAAAGCAGAATCTGCAATGGAAAATTTAAAACTTGAGACGCAATATGCAAAACAGAATAATAGCACTACTGTAATAATCTTCGATCTAATGAAAACACTTCCGACACCAGTCATTTCAACTGTCTGTTATTACAAGCATCAGTTGTGAAACTGTCTAGGAATGCGCAATGTTGACACCGACGATGTTTTCATGTATGTGTGGGATGAATCTACAGCTTCAAGAGAACCACAAGAAATCGATTCATGCCTCTTAAGACTTATCGGGGAACAGGTACACACGAAAAAACTAATAATGACTCGGACCAATGTGGTGGTCAGAATTGCAGCTTTATGTATGCACATTGTTTCAAGTCCACTTTATTCAGTGGAACAAATAGACCACAAATTTACGGTCAGCGGACATTCTTATTCATCATGCGACCGCGCTTTTGGCCTAGTGGAAACAAATAAAAGCAAACAGGGCTCGTCTTGTTCCCACAATAAAAACCATGATTCTTCATGGAAGTCAAAACATACCCATAAAGGACACCTCTAAAAGCTCTACATAGATTTCGAATCGACGCTGGCGATTTCCAGTTTAAAAATCACCTCGAAACAAGCAAACCAAATTCAACATACATTACTAAGACCGCACGCGAGGAACTGATCAAATCTTGTGAAGAAGTGATGTTGAGTAAACTAAGGGAGGAGATACAAGTTGCAAGCTGCTACAGCATCATCTTAATTTATTTTGCATTGTGCCAATAAATTTTGGAAAATGGTATAATCGGATGGGGTGGTGCGAGAGACAGTTTTAAATAGTGTATTTGTGGCACAAAAATCCATAATTAAAATAATACTTAAGAGTCCGGATACAGACATCTACTGAAGAAAGATTCCACAAATCACAACTTATGACACCAAAGCAATTATACGCTAAAACAATACTTGCTTACAGATTCAAAAAGTATTCTTACTCAAATGAATAAAAACCCCAACAATACAACACATACAAACAATACAATCGCTAGATCCTCAACGCAAAGACAACTTAAACAAATACATACTAATACCACTTTTGGACCAAGGTATTTTGAGTATTATGCAATTCAAATCTATAACCTACTTTCACTGTCTATTAAAACAATTAGAATTGTCACTTTTAATGTGTAGATATGTGTATGGAGGGGTACTAGACCCATCAGTACAAACCGATAGATAAAAAAAAATGGGGAGGCGTAGTAGCAAAGAAGTTGGAAACTGCTGCCTTAGAGGATAAAACACGGGAGTCCACTTTTTGCCGTTTTGAAGTTAAATATGCAGAAATTATCACAATAAAATATTTTTTCATGTTTAGTAAAAATCTTAAGTCCATTAAAACATCAGCAGTCCAAGATATGATCTTTTAATATGTACTATTATTATCAAAATAACCATTATTTTACATTAAAAGCTCTTTATAAGTTGAAATTATCTCATTTGGTTCAAAAGTTAAGTTTTGAAAATCACACAATCACAAAATCTTATAGATTCGATGTGACTCCTGTGGTTTATCCTTTCAGGTACAGAATTAACGATCATTTTTTTTTATCAAGTTTTTGGACCTTGTTATTTTAAATACATGTAAAAAAAAAAACCATGAGGTGTAATTGGAACAGAAAATGATGCTATGATAATGCCATGATGATAGCCAACCTCCATCGTAGACGGCACCACAAAAGAAGAAGCATTTTATGAAAATGCCTAGACTTCACTCTCTCTTTCAGCATCTTGCTTCATTCTCTGCAACCGCCGTTCCTCGGCCAAGAGCCTGTTTTTCATCATTCGTGCCCTCTGATCTTCACTCACTTGTGGTGCAGCGAGCTGTCTACTCGGAGTACTGATATTACCAAGATCTCTGCAAAAAAAAACATGAAAATGAATGAAAAAGAGGGTAATAGTTTCTAGATTATTTTAGGAAAATTTCTAATAAAATTGTATCTATCACTAGAGCACAGTGACAGGTAACGTTTTTAGCCCGGTGTTTCTGAAAAAACTTGGTTTTAATTGGGTGACAGGTCACATATGAAAATATTAATATTTTTTGCAGCCCTAGTAAATGAAAGAGTTTTGTTTTTGAACTATTTATTTATTACATCCTTATCCTCTCTTCAAGCATTCTTGTCCTAATCCCGCCCAATTTACAGTAGGTAACTTAATGTTCTTAAAATAAATATTGAAAAATTCTTTGACTATTGAATAATATTTACGAGTACATGAAAATAACATTTTCATATGTATTTATTTGATATGTAATATATTTTCTTTACTAACTTTGTATACTATGTGGAAATCTGTTATTAGTTCTGAGTTTATACACTATATCTGTTTGTTTACTATAAATATGAATGTAGAACTGTTGATTTCCCAAATAAAATAAAATATAAAATAAATAAATTTAATAAATATTATTGTAAAATGCTAAAAAATTACAATTTAAATTAGTGACATTTTTTGTTGCTGAATTGCAATAAGGAAGTTCAGTGCTCTGAGAAATTTGATGTAAAAAATGTTTTTTTTACATGCAGTAATAATAAAAGCATATAATGGTACTGCAAAGTTTCTCAAAAATGTATGGAAAAAATTATAAAAATACATTTGATAAAAATGAACTACATACTTTAAAATGTCATAGGTTCTGGTCAAAAGCTGTTTAAAATATCCAATTAAGCGTATTTTCATGCATACGGGGTTCTCTTTTTAAATGTTAGCTCAGCTCACCGACGACAACTCGTGACATCTTTTGGCTGAGTTTGATAGTCTAGGTATTAACAAACATTTTTTTTTAGAAACCACTGAACTTCCTCATTGCTAAATTATTAATTGAAGGTTGGTATTTGGTACATTTTCTGAACATCAGTCGGTTTCTTTTATTTGTATTTATATTATTTAATGGCGAGAAAAAGGTCTCGCAAAAGCATGTTGACGGAAATATTATGAGTAAAGCGGTGCTGAAATTATTAGGTGAAGAACGTCCGTAAAGCATGTGTGTCACCAAAAATTTTTGGTAAGAAAAAAAATAAACTCACGGCAAATCGTAGCGACGTGCGACATTAAATTTGGACACAACATTTAAGATAATCTACATCAGTTATTGTGATCTTCCTCAAGGCAAATTTTTTTGGGAATCCTCGGTATAAAATAAAACCCACTAATGGTAAATAAAAGCCACTAATGGTAAACAAAATATAAATAACAAAAAAATACATATTTTTTATATCCGATGAAAATGGATTTTAACTCTATCCCGAGCTAAACAAGGTAAAAATTGTAGTAAGTAAAATATAACACTAGCAGGGCCGTGCGGTGTAGTTTTCAATTTAGGAAACAGTCACTTGTTACTAGGTACATATGTAAAATCTGTTCCTACTACCGATACAGTAATTCGAGTTAAATTTTTATGCCATAATTTCAGCAGAAAAGAGTTACATTTCATAGTTTAATATTATAATGCCATAGTGTCAACCGATTTAAGAACTAAATTTGTTATAAAACTGTCACAATACATGGAAAATAAACCTGGATGTGTTTGTTGGAATTGGTTCCACAGATGCTAAAGGTCTCTATTTGCGCATGCGCGGGCTTGTGAAATTCTGTACTGGGGACTAAAACACTTGCGCAGTTCCATATTCCAGAATCAGACAGAGCGCAGTGTATTTTACACCAGTCCGCGCATAACTGCGCAGTCGGAAGGAAGTTATTAATGAATGAACATCAAACCCATCTCAGATCACTACGATTAAAACAACAAACCAATGACAAAATATATACTGTAGTTATTTAAAGGATTAGTTGACTTATAGCTGTTTTTTTTTTAAAAATAGATACTAATTGTTTCGAGGTAATTTTTTTAGGGAAGCATTTGTTCCATCCAATATATGGACGGACAAAGCATGAACACTATAGTCCTTAAAATAAAGCTTGATTAAATTGACAGTTGTCAAACTAATGTGACTAGTGATGGTAAAGTACTGATCACTGAACATGTACCGATCAAATCGATTTCATCAGTTTTTTCATGCAAACATGAAACTCTGTTTCCAAAAATTCATATAAAAATGCAAAAACAAGCCTATTATAATGTGTTTAAAACCATTATTCACCAAAAAATAAGACATTTATACTTTTTTCACGAACAACATCAAATAAATTATTTTTTTATTCGATCGATTTACATTGATCAATTTGTCCCATCTCTAACATTTTTGCAAAATGATGTAACCTTGTAAGAACGTCGTTAATAATTAGGTTTACCTAAGTTTTTTTTTAGTTTTAAAGCTGATTTTATGTAATTATGTTGATTTATATGTCAAGCATTGTATTAAAAAAATAAATTAACACGCCAGATACTAATGATTTTTCATGTGTCAATATAAATTTCCTTAGATGTTGCTACAAAGCATACAAGCCTATTATAATGTGTTTAAAACCATTATTCACCAAAAAATAAGACATTTATACTTTTTTCACGAACAACATCAAATAAATTATTTTTTTATTCGATCGATTTACATTGATCAATTTGTCCCATCTCTAACATTTTTGCAAAATGATGTAACCTTGTAAGAACGTCGTTAATAATTAGGTTTACCTAAGTTTTTTTTTAGTTTTAAAGCTGATTTTATGTAATTATGTTGATTTATATGTCAAGCATTGTATTAAAAAAATAAATTAACACGCCAGATACTAATGATTTTTCATGTGTCAATATAAATTTCCTTAGATGTTGCTACAAAGTTATGCTGTCACTTTTGGTGACAAGTGTCATTCTAATCAAGCTATATTTTAAGGACTGTAGGTAATATATATATACACTGCATCCTTACCCCGCGTCCATGTCGGTTGAAAAGAAAGCTTCCCTATCCTTCTGTATGGAAAGATTATTGCAGTGGATTGGGGCCGGTGTGGAGCGAGCGAGGGCGATCTGTTGGTCAAGAAGCAAGTCAAACTCGTCCAGTACTGGGGCTCTCTCTCCTTCCTCTTCACTGTCCTCCTGTATGATGGGGACATCGTCCGTCAGCATGTCCAATCGTATCTTTCGAATATGCACCTAAAATGTTTTCCGAACATATCAAATGGTTATCACATTAATTTTTATCCTAAATCTACGAGTGTTTTTGACTCGATGGTTACTCTCAGATAAAAATGCCCGATAAAGGAAATCGAGTGGGGATAACGAGGAAGTTCAGTGCTATGGGAAATTGGATATAATAGAAGTTTTCTTACGCGCGATAAAAATTAGAGCATTAAATTGTACAAGGAAGTTCAAAGGTATGAAAAAAATATTTATTTTAATAAAAAGGACTACCTTGAATGACGTCACTAGTTCTTCCAAATCAACCAATGATAGTGTTGTGGTGGATTTCCAATTTACGGGAAGCCAATTCACAAATCAGCAGAACTCACCGAAAAGAACTTGTGACGACATGGAGTAATTAAAAAATCACAAAACTTTAAAAAATCATGGCACTGAAAATACGATACATTAGAATGTATCTTTTTTTATTTTGGCTAAGTTTGATTAACCTAGCCGAACCGAAGGTGGGGATTCAAATCCCCCATAGACTGATTTCAATTCGATAACTCGAGTATTATAAAAGCTATTTGCCCTATGTTTTTTGTAATCCTGAAAATAACAGAAAGAAGCGTTTACCTGTTTTTGTTTTTAAATTTTCAAATCGTTTATTAAAACAAAAAAATATATAGATAAATAATACAAAGGTCGATTTCACTTTATGTACATTAGCATTCGGCAAACTAGCAAAAATGAATAAAATACACGAATGAGTCAAATATGAAATAATAAAATAATATGAAATATTATAAAGTAAAATATGAAAATGTGTAAAAAAAAGTTTACGTGAAAACTTGAATAAATTATTGAATGATCATAAACACTTCCAACTTTTTACTCTCGTAATGCTATATACAAGTAGGCGCTGGGGTCGTTTGGTCCCGCCGTTCGGATCATGTGTAATTTTTGGATGCTTAGTGAGAAAGTTTGATCGGGTTGTGGTCCTGTGGCTAGTGTCTCAGACTCATGGACCAAAGGTCTGTGGTTCGAATCCCACTCTACCCCAACTTAATTCCATTTTCTAATGGTGAGTTATTTACAACTCGTTGAAAATGGCCCTCAAAATTAAATATTTTGGTAAATCATAAGAATGCAAATATTTCTTTAAAAAAAAGGTTAACAAATACATTAAAAAAAAATTAAAAACACCGAACTTCACACACTACATAATACCTACTAGCATTTCATATTATTTCAAGTAAGAGAAATTAGGGAGGCGAAATTGACATGGAAGGAAGTGAGAGTGCTGGGTAATAATTGGGTCTCCTGGAGGCGTCTGGTTATATCCACACACTGCACTTAGGAGCAAATGTGGAAAAGATGAATACTTAACAGAAAATTGAAAGAAAGACGGAAAGAAAGAAAGAAGAGATGTAACTTACGCTGACTTCTTTCTTCACACCCAAAGTGGCAATCTTGTCGATACAATCGTCAAACTGGAATTTGGGGTACAGTCGGTGAGCCCAATGCTCTAATCTCTTCATCACCACATCCAGATCTTCCTTCTCATGACCTTTACCTGGTAAAGAAAAAGAGGAAAAATTTATAATAAACTTACATTGATGTGACTAAATTTGTTACAACAGAGAGGGGAAAACATTTTTAGAAGGAAATTTTTATATTGATGTTTTTTGTAGATATTTCTTGATAAAACTCCATAGTTAATGATTTAGATAAAATTATCAATAAAACTTCGTAATTTAGTTTCACTTTTATTTCATTTAATTAACGAGCGCTTTTGCCTAAGAAGGCATCTTCAGGACTGGTAAATTGTTTACAACATTTTGAACAAGGTTTGGAAATGCTTACAAACATACACTACTTTCTAAATTTAAAATACAGATAAATAAATGTTCTTATTTTTCCACAATATATAAACAGAGATGAAGAACATTTTAGAGAAGGTAATATAGAAGTCTAGGCATCTACAGGGCTTATGACCTGTCATTGGCTGGTTTAAGTGGCCATTTTACAGACTGTGTAACATTCACCATTCTGCTTATCCCCAGGGAGTTGAATCCAGTCCTTGTCTACAAAAATTTGGACAAACTCAAAATATTGTTGATTTCCACAATATTTACACTGCGGATAAAAGATTTTTTACACACCTCAAGATATTTCGCACCACATTCTATTTCACAAATAATTGGCACTTTTACACAAATTGAGAGACACCTCTTGTTAGTAGACATATTTGTAATTAAAGGGTTAGTTTTTAACTGATCAGAAATCACCCACTCGTTAAGTTTATTATGCATTGACACATAGAACATTTAAAAAAACTAAAAAGCATTGTAAAAAAAACCCTGAAATAAGGATATTATTAATAAACTACAAAAGAAGTTGTAAATTGTAACGTGGTGCCGAGCCGGTACTTACTGGGTTCACAGAGCTTGGATTTTTTACATGCAATTTCAACTATGTGTTTGATATTTTTTCAATGTTGTCAGCGAAAACATCAATTAGGTACTTACACAGTGTCATAAATCTACGTTAGCCACCGGTTTCGATTTTACTACCCAGGTTCTTATTTTTAAATTTATGTTTTTAAACGATTGAAGAATTTTTGCTTAACAGTTGATAATCTTTTTATTTGGTATGTCCGAGAAGTAGCTCATTATACAAGTGAATAAATGTATGGAGAAAACCATGAACTAAAATGCTGATGAATGTTCACTCGTTATATCTGAGCTCTCACACTTTCATAATCGTTATAACCCAAGTTCGACTGTACTTGAAACTGAATATTGTAAGAGCACTCTGATCGTATATTAAATAAACACGAATACATTAAATAATTTTGAAAAACAGAAAAGATACTGATGCAAGAAACTTTATTCTGATACTTTTTTTTTAAAGTATCAAAATCAGTTCAGTTTCGAGGTGCGGAAAACGTTGACGACAGCGAAACGTTGATTTGTCAATTTCATAATCATCACCAAATCCCTCTTATACTTAAAAAGGAAAACATTCACTCACATCGCCCAAGATTTGTTCCTCAAAATTTATAAAACATATGTTCGTCCACTCCTGGAGTATGCCTACCAAATCTGGGGTCCCTATTTTAAAATAGACATAGATTTGTTGGAGAAAGTCCAGAGAAGAGGAACTAAAATGGTAGTTTCTCTAAGAAATAAATCATACGAGGACCGCTTAAGGGAGCTCGGGTTAAGTTCACTGGAAGAGCGGAGGCAGCGTGGCGACTTGATTGAAACGTTCAAAATCTTAACTGAGAAATATAATGTACCAAAGTTTAAATCAATGTTCACTATGAATAAAAACCGCTATCTCAGAGGTCATTCATTGAAACTCAACCCTACCTCCTTCTCATCCAACCCCAGAAAGAACTTCCTGACAAACCGAGTTGTGGAGAAATGGAATGGCCTTCCCGAGAAAGTGATTGGTGCTAGTTCAGTTAATGTGTTAAAAAACCGCCTAGATGCACACATCAATTTATAATGTACGCTTGATATACACGCATCAGCTTAATAGCTGCTAGTGAATTATTAATAATAATAATAATCATCATTCCCTTTCCATACCTAAAGGTGCATAGGGCACTGCATCAGTACACGGATTGCAGCGTATCTTGATTATTTTTGTTAAATGAAGGTAAGATGATCAATTTGGTAATGTATCCAAAATAAAACAAGTTTATTGGATTGTAATTCTACTTAACTTTTTATAAAATATACAAAGGGTATATTGTGACGCGTTTCGTCTTGTTAGGACATTTTCAAACAAACTAACTTAAATATTTACAAAGTTTCCTTATATACTAAAAATAATTGCTATTTTACGTTTGTGGATTTCTATACAAGCCAAAATAAGTAGAGTAATTAAAATTCAATTAGGGTATACTAAGTATATTAGAGGAATATTTTGGTTATATTGGGGAAAAACCTTCCATTATTTAGAAACATTTTTTTTGTTTAATGAATGCACTTTTATGTTCTTTGAAAACCTGAAAAATCCTGAAAAATCCCAATTTGCAAAACACCTAATAAATAACAAACAAAAACAAACCTGAACCATTACACATAGAAAATAAAGGCTATAGACTCAATCTGTTAGAACAGCTAGAAATAATAAAAAATGACAATAACCCTGCTAATATACTTATAAATGAACAGTTAAACCTAGTCAATTTACCTTTACTTAATATTTTCATAAATAAAAACTAAATTATTTATAATTGTAAATTTGTTATTCCATATTATGTACGAGTATAATATTTTTTATTTTTTTATTTTACTATATACCTACTAAATATATAAAAACTTGTAATGTTCCCAATAAATTAAAATAAAATAATATTATGAAATATTAATGTATTTTACCTTAGTTGACATTAAACATGAATGAAACCTGTGTAAAACACCAATGTAGAATTTCAACAATAATTTTCAAAATAAACCTGTATAAATGAAATCAATATTTTTATAATTATTACATTAATTTTAAAGTCATACCCTTACAAATGTTTCTAAATAATGGAAGGTTTTTCCCCAATATGACCAAAATATTCCTCTAATATACTCAGTATACCCTAATTGAATTTTAATTACTCTACTTATTTTGGCTTGCATAGAAATCCACAAACATAAAATAGCAATTATTTTTAGTATATAAGGAAACTTTGTAAATATTTAAGTTAGTTTGTTTGAAAATGTCCTAACAAGACAAAACGCGTCACAATATACCCTTTGTATATTTCATAAAAAATTAAGTAGAATTACAATCCAATAAACTTGTTTTATTTTGGATACATTACCAAATTAAATATGGAATTCTACCAATTATCTGCATACACAATAAGTAATCAGTCTTCCGCTTCAGGTACCAGTCCAAAGACTATAAAATATTCTAGTGTAAAAACACCCTTTAAAATAAATATTTCGTATCAACAGAACCATTAGTGCGTGAGTCACGTGTCTTAGGCATTATATCACGAAGACTGACAATTTTTTCATATAGAGGGTTTTATCGGCATACCGATGAAATTGTATTATGTCATTAATGTTTTACTCACCTAAAAACTTGAAGTCTTGAAAGAAACTCTCAATAGTTTTAATCCCCCGAGGGCCGGTCAGCCTTTTTGGATTCAAAACAACACGTGGATTTCTGATGATTTTAGTTTTCTTTTCGCCCGGCGGAGCAACCCTTCTTGGTTTTTCTTCCTCGGCTGGTTAAAAACAAAGCTCATTAGTAATCGACACACAAAATAGAGCACAGTAAGGAAGTTCAGTGCTACGAGAAATTGAATGCAAAAAATGATCTATTACAAGCGGTAAAAATTAGAGCATAAGAGGGTGAAGTTTCTCGAATATATTAAAAAATTAATAAAAAATCACATGTTCTTGTGAATCGACCAATCAATTACAGAATTGTTAAGTGTTGTGTTAGATTTCTGGTTAGCCATTTTTTTTAACGTTTAGCGTATTTTGATGCTACGGGTTCTACTTTTGAATGTCAGCACAACTCCAAAAAAAGAGACTAACTCTTGTGCTTGGAGAGTGACTTACACTGTTATGGTTGTTTATTTATTAGAATTTATATAATTTTTAATGTACTCAATTTTAATTAGTATGAATGCATGATTATTTTCTGTTTTTCTTTATATATCCTGTAAGTTTTTTTTTCTGTACACGAGAAAAAAAAAACTTACAGGATATATAAAGAAAAACAGAAAATAATCATACATTCATACTAATTAAAATTGAATGCCGTTTTTACACTTGCTCAAAAAAATCTTTGAATTTATTTATTGATGTATTAGTTTAAATAGTTTTTAGTTCATTAGGGAGGAGATTATTGGAATTTTTGACACCTTTGAAGACAAAGCTATTTTGACCATGACTTGTGTGGAATTTAGGGATTTAAATATCATTTTGGTATCTGAGTGACTTATTTCTCTAAAATTCTTTTATTTTTTCTTCTTTATAAATTTGAATAATGGAATTTATTTTATAAATAGTGTGTACTGTATGAACTTAAATAATTTATCTAATATTTCCGTATTGAATGTTAAGGGTTTCTTTAAAATTACTTTAATAAATAATGTTTGTACTACTTTAAGAAGGTTTAATATATTAGCGTATTAACAAAGAAAAACGTTTAAAAAAAACATGAGACGATGTGTGAATGTAGAGGAGGCGAGGTCTGTATACAAAGACAGAGGGATATGGCGTTCTATCTTCTCTGCCTACCTTTTTTTTATAAAAAAAAAACCACTTAGCTTCCTCATTTATATTAAATTCAACGATATTTACAACATAACATACCTTCGCTTCGGTCGTCCCGGTCATTTTCATCGTCAGAATCCTCTCGATCATTTTCGGCTCCGTCGTTCTCTATAATTCTCTCTAAATCATTTGCATCATCGTCTTCAACGGCGTAAATGTCTTCTAAATTAGACATTATTATTTTCATTGACAACCTCACGTTAAAACACGAGGCACGAAATGAAACTTGAGTCGTCACAATAAGATTTGTAGTGTTTGTGCGCAGATTTTAAAACACTTAACAGTCTAATTTAACCATTTCAAAACGCCAAGAATCTACTTTTACAATCTTAGATATAAAAAAACAAAACGATGTGGAGTTTTAATTTTCATTTACCGGCCGGCAAAGCGAATTCGACAACCATTTGGATTTTGGCACTCTCGGGCAAAAGCCCTGCCAATTTGCTAACAGTCATAACGTCAAACTGCCAACCGCCCATAGATAAAGGTTTAAAACGTAAAATTCGCGGGAAACGGTACTGTGCATAGAATGCCGCACCAAATAAACAATAAACTTTCTGGTTGCCTATGATCACTCAAAACGTGACATACTTTAGAGATGTTTTTATTTTTGAAATAACATTTCGCCCATCGTTTTTTTTTTATTCATCATAGTTTCTCGATCTAATCCTGATGGTGCATAAAGCATTACATTCGTAATCAAATTTTAGTGAATCTGGATCATTTGCGTTACATAAAAGGTATTGTGATTAATTTTTATCTTCCAGAAACAATGAAATATTGCAGTATGGAATATTAAATTTTAACTTCACCCTACCTGAAATCAAACCTAGGTCTTCAAGCGTTATGGGCGAATTCACCTACCGCTACACTACGAGGCAGATTAATCTCAATTTCCTTTTTTAGAGTTTTTCCCTGAGAGTAGGTATCGAATCGAAGGTTTTTATACTACGCCGCGGATTCTGGTTCTCTGTCACAGACAGAACCTTGACAGAACTGTATTTTTCATCCCCCCGGAAACAGTTTTCAAAAAAATACTGACGTAAAAATATTATGGTGCGCGTAAAATAAAAATGAATATTGTGTAATAAAAAAATATTGTATAAATATTGTTGTTCAACAAATTACAAAAAAATCAAACAATTTATTTCTGTAATGAATTCTTATAAACTAAATAGGAATAAATTATCTTAAACTTTTTTATGTGTATTTATCATTTTAGCATATCCTAGAATTACATAGATGCTATGTAAATATCCAGTTAATCTTAACTAAAAGTTGTTATAAATCTAGCCTTGTAAGTAAAATAAATTCTGTCCCGGTTTATTAATTCATAATTTAGGGGGTTAAAAGCAAAAACACCACTGTCCACATTGTTTTTGAGAAGACCAACCAAACCAACAGGCTTGTTTTGTCACAATTCTGTATTGTAAGTTCTTCATATATCCACTTCACTCAAACGCAATCAAAATTGTATTTTGGTCTCATTCCCTCTCATACGATACCAATGAATTTACGGAATAAATTAATTACAGAATAAGGCCACAGCAGCAAAAAGACTATTTCTTTTAAATCCAATGTGCACAACGAATAGTCTTTTCGCTACTGGTTTTGTTGGTCTTTCCAAAAACAGTGATCATGGACAGTAAGGTTTTTGAACTCTCCCTTCCCAGTGATGTGTAGCTAGTAGTAAATCAGAGATAAATCAATATTCCATTATTCTGATTTAAAATCTCTAATTTTTGCATGTGAATCAATTACACAGCACAGTGAGACGAGGATATTTTTGGCGTAGTAAGGGGAGGGTAACATCAACCTCAATATACATAACTTGGCTTTTGAAAGGTTTAAAACAAATACAAATGCCTAGAATCTAGGAATACATTAGTTAAAAACATTAATGTTGTAATGATATTTGTAATACTACCATTGCTTCTCTTTTTCTGGAAGTCATCTTGTTTCAGGACAGTCAAAGGCAGACATCTTCATTTCTTTATGTTTGATATTAAAGTGAAAACATGAGTGGCTGAAGGCGTTGTTAGAATTTTTTTCAAATCTACATTTTTTACATAATATATGAAGACTTTATGTACAGCCCTTCACATAGAGCCAACTACACCATCAAAAAGTGTCGGAAAAAATATTTTGAGAGCAAATGAAGACATGATGATCCAGATAGCACGATAGATACATGTACCGTGCAAAAGACAAGGAAAACATCAGTAGTGTGTTTTTCTCATTCATTAATATTAGTCAGTTATTCGCAGTGGGCGGGAGAGCACAACCTAGTCAAATGACCAGTGTTATTTTTTGCTATAACACACCAAAATTATATTATTATAAATTATGGAAAAGGAGTTATTGAACAGCATGTCTCTATAATTTTTTTTTCCAATGTCTGAAGGTCAGAATATTCCATCTTTTGATAAATGTAACATGATGTTACAGCACCGTTCCCAAAGCAATTTTTTAGCACAGCATTTTAAGAGTTAAAAGAATTAATAAAATAAGAGGTTTTAAGCACATCCCATTTGAAGTTAAAAACGGCTGTTCTTATTTTAACACGATAGGTCCAAATTCATTAGTGTTACTGGAGACATTTAACATTAACACAAATACTTTTCTAGGTGTTCGATCCAATACCATAAATCAGTAATATGATGAATGGAAAAATCAAAAGTATCAGATCTATGTACGCGTAAAGTACTATATTTGCAAATATAGTACATACTTTGCAGGAAAGAGCTTATAAGATTTTTAATCTTTGTATCTGAATTGCATCTGTAAATTATGTGTTTTCATACACAGGTGCTTTTAAACCCTGTCACATCCAACCACGATGATCAGTATGATCAAGAAGACATATTAAAATATTTTTAAAAATATTTTTAAAAATATTTTTAAAAATATTTTAAACGACGAATTTTCTTAGAAAATATTAAAAAAAACAAATGGTTGCGTACTTCTGCAGGGGAGAAGCGAGGGGGGCGCCGCCGCGCGGTTGATGGTATACCAGACTCCCCCCTCCTCGTTTCTCCCCTGCAGAAGGAAGCAACCATTTGTTTTTTTTAATATTTAATTTTTGTAAATTTTATTTGTTCTAAAAATTTATTTTAATGTGCCAATATGTCTTCTTGCTCATACTGATCATCATGGTTTCGGATGTGACAGGGTTTAAAGAACACCTGTATACGTATTGCGTTTATAAATAAGGATCGTGCATAACATAATAATGGAATATCTCAAAATTGTCAACAATGCGGTAAGAGTACTCAACGTAGGAACACAGATGGAAAAATAAAGATAAAAATAAAACACACATTTGGACAGACAATTTTAATAAATCTGTTTACAATATTACAGCGTTGATCTGAAATAATGTATTGACTGCGAGAAACAATATTATAGCTAATTCAATGAAAACACCTTCTCCGCAAGAAGAAATAAACTTGATAAGATCTAAAAAATACAACTTGTCATGAAAGTACTTAATCAACTAGGAATAATATACACTATCACACGTGAATGAAGCTTCGTGAATGCATTTGCTATAACTATATATTATATTTTATAAACAGCTCAAAATTTTCCGTGGAATTTTGTAAAGCCAATTTGTCAGCTCAGCACCTTCCTCGGAGTTTTAGAGCCACATGATTTATTTCATCCAAAATGTTATTTTTTAGGTACAAAATGAATAGCGCCAATTTATACATAAATAAAACCTCTCAATTATCTTTAATAACTAACATGGTATAAAAAAAACTCGATCTAGGTATAAAATCACTAAAAGAAATTCCAAGTCGCTTCAGACTAGAAATCGCACCGAGTTTTAGATTGAAGGCCACGCAGTTTGAGGAATTGTTGGAAAGCAAATGACCTCTTAGTAAAAATCAATAAACGGAGAAAAAAAAAATAAGAAGATTCTAATGTTAAAAACTAATAATCATTTTATTTTGATTGAGCAACATTAATAAAATAAGTTACATGATCTAATTACGCGTAATGATTTATAAGTAAAAGTTTAAAATCACTTTAAATTCAATAACATTTTTGCCATTTTTAAATGCCTACTTGTGCTTTAACGTAATTGTAATATTATGAAAAAACTATCTACGCAAATTAAAAAGACAAAAATATACAATCAACACAAGTTAAAAAGTGTTTTTAATAAACTGTATGAAAATCTTGTCCATGTTTAAATTTTTTTATATTTTAAAAAAAATAACGTACCAAAAAGAAGACCCTGTTTCTTAAGATTTGTCTATAGTACGGTTGGCGAAAAAATTGATGCATTATAAAAGTATTCTATATTATTGTTTGTATATTTAATTTGATGAATTTAATTATAAATATATGTTATAAGATAGTTAAAGATGCAATGAAGGCGTAATAAAGTAATGGTAGAGTGCCATGTAATTAATGAATTCCCGAAAATATTCTTATTCTAAATGATGGTTAAAATGTTGATTTTGCACTATGTAAATTTCTTCTTCACTGGAAGCAAGATTGTCTTCAGTGGGATTTCTTGATAGCATCAGACACGAGTTTGGTGGCTGAAAAATAAACAAAAAAAACGTTAGAAACATAAAAAACAAAATAAAAAAATAATAAAGCAAAAATAATAATAAACTAAACCAAAAAAAATTACAATGGTTAGGTTTCAATACAATAAATCGTCAATGACAATCCATCATCGCCTAACTCAAATTTGACCACTTCGGGGGAGAGATTAAAAGGTTTTTTTTATGCATGTTCAGTAAATTTTTTTTTTTTATACATGTTGATAAATCTTACTTTGATTTACCTAAATGTCAAAAAAATCCATAATTTACAATAAACACTCATAAAAAAAACGTTTTAATTTCTCTCTTCTAAAGTGGTCAAATTTAAGTTACGCGGTGGTGGATTGCTGTTGACGAAATTCCAAAACATTCAAATACTGTTACCCAAGTTTTTATGTCATTTTATTGCAGCTTGAAAAATTTCAAGGTGTTTGGTGATATTTTGTAGACCTCACTCAATTCACCAAAACATGTTACACATATATTCATTTAAAAAATCAATTTAAATGTTTTTTATTTTTATAGAAAATTTATCGAGATTTTTCACACATTCTTTGCAAAAAGGCAGGGGTAGAAAAAAGGAGTAAAAGGTTATCTTATATTACAAGGCCATCAAGGTAATTGTACAAAGTTTTTAATTTAATAGCTATGATTTTTATTAATATAAAGCCTTCCAATTGTGTTTTTATTTGGTTGAAATTATTATTTAAAAAGCAGTTCTATCAATCATTATAAACCATCAATTTCATAAATAAAATATTTGAAATTTAAATGATTACAATTCATAAAGTTTATCAAATAATATAAGGACAGCGATTATGCACACACTGTATAGATGTCATATTCATGTAACTAGAGATTTAAGAATTTGCTTCAGTGCACAATCTTATTTAAATATATTCTAAAAAAGAATGTTTCGTTTCGCAAGAGCGACAGATTTACTATTTTCGCATCGGTGTGACGATATTATTGGTCATTTTGTTTTTAATTTATTTTTAAAATTGAAGACATCCATGATCACTGTCATTATATCACAGACATTTTTCTAAACATTAGCAATAATTTCATGATGGTTATATTGAGATGGAATATTTTCAAATAAAAAGCACATTTTGTGACGGCGGTGATAACATAGACAAACCGTAGTAATATTTACATAGAAAAATAAATACACATATAAAAAAGAAAACATAAGACAAATAAGCATGTAATGCAATCCTGTGTAGACAGACAGCGGCAATAAAAAAAACAAGTAAATAAGTTTTTTTTTTAAATTTAAATAAACGGCACATTACGCCTTTTCGTGTAAGGAGAAAAATACGTGCATGCTTCAGGTCCAGGGCTCGATTCCTGGGGGGGTCGACAAAAAATATTTGCCTATAGGGTTTTACACTGCAACATTACATTCCTGGACCTGAAGCCTAAACTAATCATTTTAACTTCCTGTAACTTCCCTATGCACCACAGGGTACAGATAAGGGTTTGATAATAATTATGACATTTAACTTTAATTTATTTATTTGACCGTTTAAGTTTTTTTAATTGCTATGTAGAAATAAGAGGTGTGCCGAGTACAAGATTTACCAAATTACCAAGTACGAGTTTTACTCGGTTTGATGCTTGCCAAACCGAATACTCGGCCTAATAAATCGGTTCAATCAATCAAATGCTTTGTTTGGGGCGCGAAAATAGGTTTAAACAGATCCGCGGGTGCTTTCCCGTCGCATACGACCGGCACGCGGCACTCCACCTCCCGCCCCGTCTATAACGTCGAGTAATCAGTGGCTTGTTATTTTACAACAAAATAGCATTTAAATTCAAGTCAAATTGCATAAATAATTGATAAATGTGTACAGAAATTCTTGACGAGTTCACGCAAAAGATTGCAAATTTTGAAATTTTACGATATTGAAGAAGATAAAACCAAAGTGAAATGTTCCTTGTGCAATTCTTTGATTTCACAAAGTGGTGTTGGACGTAATGCTTCTACGAAAAGATTTACAGAATGAACCTCTATCCTAAAATCGTGAGACGGCTGCTTCAACTTCGTCGTCGGAATCGAATGCAACAAAGCCTTCGGGAGTCATTTTCAGCAAAGTGGGACATAAATGATTCGCAGGCTAATGAAATCCACAAAACAGTCGCCGAAATGATTGCTATTGACAACCAATCGATTTCCATAGTGGAAGATAATGGGTTTTGAAGATTAATGAACGCCTTAACGTTTTTATTACATTTCCCAAAATATTATATTACTTTAGTTTAACCGAGTATACTCGTCATTTAAACAGAGAATACGCCGAGTACCGAGTATTAAACGAGTACTCGGCCCATCACTAGTAGAAATAAACCTGACAAGTATTTTGCATAAAAGTTCATTAATATTTGTGTTACTATAATTCGCCCGTTTGTCCGCTTCGTGGCCAAATGGTTAGCACGGTTTCCTACCAAGCAAAAGGTCTCGGATTCAATTCCCGACACGGTTGACATAAAATATCTATTTATAAAGGTGTCCCGGGACTGGCACCTGAAGTGTAAGACTGATCACCATACTCGCATGTAACAAAAATGATCTAGATACACTGCGGTTGCTGTACAAATTCAGTGCCCTATGCACCATTAGGTGCGGAAAGGGAATGATGATAAATTAATGAATAATTCATCGAAATACATTGAATTTGAAGGCATTTCCTTTTTAGTAGTAAATAACCATGTAGGAAAATGGGGAACAAGCTTTTGTAGAGCTGGGTATGAATCACGGACCTTCCGATCCAAAGTCCTCGGCACACCCACGGAGTTACAACCAGTTTCAAGTTGATCATTTTTTTTTTAAAAGTATTTCATTGCTCGGATGAAATGTCTATTTTAATTGGCGAGTTGAAGCATCAATCAGATAACAAAAACTAATTATAATTGATCCAACTGTATTGCCAGTGCATCGTTAAAACGTTTTGTCAATGTGCCAAAAGTGAAAATTCTTTAATGCTGGGTCCGGATATTGATCTTCAAAGAAAAAAATATTGGCAAGTTTCCAACTAGTTCGAGCGGGGAAAGTAAAAAATTCAAGGATAAAGATAATCCGGGTCTCGAAATATGATATGTGGGGAAAGAACGGACCTATTCAATAAATTACATTGCTCAGTGCTGCCTTTCTATGTTTTCTCATTGCTACGGAGAGGCAGTAGTAGGCTAGCGAGAGTAAAACACATTTTTAATGGGTAGATATACCAACAATACCTCAAGCGACATGGCGTCAGTCCGGCTCCAATGTGCCTCTCGGACTAAATTTTTAAAGACGAAGACTCGAAGCTCTTTCGTCCCCAATTCCACCTCAATCTCAAGAAAAACTTTCTTTCCAGCAGGTTAGTTTCAGACTGGAATAAATTGCCAAGTCTAGTTGTCCATTCCATTTCGGTCAACCAGTTCACAAACCGTTTGGATGCTTTTTTGAAGGAAGAACGCAGACAAAAAGCAGTACACGAGATATAGGTGCGTCAGCAAAGGCTGCCTGCTTATCACGAATAATAATAAGTATGCGTTTAACAAAAAATAATTTTTCACTCAGTTCGCTCTATAAATTTATATGAAAATCACGCACGGTAATGTTTAAGTAAATGCCGGAACAAATACTCGATTTTTTTTAAAACTGGCGTTATAATGTTCTGCATATTATTAGCTTTAGTATTAAAGAAAATTTTCAAGTTAACATGCTTGTAAAACTTGATTGACCTACAAGGCATTTTTTTGGCATTTTTGCCCATATTTTTAGAAATCGATATTTTAATTGAAAAATGCAATCGATATATTGAATATCAAATTTGAGATATCAGATTTCAACAATAAATTGGCCTGTTCAAGACAGGAGTGTCTTTTCGATGTTATTATTAGATTAGCATATAATTACGATAGTAAAGGTGTTTTCATTTTTTCCACGAGGCGTTTGATAATTTTTCAACAAAGGTTAGCTACACATATTTAGAATTTGAGAAAATTGATCATTCTGCACTCTATGAGGCAAAAGGCATATATGACGATACGCGCAAACTTTTCATTCATTTCTTGAGATATAATGTTCGAGTACACCCAAAACGAAAAAAACTTTTATGAAATTTTCTTATTATAAACTAATGTAATATTTTTAGTGCCAAATTAAATAAGTCAAAAAATAGATATTTTTAAGTATTTAATGTTATCGGATTGTTTGAGTGCATTTATGAATAAATTTAATAAAAACAACACAATATAACATATTTTTTTATAAATTTACAAGCTGAACCTGGCCACCCTCTTTTTTATTATTTCTTTTAACAATAAAATAGCATACATATTTGTATTGTTGTACTCGCAAAGCTGAGACTTATCTGCTGGTTACAGAGTTTAATAAAAAAATTAAGAAAATATTTATGAGCACACTTAAGATGCTTAAGCTTGAGCTTCGCTGTGGCTTTGATATTAATTATTAGGGGAGTAAATATAAATAGTCTAGCAACTATACATTTACCGAGAAAACAAATAGATTAATTTAATATCTTAATTTGCGTTGCTGTGCCTATGCTGTAGAATATAAGGAAAGAAAGTTGTATCTTTGACTAGAATTGATAAAATGGCATCACTGTGTAGAACTGTCATTCAGTACTTGTTACTATGATAAATTATGAGTAAATTTTAAACGCATAGACTGTTCCGTTTCCGTTGGAACTTCTGAATAAAAAGTATATAGAAACACTCTTTTAATAAAATCCAATGTTCTGTAAAATTTTTGAGTCAATCCATCGATTACTTCCTGATATTTGCGGCCACAAAAATACGGAACCTAAATTTTTATATAATATAGATATGCACACAATACGTCGTGATCGTAAAACGATGGATGTGCAAAAAATGTGACATTGACTTTCTTTTATATTTGATCTTGAAAAGGTTTTATAAAGGCTTTATATTCCAGGATTAAAAAAAATAAATGTATCTAACCCTAATATCAAAGTACATACTTTTGTACTTAGAGTTTTGACAAAAACCAAAAATCAAAAACATATGTTTAAGTCCACCACCAATGGAAAAAAAAGGCAATGCATTAAAAATAAATTAAAAAAACACCACCAGCATAACATTTCTGTAAAATAAAATTCATAGGCATTTCACTGATATAACTTTGAGACAAATCAGAATAAATCAGTGAGATTTCTTCAACACAATACACGAGGCTATTCCTAAAAGCTTTTTGTTAATACTATGTCTGTCCCACACTGATTTCATAGCCGCCACATGAGGATTGAAGTGATCTACATACGTGCTATAACAAACCAGCATTTTTCATCCTAATTTGTAGTCTCTTCAGTTGCTTGTCCAACTGTCTGTCTTCAGTTCCTAGCACTATTGAAATCGTTTGTTTAATTTCTTGAAAGCCCTTTGTAGCTCTAAAATATATCAAATCATTCTGTTCTCCTTACTATGCCCATTCAGAGTTATAAAACCCGCTCTAAATGAATTTCCATTTTTTAAAATTATGATTGATATTTATTACAGCAGAGATGAAGAACATTTTAAAGAAAGAAAAATGGAAGTCTATGCATTTAACAGCCAATGACAGGGCTTATGACCTGTCATTGGCTGTTTTGTTTATCGAGGCCTTTTACCGAGATATGATAATATCGGCCGAAAACATGTTACATATTTACAAATTACAATGATTTTTTTAAAATATTAATTTATTTATTTTTTATTATTTAAATTATTTATTGACAATTCTTGATGGAATTCTATTGTAATGATGTAATAACTTATATATTTTAAATTAATAACTTATATTTACATATGAGTTATTAATTTAAAAATACTCGGTACACTTCCACTTATTTATTTAATCAATTAGCGCTTTCACCCTCTAATGGGCATCTTCAGACTGGCGAATATTATGCAGTGTAAGGATTATTTATATGAAACCAAATATTATCCTAAGTGTAGGTATATTTAAAAATAAGTTGAAAAATATACAATACGCTATATTTCAATGGAACAGAGTGAGACAAATTATTGAAACATGTGTTGGCGGTTTACTTTAAGAGAGGATTCTATTCTATGAAAAACATTTATTGTTTTATCACAGTGTACAGGGTCCAACTAAGGGGGGTGAGTTTTTTAATTCTATCTGCTGATTCATTAAAATTTTGAAATCTTCTAAATTTTAATTTTAATTCTGCTGAGAAGATGCCCATTAGAGGGTGAAAGCACCAATTGGCCAAATAAATAAGTGGAAGTGTACCAAGTATTTTAAAATTAATCACTTATAAGTAAATATAAGTTATCACATCATTTAATTACAATGAGACCATAAAAAATACAAAAACCAGAAAAAACCAATCAATAAAAACATTTAGACAAAATCAATTCAAGAGACCTCCTTACTAGATAAACTTGTTCTGAGGAGGACTGTACATTGTACAGTGTTCAAAATTTAATTTACATAGTTCACACATCACTCAATTTAAAAAAAAAAATTCTATGCCAATTTTCTTCAGCCAGATGTTGATCTATTTTTTCAAATACCTTTTGTTATCTAGTAACTTCATTTTACGGGGAAACATATAAAACAATTTGGCAGAAAAAAAATCCTTTAACCAAATGCTGGCCAAATGTCGGTCTTCGTGGTGTAGTGGTCAAGACGCTTGACTCACACACGGAAGGTTCCGGGTTCGATTCCCGGTGAGAACACAAAAATTAAATGTGATTTTTCTCAAGCCTGAGTGTTCTGTGACGTAATTCACCACTGTAATTGGGCCTCCTGGCCTGTTGTGGTGCAAAAAAAAAAAAGATAATAAAATGCTGTGTTATGTGGAGGCAGTTTAAGTGCCTACTTTACACACTGTGTAGCATTCACCATTCTGCCTATGTTTGAAAATACAATCTGTTGATTTTTGTAGAGCTGAAACCTGTAATGATGCTGGTAAGATTCAACTGACTGAATTATTTCACCACATACTGGGCAACACGTGTAAATATTATTACTTTGTCTAGATTTTTGTAGAACAGGACTGGATTTCCCCCCCAATTTTTAGAAAATTAACAAAATAAGGTGACCGTGAGTCACAACTCACGCTCAACTGTATTAAAATACTAGGTGAGTTGCAAAACTCGCATTGACTCATTCATACGTTTGTCATATGAATATTGTACTGTATTTAATTTTTTTTGTGATTGGCTCAAAAGTAGAAAAACCCTGCAGAGCGGATTTTGTAACAATTATGAGCGATTTAACCGCCTTACCCATACCAACGTACGTAATACGGCCACAATATTATTGCACGAACGCAACAAGGCATATCCCGTACGTCTAGGTACAAAAAAATGTAACCGTAACCGCACAAACATTTGTGATATGTCAAATTGTTCCTACTCGCCCTACGCATACGAATACGTTATACGGCGAGTTTAGTATGTGTTTGTGTTTTGTTAGTATGAGGAAGGAATCGGTAAAAAGTCACAATTCACGAGCCTCTTCATATTTAGCAGTTCATCTTCAGTTCAGAAAACTGGCCCAAGGAAAGGTGTCTCGGTGTTCATTTTGAACACCAACAATCGCTGGCTACCTTATTTACATTACATTCAATCCAAAATATACAGCAACAACAACAGACCATCACGACGTTTCTCCGTAAGATGATAATATTTAGATAAAAAGATGATAATATTTCAAATCTGAAAACATGAAAAAACCATTGGGTATCGCTAACGACTCGGACAAACGTGCACCCGCGCCAACTTCCCGAGGCTACTAAGTACTGGACTACGTGACTGACTGTGACGGGCGTAAATTCTTTAATATTTTCTTTATACGCAACAATGCGAAACATTGGTATACTGTGAATATACTTTTGATAATATTTGTAATTTATCCCCGATTTTCGATAAAATGCTTTTTTTGTGCCTAATAAGTACTTATTATTTAATAACAAATTATTTCAGTCGATACGTAAATGTGTAATGGAGGAATACTGAAAATCTAAACCCAATATTTATTATATTTATAAAGATATTATAGTTATTAGACACAATGTGTACTAGCTACACATCACCAGGGAGGGAGGGTTAAAAACCTTTATGATATTAATTTTTATAATACATTTACATTTTCATACAATGTTCTATATTTTCATTGTCTGTTGTTACTTTCGTTAATCACATAATTATTTTCAGGTAATGTAGCTAACCTTTCCAGAATGTCACCAATAAAATAATTCATGAACAATCTTGAAATGTGTTTAAAGTAACACAAAGTATATAAGAGAGAATATGTTAACATAATGATAATTTGTAGGATAATTATATTTTCTTTGGAAGGAATTTTGCAGGGAGAATAAAGAAAATAAAGGATTCTCAAAAATCTGTTCCTGTTAGAACCTGTTGAACCGGTTTGTGGTCTCGTGGCTAGTGTTGCGGACTCATGGATCAGAGATCCGAGGCTCGAACTCCACTCTACCCTAACTCGATTCCCATTTTCTAATGGCGAGTTATTAGATAAAACATAACACAAATATTTCTTTAAAAAAAAAAAAACTATTATCACATTTAAATTTGTTCAATTAAAATTCAATAGGGTATTTTACAATTATTACAATAATAATGGTATCATATGTTTTTTACGCGCGACATCAGATAAATTATCGACGGTGATTTTACATATTCATGTCTTGAATCACAAAACAAGATATTTCACACCCTAAGTGACAAACAGTAAGTATTACATTATCCCGCCATACTTGTACGCTTATGCAACCGAGTGCACTTGTAACGCTTGTTAGAAGTGCACTCGGTTGCATGACGTGTGACGTCAAAGCGACATGACGCCAACTGCGAGTCGTTTTGTATGTGCTCGATAAACGCTTTTCATGCATTGATAGTATCATTAAAATTCTAAATATTCTATCTAAATATTTTCAATGTTATTTCCAGATTTATAAAAATATTTAAGTTTGTAAGTGAAAATTCTTGATGGAAGTTCATTGTAATTTATTATATAAATAAAACACGAGTGATACTTTAATCCACAAATTCGGAATATCCATTTGTTGATAATGATCCTTAAGATAAAAATAACTTTATTTAATTTACTTACATACAACTTTGAATTATGTATCCTTACCTCTGTTCTGTATAGATACATTTAACTTTTTAATAAAGATACCAGTCTCGAAGATGTCGCGAAAGCGATGAAACCGGTCACTGGATATTCCAAATTTGTGGATTAAAGTATCACTCGTGTTTTATTTATGTAATAAATTATAAAAATACCCTATTCTTTTATAAAATTAGAATAAAATCCTCCTTTGAAAGTATTTTTAAAAATACATTATAATGGATAGCTTAAATAGAGCAATCTTTGTAATATACCTCAAAGGCGCTTTAGAAAAGCGATAATATGGAATTTAAATTTAATTTCATCCAAACCCTTCAGTAAAACAATTTAATTTGTGATTATACGCTAAATAATTATTCAAATGATCTTGAAGCATCATTTCTTTTTATCTCTCGTTAATTTATGATTATTAGGCACCTAATTTAAATGTTTGTATTGTAACTACTACTTGTAATAAGTACCAAATGTTCCAATGAAAATTAAAATAAAAAGTGAACTTGGTTTTAAAAAGGAATAAACCCAATAAAGGTAGTTGAAATAAATAATAATATACAGGATACCTTTTGAGGAGGGATATTTTGGATAGGAGAGTAGCAGTAGGGAATAATACTTAATCTTCACCGCACAAGCAAACGTCTGGAAGACAACAATATAGACATGTTTAAGAAGGCTGTTACAAACAATATTTGGAGTTAATCTTTATAGACAAGTACTAAATTTTTTAAATTAGGTATTTCACACTAATGACATAAGTCAATTTAAGTTATTTAAAAAATACATTAACCGTCTTTGTACAGATTTATCTTACTTTACTGTCTTTTACTTTACCATCTTCTAGTTAGTTTCATACTTTATTATCTTGTACTTATTTTCATCACTTTACTGTCATCTACTTATTTTCTTGCATTACCGTCATCTACCGGTTTTCTTACTTTTGTTATTCCCTTTCTGCACCTAATGGTGCAAAGGGCACTACATTAGGATAAAAATTGCAGCGCATCTTGATCAGTTTTGTCACATGAAGGTAAGATGATCAGTCTCAAGCTTCAGGTGTCAGTCTAGGAACTACGAAATATTCTGGCGTAAAAACACTTTTTTAAATAAATCAACCATCTCTTAATTTACTGTCATCTAATTATTTTCTTACGTTTAATTCATGAACATAGGATTATCAAACATGAGGTAACAGTATACAAACAAAAGCAATGGCGATCTTAGCGTTCCTATGCGCGGGCTGTCATTGCAGATTATATTATCGCTCGTTTACAACACCACGCTAGACTTATTTTTTTTACTGTTTTTTTTTCACCACAACAAGCCAGGAGGCCCAATTACAGTAGTGAATTACATCACGGAACACCCAGGCTTGAGAAAAATCACATTTATATTTTTTGTATTCTCACCGGGAATCGAACCCGGAACCTACCGTGCGTGAGTCAAGTATCTTGACCACTACACTACGGAGGCCCCTAATGCTCATGGCAAGAGTTTACAAGAAATGCACGGCCAGTGTTTTTGGTTCAAGAGTCGCCTGGGACTTAAAACCCACCAATGTAAAAATCGAATTTAATTATGAACAAAATACCTATGTAAACTATAAAAATAAAAATGTTTCAAAAAAATATATAATACAACAGACATACTCGAATGCACATCATTAATTATTTTAATCTTTGAACTTGTATTCGATACATTTTTAACAAATAAATGAATTCAGATTGCATTTGTTTTTATGTCACTATTTGTACAAATGTTATCAACATATGCGACACACATACAAAGTTTCTACGAGCCAATCTTTATTGGGTTGACCTAGGTCGAATTTCTGCTATTTTGCATCATTACATAAGTTAATAATAATACATTTTATATTAACATCTCCTCCCAAAACTTGTTTGTGTCCGAGCGGACTAAGAATGCAGTTCTGATATAATATAAAATAGAACCAGCATTTTAACCCGAGAGTTATAATCTAAAACTTGTTTTTAGGGGGTTAAATGTAAAAACGCCACCGTCCATGATCGCTGTTTTTGGGAAGACCAATAAAACCATGAGCAAGTTCAAAGTGCACATTGAACTAAATATGAATAGTCTTTTCGCTATGCATAATTTGCACAACTTAAAATAAATAACATTTTAAAATTAAAATAAAACAACTTTATTTCAACAAACTATGACAAACTCTTATTTAATAGTTTATCAGGACAAAATATGTTTTACTGCTTTATTTCTTTTTATAATGTATTAATATTGTAATAATGTTTGTATTTTATTAAATAAAGACTAAAAAAAAACAATTTTTTTTCAATTTTATTACTGACAGGTTTCGAAGCTACATAAGCTTCCTTTTCGAAGTATAATTTAGTAATTAATGTTATCAATTTTTTTAAAATTTAAACATCACCATCATCATTCCCTTTCCACACCTAATGATGCATAGGGCACTGTATTGGTACACTGATCGCAGTGTATTTTTGTTACACGGAGTTAAGATGATCAGTCTTAGGCTTCAGGTACCAGTCCAGGGACTATGAAATAATCTAGTGTAAAAACACTCTTTTAAATAAATATTTCATATTAACCATGTCGGGAATCGAACCCGAGACCTCTTGCATGGTAGGCAAACACGCTGGCTGACTACTAAATATTAAACCTTAATATATGGAGGTTATAAGACGAGTCTTTTTGACTTTTCGCTAGTGGTTTTGTTAGTCTTCCCAAAAAAGTGATTGTGGACAGTGGCGTTTTCTTCTTTTAAATCCCTCAATTATAACATTAAAATTGTAAAAATCCGCTCTAAATTTGGTTTCAGATTTTAAAAAATACCGTTTTCTATTTTGTTTTACTATATAAAAAATCAAATGAAAGAAAATGGCATATTTTTAAACCAACTCTATTTGTTGTAAGAAAATATTTTGCATTTGATGTTATTTTTTAAAAAGATGAACAGAAATGAGAAAATGAGATCAAACCTCAGAATCAAACCAATAAATTTTAAAACAAGCAATTTCTAAAGATGTTAGTGCAAGTGGAAAACGTATATGAAAGTGTGAGGTAGCCCATGCGTGTTACTGGATTTTATGTGGAATGTTAGCAACAAAATCAGGTCAAATGAAAGCATTTTAAAACACAAATTAATACTTAACTATGAGCATCATTTAATTAGTATAATTACATTGCACACTTACGTAACTAACCCATTGCACCACTAATAAAGATGACATAATTTGTTTATACAACACACTATTTAATTTTGACACATTTTTTTATTACAATATCATTAAGACTAAATTAATATTTTGTAATAAATAATGTGAAATAAACTGTGATTATTACATTTTATTATGGAATCAGTAACCGAAATATACTTATTTATGTCATTTTTATGAATAAAGTTATTGTCATTCAGTTTTAATGTAAAAAAAAATCACTTCAAAGACAAACCGGCGAATCGAATAATCTAATCTAAATAAAACATTTAAGTTTGTAAGTGAAAATTCTTGATGGAAGTTCATTGTAATTTATTATTTGAAAAGCGGTGAAACCGGTCACTGGATATTCCAAATTTGTGGATTGTTAACTCGAGACAAGATCTGGACTTTTTTGGTTTAAGTTTACAACGATTTAAACGAGCACTAAATAAATAGTCCAGATCTTGTCTCGATGTCCCTTATGTTTGTCAATGCTTCTTTTTTTTTTTAATGTTTTAAACTATTCTTTTACTGTAATATTTAAACCCTATAAATTGTATACATGGACAATGTCCGTTAATAAATAAATAAATAAAGTATCACTTGTCTTTTATTTATATAATAAACTAATCTAAATAATCTAATCTAATCTCTTTAAACAATGATTACTTTAGTAATTTAACTTCTAAAATTTTACATGATTATTTTTTTGCAAATCTGAAAATGCAAGGTAATCATCAATCAGTCAGCGTTATTTTGTACATTTTGGATCAAAATAAGGATGCGTTTAAAATCAGGTTGTGGTCCCGCCGATAGTGTCGCGGACTCACAGATCATAGGTCCGAGATTCACACCTCACTCTATTGCAACTTGGTTCCCATTTCCTAATAGTGAGTTATTTATGACTTGTTGAAAATGAGCCCCAAAATTGAAATATTGACAAATGAAAAAAATAAATATTTAAAACCAATTTGTGTACATCGCAATTAAATATTTTCTGAATCAAAATATCGCTAGTTAAACCAGCCGGTCTAAAGAATGTACAGTATTTTTCGTTAATGAAATGAATAAAGTAAACAAAAAAATCAGTCAAGAATGCAAATAATTTAAGAAAAATATTAAAAATTACATTCCTAATTCTTTTAGATTAAAAAAGAAATGTTTAAATAAAGTTCCAGAAAAATGACGATTAAAAAAAACATATGTTTTTAAGTACTTAAAGGAATTTCCTAGTAGGTATTCAGACTGAATCTCAACCAACATCAATAAACGTTTCAGCTCTTTTACTTTACAAATGTCAAAAGATGGGAAATTTGAAGAAATAAGGATGTTCAAACAAAGACAGAATAATAAATCCAGCCAATAACAGATCATAAGCCCTGTAAACGCCTAGACTTTCAAATTTCATTCTTAAAAATGTTGTCCATCTCTGTTGAGGTACACCTATGTCCGAATTCAATAACTTTTCTGTTCCTTATAATATTCCTTATAATAGTAATTAGTAAATAATTAGTAAATAGTTAGAAAGTTTTAAAACATTGCAGCTAAATAATAGCATAATATGAGTAAGCATTATTGATTGGGAGCATGCCATGAGTCACTTGCGATATATTTGTACAAGATACATGAAAATACTTTTTTCGTCTGACTATTCACATTCTAGAATGGAATGTTATTGTGGCGTATTATCTTTATGCAACTGTATGCATTCTTATTCAGAATATACAATAATGCATACTTGGAATTATATCGTGAAATGTGTAGTATGTACAAATTTGCAAAGTGTAATATTTGATTTGTTGATTATATAAAATGTTTTTCCTTGACCATAACTCGGAAATGAAGATATATACCAAAACCAAAGGTCTAAATGTGGAATATTGAACTAATTTACGTGAATATATATTGTTTTAATATTGGATTAAAATAACATGAGAAATAAAACAAAATATTATCAGGCCAGGAATCCTTGAGACACGATACTCTAACAGAAAAAGTATTTGCCTTTTAAACATAGTTTCGCTGGTGTGAAACCAATCTCTTCAGATTTCTAAAAACAGTTCTGAAGACTGCGGGTCTTGCTATCAGTTTCCATCGTGCTAAAAACAATTATTTTCATCAATAAACGAGTTACTCATTAAAAATTTCAATTTCATAAACCACAATTTCAATTCATTTAAACTGTTTTCATTGTCTTTTTCACTGTGCGTGTGACAAATTTTATGGAAGGCTTTTTGTAGGATATTGTTAATCTTTCTCATGACTACATTGCAAACACGAATGGTAGCAAAAACCGTTTATTTGTATTAAATTCAGTTACGAAATCTATTTCCACAAATTTCATTAATGTGAAAGATGTCGATCTCCAAAGTGATCGTGTTCAGTGCCTGACTCGACATCGGCATGATCGGAGGCAAGATGGTTCTAGAAGCCGGGAGGTAAAACGAGAGATATCCACCCAGAATATAAAAATTGATACTCTCCAAAATGATCGAGTTCTCGATATAACCTTTTATCGGCCTGAAGAAATGGGTCAGAGTGATTCCATTCCTTCTATGTTGTTGCAAACTGTTGGTCCTCATAATGCCCGAGAGGAATGCAGTGGGATAGAGCCACGGACAACTACCATACTCCCTTATTTATAGCATTGTTTTAGTATACTAACACGCAAATACGTATCGCGAGGTAATTACTACAACTTGATAACTTCAAAATCAGCATTTGAGTTGACCACTAAAAACACTTTTTTTTCATCGTACATGAATGCTACAAATAGGCAATCATGCATTCAAATTATTACATTGTAATATATATTTGATGAATCACGCTTGCCTATTTGTAACATTCATGGAGGAAAATACAAATATGTATGTGATTTTAATGGGCAACTTAAAACTGCTGATTTTGAAGTTATGGTAACTATCCCACAATATTATTTTTATAAAGTTTATTTTTATGCCTCAAAAACCGGTCAACATATTAATTTTAATTGAGTGATTTTACACACTTTCTTATATTTTTTAATGCAGTTCTGTATGTGAAATAGAACCAGAACCCTGGACGCGTGCTTTCAGATAGATGGCTACTTTCAGGTAAAAATCCTAAAAAAGGAAATTGAGCGGAGATAAGTCTTCCGCCTAGTTTAGAGGTTGGTTCATTTGTCTACCATGTTTGAGATCCCGGGTTCTATTACTTACCCGTAATGGTTTAAATGAAATATTTGTTTAGAAGGTTATTTTACACAATATTTCATTGTCCCTGGACTGGCAACCGCAGCGTAAGACTGATCACTTTACCTTCACGAATCAAATGATTAGGATTCATCGCGATTGGAGTACCAATGGAGTGCCATATGTACTACTAGATGTGGATAAGGAAATTAATTATGATTTGAAACTAAATAAATATGTGGTAAAATTATTTCATATTAAAATAAATACAATAATCAAATGACAAAATTCAGATGCTATTTGCTATTGAGGAATTTGAGATCTTAGATATGAAGCAATTATATAAAAGGAACACTCCCACACTACCAGAAATCAAACTAGAGGATGGGTCATGGGGTCTATCACAAACTCTGAATTCGGGCAAAGAAATTTCAGGTTTCTGGGCCCCAAAATATTCAATATGTTATTCAAACATTGCAATACCATGACCCGGATTCGATTGAATAAATTTGTAAAAAATTGGGTACTGGGTTTGGGTCGAAAAAAAACAGAAAATTTACTCAAAATACATTCTTAAATAATTAATGGTATGAATTAATATTGTACAACTGTATAGTAAATAAACTAGTAGGTAGTAATGTTATTGTTTATTTTTGGATAAAAATGTCTGCCTTAAAACAGGTTGTACCTAGTTAGGCAGAATAAACATGATCCAGAGAAATCTATTATTAAGTGTGTATGTAGTAGATAAAGTAATTGTTATTTTTGTTAATAAACTATGTATTTAGTTTGAAATAGATCTATCCAAAATAGTATAATAATGTAAAAAGCAATAAGCACTGCCGGTAGTGTCCACAAAATTAAGTGCACTCAGCGGTTTACAAATGATGGGTGTCTCCTTAAGAGACCGAATAAGGAATGAGGAAATAAGACGCCGTACAAAGGTGACAGATTCGCAGAAAGAGTGGGAAGACAAAAATGGCAGTGGGCGGGTCATGTGGCGAGACAAGAAGTCAATAGGTGCACCCTCAGAATACCAAACTGAAATAAATGAAGGTGGGAGACCACAGAGGAGATGGACTATGACACCGTTGAACTCGCGAGACATGGGGGGAAACAGATTGCCCAAGACAGAGAGACACGGAAAAATTTGGAAGAAGCCTATAAAGAAACAGGCAGATAAGAAAAAGAAACGGCAAAAGTTATTTATAAATTCATCTAATAGAATACATTATTGCTTTACAATATAAAACAATAACTGTCCCGATAAACTATGAACTAAAGCGTGTCATCAACTATGACATTGTAATCTCATCTTTAAAATAGACATTACACTTCATGCAAGTTCATGAACCGTTCTACCCACTACACGATACCATATTATATTGAATTCTTTTCAAAGAATTTTTTTGTGATTATCTGTTTTCGCTATGACTAAACGTAGGTATTACAGGAAGCTGTGGTTTTATGTATAAATTAATATTACAAAATACAAAAGAATTATTGAGTTTCAAATTTACATTCTCGATTCAATTAATTATTGCTCGACATCGAGGCCACAGTCGAGACTGAAGAGAACCAGATTCTACCTAAATCCACAGAAGCATTTCCTGAGAAATGAGGTTGTCGATTGTTGGAATGAGCTACAAGAGCCGAGCCCTCTCAACAGCTTCAAAAATGAGCTAGATTTGTTTCGGACAAGAGAAAATCCACCAGCAACTAACCTTCGTTAAAATAGATTTAACTCTCGTGTGGCTCTTGATATTACGTAAGTTTACATAGAATACAAGACTTTATATATGTATCTCTTTTATCATCATTCCCCTTTCCGCACCTGACGGTGAATAGGGCACTGCATTGGAACACCAACTGCAGCGTAACTTGATCAACTTTTTTTCATCACATGAAGGTAAAATGATGAATCTTACGCTTCAGGTATCAGTCCAGGAGCTATGAAATATTCTAGTGCAAAAACACCTTTTTAAATAAATATTTCACGTCGGGAATTGGACCCGAGACCTCTTGCGTGGTAAGAAACGCGCTAACCACTACACCACAAGGCCGACTAATCTCTAATTGAAAAAAAATATGTATTAAGTCATATTTTGCTATAACATGGCTAAATTATGTTATTATTTTACAAATTATGGAAAATAGATTATTAAACATATCATAATGTGTTAATTTTATTTAAATTAAAAAATATCTCATATTTTGCTTAATGTAACACGACATAACAGCACTGTTTCCAGAGAGATTTTTTAGTAGTCTTTTAAGATTTAAGCATATCAGCTTTAAGGTGTTGGCTTAAAACTAAATAATAATTATAGTATTGGACATTACTTGTCTAATAAATTGATTGATTAAGTAAACAACAAAGAAGTTATTTAACTTGAAGGCATACAGACAGAAATAAAGATTTGTGGCCCATTAAAACATTGAAAATAAGCACGACTGAATTTTAATTTCCTTGTTAGTGTTATAATTTGTATTAACATGGAATTTATTTTGTTAATTTATTTGGTTTATTGAGTAATTGAGTAAGTAAGCAACAGGCAAGTTGACACGGTCTTTGCCTACCTTGATCGGTCGTATCGAGTTGGTGTGAAACTTCAATCATTCTTGGAAACTGGATAACAAAACATAATGAGATCGGATTGGCGAGGGTTTCATGCAAAATCGGACAATATTCCACATTTATAGACGGGGGAAAACCATTAGTTCCTTAATAATATATCGGCTATACTCAACTATTCCTTTTACTGCTCTTTCGTCTTAGTATTTTTACCATCGCGGTTAAGGAGATCATTGAGATAATTAAACACTGCATACATGGAAAGTAAAAATATTCGATGAGTTAAAATTAACTTATTTTTGAGTAGTGTGTAAAGTTAAGTTTCTTGTACTGTTATTTTTTTGTTTGGCATTTAAAAAATACAGTTGTCTATTATTTTAAATAGTATGATATAATGTACAAGGTATATTTTTCCATGTATTTTTTTGTAGCATCTATCTATGTAGGTAAGTTGTATGATGTGTCTGGTGGGGTATTGGTATGGTATCGCCCCCATAGGCAAGAGGCAACGCAAGGCGATCCCATCATCAGTTTGAATATTTTTATATTTAAACTGATGATGATGGGATCACATTAATTTAACAAAATATTTTTTATTTTTTACTTTTTAATTTATATTTTATTGTTAATGATAATATTTTTAACATCTTTTGTAAAGGTTGCTGAGTTGATTTACAGTAAGGAATTTCTAGTACACTATAACTGTAGAATGTATCTTTGTGCATGTTTTTTTTATTTATTTGGTCTTAAAATAGTAAAAATATTATAATATATGAATGTCCTAATATTGATGATTAATTAAGAGACACTCAATTCAATTCTAAGAAACATTTTAATATGCTGATATTTTTTCAAATTAATTTTTGTGACCTCTACTCATCACTGTAAAACTAACATGGTTCTTATATTAAGTATGAATAATTACTTAAAGCTTTCATTCGCCGCTTGTAAGTGTCCGTCGAGTGGGTACAATGAGGAAGTTCAGTGGTTTTTAAGAAAAATATATGTGTTAATAGACTATCGAACAACGCTAAATCAAAAAATATATATTTTTACGTATTGTGTTAAAAGCGCTATGATTTTCCAAAGTTTTGAAATTTTTTAATTACTCCGTCCGTGATGTCACAAGTTCTCGTCAAAGAATTCTGCTGATAGGCGAGTTAGCTTTCCGGAAACTGGAAATCTATCACAACACTATCATTGGTTGATTTGGAAGAACTTGTGATGTAATTCATTTTTATAAATTTTTTCATACATTTTTGATAGACTTCGCCATACAATTAAATGCTCTAACTTTTCCTGCATGTAAGAAAATATTTTTTACATCCAATTTCTGTATCAATTGAAATGTTAATTTACAATCAAGTTTAAAGTCAGAAAACACGATAATTAATAATAATTGGGAGATAATGCTACGTACTGCTGATTAGCTAAAGTGAATGCATTTTACTATACAAACATGATAACATATCACCTAAATAAATTACATGTTAGTCGCTACCCAATAATGTACAATGATTAATACATTTGTTAGGTTATTGTGATCACTATGGGACATATGACTTTGGATAATAATAGTCGCTTAGTAAAATTAAGCAAAGTATAAAAAAATTATGCTTTATTTTTTACATAAAAACAATATACAGTAAAACCTCGTTTTTGCGTTCCTCAATTTTACATTTTCCCGCTTTTTACACCAAAATGTTCAGGACCCATTTTTCTTCATACATTTTAATACAAATATTCCCCCCAATTAACATATTTCACATTTTTCATCACCCTGGATTTACGTTAAAATTTTTTTGGAATTCTATTGATGTGTCAAAAATCCAAAATTACATTTTAATAATGGCGCCACCGCGTGTGCCACACGAATGAAGAATAAAATCAAGTAAAAAAAAAAAAACTAATAAAGGATAAATTATTGTCTTAACGTATATTCAAAGCAGGTGCTAGGAACAATAAAGTTTTAATATCAATAAATTGCGCTGTTTAAAACATAACAATAGAAATATTTAAATTTATAAAAAAGACGGTGAAAAAAGGTGGCATAAAAGTGTGAAACCGACCTATATGACAGTTGTTTTTAGTGATGCCATAGAAAAAAAAAGTGATACCGTATAAATAAAATTATCATGGTGCAACAGCCATGAATTTTTTTGCCACAAATCCGGGCATTTTTTTCAGATCGCTTCATGCAAACGGCGTTGAACTTGTAGGTAGTACTCCTGATTGATTTTTAAAAATACCCTAATTATCAAGATAAAACTAAAGTTTGATTAACGAAATTGAACCCCGATACGATTGTTCTTGGAAGGTTGAAAACTTAGATGCAGATTTATTCTTGCAAAGGTTTTCTTTTAAAAGTGCTCTCTGTTGATGGAGTTCTTTTTGTTCATTTGATGGTACAAATATTAATATTTCTTTCTAACACTGAACTTCCTCATAGCAGAATAAGAGCAATAATAATTATGAGCGAATATTGGTGAGTGATATAGGTGAGTGCGATTCAGTGAACATACCTGAGTCGGCCATCTCATCGATCTGGGACTCATACTTCAGGAAATATGGGCGGATAATTCTGCGGTAGATGAAGAGTGACCCGTTCATTTCAAAGGGAATGAAACACCAGATTTGGAACACACACTGAAAAAAGTACATTATTAGCAAGAGAAAACAAGTGAGGAATAATGTTTATTTGCGGTGTAAACAAAACACTTTATTACTATTTTAACGATAGTTCATTGTTGGCGTATTTAAACTTTTCCTAGGCAAATCTAGCCCATTTTTGTATGACTACACGTCGAGACCAGATCTTGTCACAGTTTATTCCAACCATCAACAACCCTATTGCTCAGGAAATGCTTCCATGGGTTTGATTAAATCTGGTTTCCTCCAGCCTGAGATTGTGGCCTCAAACACCACTTTTAAAGAAAAGGTGTAGTTTAAAATAAAATTTAACCAATAAGGTGTAAATTTGAAACCAGTGAATCTAATCATATTTGTTTTAACGATATTTCAATCATAATTTTGCATCATTTAATTACTGCGAGACTTATTATTTAATTTATTAATTGAAAATTATGAATGATTCATACATTCACAAATTTACTATACATACAGTAGGTGCACAAATGCCGAGATCTGTACATTATGTATGGATAAAACAAACTGAATAGACAAAATCTAGAAAAGAGACATGAGCTGGTTTAGACACGTGGATGGCAAAAGAACAGCTTAAAAGATTTACGATACGTATGCTGGTAGATGCTGAAATCGAAGAAGACCAAGAAAGCAGTTCTTACGAACTATGCCCAGAACTCTCCACTTATACGTTTTGCTAGTGAATATAATTTGAACTTTCCCCTTATTGATCCATTTGATTGTAAAAAAATAACATTTAAAATGCGCATCTTAAAACATACTTTTTTTGTCTTATACTTAGTTTCAATAATAAAGTCTTATTTTATCTTATTTTATTATATTTTATCTCTAATTCTTAATATTTTATTTATAATTTCGACACTTGACACTTGTGCAATATTTGCACACATGTCCACCCTCATTCCAATATAACACCCACTCACCCACCCTCTCACTCACTTACACTCACACAAACACACTAGTATGTATTGTACGTGTATTTAATTTATTTCTGTGCATATCTGTCATTGGTTCTATTCTCTGTATATTTTATTTGTTATATTTGTGTTACATGTATTACGGTTGATATCCCCAATAAATAAAATAAAAATAAATAAAAAAAGACATAGCATTACCATATTCAACAAATATTTGAAGATATATATATATACATAATAATCAGTAGAGGAAGCGATGTCTGTATGCAAAAGACAGAGTGATATGGCGTTATATCCTCTCTGCCTACTCCTACGGAGGAACGGCGTGATGGTTTGTTGTTGTTATTGTCAAACAAGAAAAGCTGCCCAAAGGAAGGGTTACAGGAAGCTCTCTGTAATCTGGTAGCAAGAAGGTAATTCGGAAGTGCAAAGTATGCACTTCTTTGGATTCAAGAAATGTGTGATGGTTTGTTGTTGAATTATGGCCTTTTGGGCTGTGCTCATAAGCCATAATAATTAAAAAGGAGGAAACAATTAGTAATCGTAATCAGTCTCGATAGTGGACCAACACGCATGTGAATTTAATATTCAAACTAAGAATATATAGAGAATTGAAAGAAAAATCCACATGTGAATATGGAAGTCAACCACCGGGGGAATGGTAAATGTTAGTGAGTAAAACATGGATTAACAAACTTATTTATCCCTTCGCCCACGAAAAATTTCCCTGAGCCCACAAAATTTGTAAAACCGGGTTGTATGGTAAGACTAAACTATCTTGAATGCTTTTTAACTAGTCAGGTACCTTTTGAAAGCCTCTTTATAGCCATCGCCCCCCTAGACCCGTCCCTCAATTCTATCGCCTCCTGAAGGCCTTCAGCGCCCACAAGGGGGTGTTATCAGCCACTTTGAGAAAGATTGGTGTGAAGTGATCACACAACCCAGCCGATGAAAGATCATAAGCTCTGTAAATGACTATACTTCAATATTCTTAACAGCTTCATCTCTCTTGAAGAAACATTATTTATTTATTTATATTTGGATAATTTATATAGCGCCGTTTTTGTGAAAATCACCTCAAGGGCGCTATAAATATTGAATGAGTTGATATTTTATTAAGAGAAAGGCAAATGTTTATCAGTGATTGAATTAGAAAAGCTGCCTATTTCATACAAAACAACTGTTCTAAATAATAAAAGGAATACTGGTAAACATTGCTTTGCACTGATTCGATTTACGGCGATTTACAACTACGTCGGTTGGTGCGGGCGTGGGATTCCCCGGTTCGGCTAACACCAGACGACAGTAGGCGCCGCGATTCTAATAGCACACACTTTTACACGTTGATTTATTCTATTACCGTGTACGCGAGCAGCCTATTGTGTATGTGAAATTGTTCCCGAGTTAGTTTTCCCTTTGTTTTTAAGAAAAACAAAAAGGTATGATTATATTTTGTATTTTATTATTAAAATTAAAAGAATAATAAAATATTTGAAGTTTATGCTATGATTCTGCAAGAAAGGAAGCAATAATCAAGGCAAATGAAATTGGATGCTTTTTTCAAAAAAGTGTGAGAATTTAATTTAGTGCGGATGAACTGGTGAGTTAGTATTTATTATAAAAAAGATTATTTGTATCAAGAGATTATTTATTTTGTAAAGGAATTTAAACTGTATTTAATAAATACATTCATAATTTATTTTGTATATTATATATATAGGATACTAGCGGACCCGACAGACGTTGTCCTGCCCAAATGTTGGCATGTCAACTATTACCTTAGAAAAAGACGTTTCATTGATAAGTAGGTACCCAGGTTCTTGTTTATGGTTGAATTCCAAAACATGAAATAAATATTTTTTCAAATATGGCATTCTTTTTGCAAACATCAAACTCCGGTCTTCTCACTGACAGAGGGATGTACTTACGTAGGAATACGATTTTTTAAAATTTATTGAATTTAATATTATTTTAGTATTACCAAAAATCCAGTAAAATGAAATAAATGGGTAAAAATTTTAAGAAAAGAATCTGATTGAGATCCACAAAAAATGAATGTTGTTTATAAACATTCAAAAACAAACTTTTTTATACACAAATAAACAACATTTTTCCATTTTTTGGAAATGCATTCTCCTCAAATGCAACCCTGGTAAATCGACGAATAAAACATTTGTGCTCCTTAATTCTTTTTTACAGATTAGATTTAAGATTTTAATATCTACGAACACGCACAGCGCAAAGATCTATATTTCTCCGAAAACCGCACGTTAATCGGTTAAGCCGTTTAGGAGGAGTTCAGTGACATCACACATACAGAGGAATTATATATATATAAAGATATATTAAATAAACATGTTAGATTGTTCTTAGAATGTTGACACGGAACCTAACCTTATATCTTTCATTATATTTGTGTTCATTTTACGCCGGTGTCTCTCGGAATAGAACCCCGGCGTAAAACGACGTTTACCTGTATTGATTTTAATGTAAGTTTAAGTGGCCAATGAAACCCTGTAACATCCTAGAATGCCATATTCCTTCTCTAAAATATTCTACATCTCTGTTGTAATATAATTTTATAACTTAAAAATGATAACTTATGCCTCAAAATAATGTTTATTTGGCATATCGGCATCTAATTATGTTTATGTGCGAATAATAATCATTTAATAAATCGCGTGCTTTTTATAGGTGTTCATTCGAGTGTTTTAAAACCAGTTTTGACATTCTACCCGCGGCGTAGATTCACATGACGGCCAATTAACCTATCAATATAGAATATAGTCACACAGCTCATAGGTTAACGCGCCACATATTATATATAAAACACATACCTGTCATTCAATTATTTGACCGACCGCAAGTACTCATACGCGATTAGCAACGATGTACGTACGGCAGAGATGAATGTACGGCGAAATTGTGCAATATAAATAGTTTTAGAACAGGTTGAAACGGAATGCATGAATAAAATATGATGGAATCGATAAGGGTCGTTACCTTGATCAACCAATACAGGGGGAACCAGCTGACCAGAGTGTCTGAGAAATATTCTACAATAGAGAATACTGCGTACACCACCCAGTATGTTAGCCATTTAGTATCATCATCCTTCTGGGGCGATTCGATGGCCTTCATGGACACATATGCGGGATAAGCGAAACCGATCGTGTTGCATACCAACTCAGCGCCGAAACCAAACACCAAATATATGGCTAAGAATGCCGAGAACCCTGAAAAATAAATCCCATGTAGTAACAGCTAAAAATAGAACAAAAAGTCACAAAAAATGACAGTGCGTGAGACCGACCGGCACATAAATATAGACGATTAACACCAGTTTTGGCCTCCGCGAGTTCTAAATATCTCGTCCACGGCTTTGATTTGTCTTTCAGGCTTTTCTCGAGGACATCTTTGTACTCGTTAAATTTAGAAGCCATTTTTATGTATTTTATGAGGCTCGGAAGATACGCAAAATCCGGACAACACGAAACCGTTGACGAATAGCTTTCTCGACGAATTCAACTCGATTTGACTGGATTTGACTTCCTCACTCTAGTTTTTAATTTTCACTTCATTTTGACTCACCTACCAGTTTCCGGTCAGAAGTGCCACAACTACAAAAATAGTATTTGACTCGAATTTCTACTGGCAACATAAATATTCTTCTTCTATGTTTATTGGCTTTTTCACCTCCCTACTGGAGTGTTCTAGCCAGTATTGAGTTTAAACCATAGTTTTCACTTTTAGTAATATATTACTATAGGTAGGGGAACCCGGGGTGGAACAGGCTACCGGGGTGGAACGGGAAAGGGGCAAGAGATTCGCTACTAGCTAGTCAGTTCACTGCTCTGCGCTATATGGAACGGTTGCTGTCGGTTTCGGAGTGCGCTTACTTTGAAATTCATCGAATGTTGGAGAAAAAGCTTGAAAGTTCTAATATTTGCTCTGTTACAACAAGGTAAATATTTATACATCATTGCTAATGTAAAAAATTACATTACATGTCAATTTCAATATACTTTCGACTGACTAAAAGTCAAGTGATAACTCAAGGCCAACACTTATATCGGCTATAACTCCCGTGTTTTAAAAAACGCAACTGTCAGGGCAAAATGGGGTGGTACCCCGTTCTGCCCCTGAGAATATTTGAAAGGTATTATTTTTCTAACTAATATTATAAATGCGAAAGTGAGTTTCTGTTGGTTACGCTTTTATACCTCGAACGTCACTTTTTCAACTGCAGATGGTACGAACAGATATAAAAAAAACCGGCTGGCACTCCTAGTCTATGAATGCTATGTATCAAGCCATTGATGCAGTCATAAGTTGGAAAATAGGATACCTGGTGGCGTCTATCGGTACCAAGTGCCATAATCAACACTTGAGAAGTATGTTCGGAAAATCCAGAAACTCTTGTTAATACAAAGTCAAGAAAGTTTTGCCACCGTTTTTTTACAGATAAGCAAGAGTTGAAGCTTGTAAAACACCTGAAAGCTATGCAAAAACAACTCTTCGGAATGACTATGAAAAAATTTCCTCAACTGGTTTACCAGCTAGCAGAAAATAATAATTACAGACATAATTTCAACAGAACTTTGGAAATGGCGGGAGAAGACTGGATTAAAGGCTTTTTGAAGTGACACCCTGATTAAGGTCTGACAAAACCAGAAGCAACACCTGGAGCACGCGCTATGTATTTCATCAAAGTAGCAGTATTGAATTTTTAAATCTGCTTAATGAGATTATAGAAAAACACAAAATAAATGGTACTAGCAATTCTTTTACCGCCTCAACTTATAAGAATAATTTCGAAGAGTGTATTAAAAAGGGAAACAAATATCAAGAATGCAAAAGAAGGAATAAAAACTAAGTCAAAAAAATAAAATAATCGTAACCGGATCTGACGAAAGTTCAATTAATGGAGGCCGGTGTTCTTGTAGCGTTTGCAAAAAATGGGCGGACATGTCGTGTACGGATTTATTCTCCAATGTACAAATAATTACTCAATTATTAGCACAGATCACGGGTGAGAAATGCACAATGTCGTTATTTAGTTTATTTTTCATGTATCTACTCGTATAATAAATCACGCAAAACATATAATTGTACCGTATAATAGGTACGAGTACTTTTTTGTGTCCCGAGTTCATTTTTCATTGTGCACCGGGGGGTGGGGCAGAATAGGAAATTTATTGTTTTTTTAGACTTTTTTTTGTTGGAAATTATGAATTAAGGTTAGTTAAACACTTGTTTTTCGTAGATAAATGAGGAAATAAACGTACAAATTGACAAATAATTAAATTATTCATTTAAAACTCTCACAAATTGCAATCAAAGCTTAGCTATGCCGTTACGCCCCGGGTTCCCCTACAAGTGGTACAAGTTAGTGCGTTAGTATTTAGCATTATTACCTTATAATTACAATATAATATAATGTATGAATCGTTAATTTCAAAAATGACCAAAGTGAAAGTTTGAAATATTTATTAAAACCAAATTGGAAGGTTTGCTAATCGAATTAGTTTTATTTTTATAGTATAGGAAATATTAATTTGTTTCATTATTTTTTTTTACTGGCATGTTTTTTTCTTTCTCTTTTAAAAACATTGATTTCACACATTGATATATAAATATATATATATCTGTATACAATATATTTACAGCTAAGCACCATTAATGGATAGATATTTATATACAATTTTACATACAAGTTTATTGCGTAGGGACCATGTTGACACAGGAGAGTTGAAATATGAGTAGGGAAATAAAGTGTTATTATCGAAAAGGTTGACAATCATTTATGAGGCATAAAAAACGTAGTTTCTGAGTTTATGTATGGAGTAATTTGATAGAGAAGCGTTACTAAAACCACTCCGGCTTCCGAATCAACACCAGTAATTTTGGAAAAAACCTCACCGATATCCGAGTAATTTACTTTTCAAAGGGGTTGGATTTTCGTCAACAATATATTTAACAAGAGCAGTGGTGGCTATATAATAATTGCAAAATAATAAATATACAACGGCCAATCATAACCATTTCACCAAAAAATCTAATTTATATCCGATTTCTCAAAAAAGCATTTTTTAAAATTATTTATAAAAAGGAATAACCCGCTAAGCCAATATCTTAAAAGCTTGTCAGCAGGTAGAAAAGAGAGAATATGGAATAAAGCTTTGCAAAACATACCACAAAACCCAGAACAATTGAAAAAAGAAACTCTCTCGGATTTCTTTTTTACAACTGGCGGGAATCGAACCCGTGACACAAATTTCACAGTTAGCTGTCTAAAAAACATTGCCATGATGCCTGTCAACACTTCATTGGCACAGAGACAACACTACTACATTGGGCAACAAATTAATATACAACCTTATCCATTTAACATGAAAATATAGTGGTCTTGTCAAGCTAAAGAAAGTGTATCTTAAATAACATGCCATTGGTCGGAAGGGGTCGGACTATAATCGAAGAAACACAAAAACTGTTGTAGCAAATAAACTGTTTATACCTAAACGCTAGTAACATTATTACGTGTTACTAAAAAATCATTAAACTTAAAGATTAAAAAAATATTGTGTTTGTGTTGACGAAATAAAATAATTCAAATACATAAACAACTTTTCGGTTTTAGCATAGGGTACTGATCCTGGTTAGAATAGAAACGGTAAAAAAAAATTGAAATGAAAAAATGAAATTGAAGTGATCTGTATTTATGTGTGTTTTTTAATAAACTGTATTGCAAACGAATAAATAAATCAAAATACTTTATTTTACAAAATCCACCATGCAAAAAAACGTTTATTATTTAAGGCTTGTAGCTGACGCACTACCGACGAGTTAGCGGGTCCACCACTTTTCATGAGTTTGTCCCTTCCGCTGTTTGTAAGGCAGTGGAAACCGAAGAACGAAGCACACACTGAATTTCACTGGCGGCGGGAACCGAAGGGTGAAGCATAATCACTGGTTCACTGCAGCGAAAAGCCGATTTGACTTGTAGTCCTGAAAAGGGCTTATAATTCCAAGAGAGCGCCGCGGTCGGGATCCGTAAGGTGAGAAGTCCAGAAATCGAATCCAAGGGCAGGCGGAGGTCTTGTAACGTAGTCGGTATCGGCGGAGAGTAGAGCGAGAGATGATTCAATCACGAGTGAGTGATAAAAACTAATTTATTTGACGGCACTGCGTCCTTTTATACATAACAAATCCGCGCGGCCGACACAAGCCGACACAGGCTGGCCAATGGCGGGCGGGAGTAAACCGACCAATCCCGTCGCGAGAGAGATAGCGCGCTGTCGCCCGCTCCATTTATCTCTCTCTCGCCATGTATAAGTACTACCTCCCTCCGCCACCCACCCGCACTAGCGATATATAGAGCGAATGGACGTCAAAAGAACGGCAACAAATATTAACGATGTAAATGCGGATAAATATAAAAAACGAGGAAGACCAAGAAAGACATCAAATTACTATATCTAACTAATTATTGACGATGGACATGTCATGTTAAAATTCTGAATGATCGTCGCGGGTGCATGCTGATATGAAAAGATGTACAAATGTAGAGGAAGCGAGATTAGTATGCAAATTTAAAGCGTGTGAAACGGTGTGATAGTTAATCATTTTGTTTTGTATTTAAACATAGGCAGAATGGTAAATGCAACACAGAACCTACATAAAATTATTACTTAAACTAAACTTGACAAGACTCCCCAATTACCTTTTTAATTATGTACTTTTTTTATTTATTTATTTCACACAATTTTTTTTATTTTTTAGATGAACATCTCACTGAGCACAGTCCGTGTCGGGGCATTCATTTAAATTATTGTTCTCCATCTCTGTTGAATTTTCTTTCCCCAATCCATTAAGCTTGTAAAAACGAGTAAATCACAGTCAAACTATGATTTTCTTAGTTTTTGTTTCTTTTTGTTGTTTTTTTTCATCCCTAAGTGAGGTGTTTTAGCACGTGTCAAGTTTGAGATTGACTTGTTTAAATATTTACACACGTGTTAGTGATATACATACAAGTTACTGTGTTAGTATTCAATATTACATACAATTTACATAATATATAACTTATTTACAATTTATTACTATTTATAACTACATAGTTACATAAAAAATTTAAAATGTGTTTATTGGGTAGGGACAGGAGTTAAAATATTAGTAGGGAATGGGCGCTGATTTTAAAGAGGTCAGATAGGAACTTAGGATAACTCTCAAACTATGATCAATCTTGCCCCTCCAAAATAAATAGTTTTTTTTCTATGTTCTAGTTTACGAGTCTAATTTTTGTCTTTGTATTTAAAACAACTGCTACAGCTGTCAGTGTCAGTTCCGTGTTGCGTCCAATTTTTGTGATTATGATTGCGTGTGGTTATGTCAACTCAAGTGAAGTACCAAACAAAAACGACGATTTCTTATATTTCTGCACAATAATATTGAAATAACTCTGATTGATGCTTCCCCGCTAATCCTAAATCCTGATGTATTTAGTTTAAATCTAAATGTTTCAATCTGTCGTTTAACTGTTTATTTCGTCATGGGAAAAACATGTTGCGCTTGTGGAGGCACCGGTGGCGGTCCAGGAAAAGAAAAGATAGACTTTCATAAGTAAGTAATATTCAAAATTATTTTTTGGTCCCGCCCTTTCAATGATTTATTTAACTTTTTGTACAAGATCTAAACTGTACATTGGCGGGCTTAGATGTCACCATCCAACTTATATTTGTTGGATTTGGCCATGCCGTGTTCATTTTCGATCTTTGTCGTTTTCTGCATCCATCAACATTCGCGTCGTACATCTGTTTGTAGTTCATTCGCTGTACATGTCAAATCTAATGCGATAATGTTTGTCTCAGCCTTGTAAAGTTCACTAATCATTGACATATTAATACATGTAGACATGCCCCGAGCTCTCAAACATGATGACACTTAACTCATGCTCAAACGCTTAGTCGTGCCCACATATTTATATATTTTGATACATAATATCAAAGTATTGTGCTAACTTAACCTATTAAAATGTGTATTTCACACTCGGTTGTATTTCGCCATGTGTTTTTTACCACCTTTAAATAATAAATGCGTAATCCCAATTTCGGTCCAATAACTCCCAAAAATGAACTGTTTAGCAAACTATGCAGTTGTAAATATTTATGTTTTCTGTCCCCTGTTAAAATACTTCTTATCTCCAAAATATGTTAGAAATAGTATGAAAGCTATAAAAGTTGTAAACAATTTACCAGTCTTGAAGATGCCTACTTAGGCGAAAGCGCTCGTTGGTCAAAAAAATAAAAAAGTAAAACTAAACCAAGAAGTTCTATTGATAAATTTATATATGATTTTATCAAAATGATAAATATGTACAGTTTCACTCTGCTACCCCATTATTTCAATGCTTAGAAACGGATTTAAGCCCACCGAAACCTCTTTCTCCCACACAGTACCGTGTAAAAATAGCATGCTTAAAGAAAAACAATAGTGGATAGGTTTATTTGCATAAAATAATTTCAGATAAACAAAAAAAATTGTTTAAAAACTACAACATGACAACAAAATACTTGAAAATATTAATTATCACCCTTGTGCATACCGCACCTAATAAATAAAAGAGGGATGTAGGGAATTAAAAAAAACGAATCGAATATGTGTAATCTTTATATATATAATTCTTCTGTACGTGTGATGTCACTGAACTCCTTCTAAACGTCTTAACTGATCTACGTGCGGTTTTTAGTGAAATGTAGATCTTTGCGTTGCGTGTGTTCGTAGATATTAAAATCTTTAATCTTATCTGTAAAAAAAAGTTAGGAGCATGAATGTTTTATTCATCCACCTACTATGGTTGCATTCGACGAGAATGCGTATACTAAAATATTAGGAAGATACTTTTTATTTCATATAAAAAAGTTTGAATTTGAATGTTAACAAAGAGCATTCGTTTCTTTCCTTAAATTCGTTATAATTTCTACCCATTTACTTCTTATAACTGGATTTTTGGTAAAACTAAAATAACATTAACTGACATTCAATACATTTTTGAAAATCGCAATCCTAAATAAAGTTCACCCCTGTTAGAATAGCAGAGTTTAACATTTGCAAAAACATTTCTGTATTTAAAAAAATGATTATTTTATGTTTAAAATTCAACATTAAAAAGTACCTAGGTACCTACTTAAATTCAATATTTGAACATTAATAATTTTATTTTTTAAGATACAATTGTAAACAAGTACCTAGGTACCTACTTATCAATGAAAAGTCTGTTTCCAAGCTAATAGCAGGCAAGCCAATGTTAAGGCAGGACTAAGTCTGTAGGGTCCGCTAGTATATATATATATATATATAACTGCAACACATTGTTAAATGAATGTTGAGTTTTTTTCCAAATTTGTTGAAACGGAGATGGAAAACATTTTTTGAGAAGGGAATATGCAAGTCTAAGCATTTACCGGGCTTATGACTTGTTATTGGCTGGTTTAAGTGGCCGCTTTACACGCTGTGTAACATTCACCATTTTGGCCATGTTAAAATATTTATATTTCCTCAACTCTTCCATCTGTTGACTTTTGTGAAGTAAAAGAGCTGAACAGAAAGAACATTTATCATGTGGGTGAGATTCACCTGGCTGAACAAATTCGCCCCCTAGACAATGCCTGAAAACAATTTTACAATTTTTATACTTCTCATACCAGTTAGATTAATCAACAAAAAAAAATGTTTAATGAAAAAAAATATGTTTTCCCTCTCTGTTGCAACAAATTTAGATCTAAATAACTCCCTCCATAGGAAATGCAGCCTGTCTACAAACATTTTGACATACTCAAACATTGCTGAGTCTTCTAGTATTTCTCTCACTATTTATACAGATATTTATAAAAATATTGTTAATTCAAATTGTTTTTTTTTTTATACAGATTTCCTCTTTTGGATAATGTTAGATTAAAAGCATGGATTAAGAATATGGATAAAGGTGACTTTTCTCCTAACAACCGTTCCTACCTGTGTTCGCTCCATTTTGAACCACACTGCTTTTGGAAGAGCCGCAAAAATAGGGCATTGAGCGATGACGCCATTCCAACCATTTTTAATTTGAATTTGAAAAAGAAAAAGGTACCTAAATATAATTTATTTTGATTTATTTTATATATTGATAATTCTTGTTTGTTTTTATATTTATTTATTTATTTATATATACGCCCAATGGGCATTTTTATGGACACATTTATGCATAGAAAATTATTATAAAACAATTAGAAAGACTTAATGGTTTATATATGGAAGTTACAGTATTATTGACCATGCTTATAATGTACAAGGTTTTTTATTCTCTGTGTCCAGGCGGATGAAGAGTACAGTTCTGTGTGAAATAGAACCAGAACCCTGCACGAGTGCTTGTATTTTACTTGCAGTTTTTATTTATAGACTGGCAGTGCACGACAGCGGAGTTTTAGTCCCGAATTAGATGAACGAAAGTAAAAAATGGGACTGGCAGAGAAAGGATGAAAGCAGAATGAATGCTGTCGAAATGCAATCTTTTAGATGAAAGTGTGGGGAATATATGTATGACAGGGTTACGCATGATAACATCAGACAAAAGTGCAAATCTGAGACAGGTGTAATTGATAAGATTACGAATGGGTCATTAAGATTGTTTGGTTATTTAGAACTAATGAATGACGACAAAATTGTAAAACACATACAGCAGCACAACAGAAGAGCATGTATGACAAGATGTGGAAGAAGCTAGGAATGTTTGCCAGGATAGACGTATATGGTGGTCTTTCCTCTCTGCCTACCCTCACGGGAAGGTGTGATGGTAGTGGTAGTAGGAGTCGTGATTGCTTCCTTAATAATTACTTCAATTTTAGTGCTTAATTTTCATTGATAAGCTTACAAAGAACATGCTTAGTATTTTTTTTTACGTCAGATTTATAAAAATCCATATTTTCCACATTCAAGATGTCGAAGAGGTTTTGTAATTCTGATGTTTAATGATTATATTTTTTTACAGAGCAAAACGAGACATACGGTTTTCTCTAAAAATGTTCCTTCATCAACAACAAAACAGATGGAGGTTGATGTAAATTTAAATAAAAGAGGAACAAATTCTAATGACACTGTGAACAATAACACCAAAATTAACCCTTTATTTGAAAGTCAGCAGGTTAATAAAATATTCGATTTTAAAAACATAAATAAAAGAATTGAACAACTAAATGAAATATACAAAAATGACATAGAAAACATGGTTGTTATCAAAAGAGAAAATGAATTGATGGACTTAAATGTCATTAAAAATAGAATAAATGAATTAAAAACAAACACTGATTCTAACCAAAAACCTTCAGTCAATGAAAAATATGGTGTGCAACTTAAACCGAATAAAGCCACAGAATTAAACAAAAATATTCCTTCTAAAGAAAAGTCGCCCATAAAATTATTAGCCAAAAAATGTTCCCAGTTTTTCAGACACGATCATACTTATACAAAAGATATATTGAATGAAAAAAACATTTTAGGAAATTCTTCAAATAGAGCTCTCTTTGATGGGTTCAATGATAACATCTCAGATGAAGAGGTTATGAAAAGAATTACCGAAATGGGAAAGTCTAATACTGTTATTCTTATTCCCCAAGATATTCCGATAAAAAGAAAGGCTGAAAGAGATGAATCACACGCCGAGTGTTTGAAAACGAACGATGCCAAAAATTCAGATCGTCCCATGCCTGTTTTAGATAGCAAACAACAAACTGTTGATTTGGAAGACGTAGGAGTTAATGCAATTAGTAATAATGAATCTAATTATAAAAAAGATAGCAATAGTCTGAGTGATGTTGAATCTGAAAGCGAAATTGGCGAGTTCAAATCTAATGAAGTAAAGGTTACTGGAAAGATAGGTAAAAGTAATGAGGAGGTGTTCAAGTTGCTCTTAAACCGAAATGTAAAACTGTCAGAAGATCTGCAAAGAATTATCGATAGTCAAAAGACTGCGATGGATGGTCAAAAAAGAAATGATCCGTTATGTGGGGAAGGTAAGAAACATATTGCCTTTTATTTCTGAATTATTTATATTTTTCTTGGTTGGTTTTGCCAGAGCAGTCATGGTCAGTGTTAGGAGGGAAGCGCGTTGCCAAGATCTGCCTCCATCAGCCTCTTGTCTCCATCGCTTCCGGAGGCTTTCTAGAGAGATATGCCAGTCGCTATTGTCAACGCAATAAAGATTTTTTCCAATTCTCCCAACTACTTTGTCATTTAAAATTTCCATCCATTATATTTATTTGTATTATTTTTTGAACTGTACGAAAAAGCACTCCAGTTTGAGATAAAATACTTGACAAAAATTGAGATGATAAAAATTGTACACAAAATTGCACCGGGAAACATACAAGACAATGACATAACATAACCAAAAATTCTGACATACACAAATATTATACCAGACAACAACAACATTACCACATTAAAAAATTACACTGCAGACAAATTTAAAATCAACCTTAAAAAGCACACGATGAATCACTAACCAGACAAGACAAAACATGAATAGACCTTACAATATTTCTTATATAACCCTGACAGGTTTTTAAAAAAATGAATAAATAATATAAAAAAAAAATAATAATAACCTGTGCCGAGGACACATCAGGTTTTTTTTTTATACTGAAGTACTATCAGAAACTTTACAATACATTGAACATTGATTGTGTATATATGAGGTATATCCATAAAGTAAGTTCCGATTTTATTTCTTGCCGTCGCATCATTGCAATCGGTTTTGCGCATGCGTGCTACTAACCCTGATCTATTGAAAAAAAGATGTCATCATTATGAGTAAGCTGACTGTTGTATACGCTTCATGGAGCTTGTTTGAAATGCCAAATTATTATTATTAATAATAATACACTAGCAGCTATTAAGCTGATGCGTGTATATCAAGTGTACATGGTTATTAAACATTATACATTTCTGTGTGCATCTAGTTAACATTAACTGAACTAGCACCAATCATTTTCTCGGGAAGGCCATTCCATTTCTCCACAACTCAGTTTGTCAGGAAGTTCTTCCTGGGGTTGGATAAGAAGGAGGTAGTGTTTAGTTTCAATGAATGATCTCGGAGATGGCGGTTTTCATTCATAGTGAACATTGATTTCAACTTGGGCACATTATATTGCTCAGTTAAGATTTTGAATGTTTCAATCAAGTCGCCACGCTGCTTCCGCTCTTCCAGTGAACTTAACCCGAGCTCCCTTAAGCGGTCCTCGTATGATTTATTTCTTAGAGAAACTACTATTTTAGTTGCTCTTCTCGGGACTTTCTCCAACAACTCTGTCTTTTTTTAAAATAGGGACTCCAGGTTTGGTTGGCATACTCAAGGAGTGGATGAACATATGTTTTATAAATTTTGAGGAACAAATCTTGGGTGATGTGAACGAATGTTTTCCTTATTAAAAAATTTGAATTGATAATCTCACCGTTTGTGAGATAAGGTCTGTAATTTGTTTCCTTAATGCAGAGAACATTAAACCAGTCCACATACATCAACAGATAGATCTGTGAGGTGTACGGAGAACATGTGATGAATGATTCAATGATAAGAAGATGAGTGAGACAATTCAATGAAGTTTGTGATATTGTGCACAGCAATGATACAAGTGGTCGTCCCCTTTTATGGAGGGGGAATACAAAAACCAGTGTCGCACTATGACAAGTGCTTACAAAATGGTGGACGATATGTAGGAAAATAGTTTAAGGTCTTAAGATTTTGTCCCGAGGATTTTTTTTCTGAGTATGTACTTGTTTTCTTTAATCTGTCAAACGGAACTTTCTTTTTGGATGTAACTCCTATATACGTACAACAGGGTGAACGGTGCACTGAAATCTACTTTGGCAAACTAGCAGTTCACAATGGAGTTCTAGTGCCAACTTTAATGTATGGGAGCGAAGTATGGAATTGGAAAAAAAATTATGAAAGTAGGTAAAATGCTGTCGAAAGCGATCCCTCAGGTGAATGTGTGGAAAAACGATGTATGGTAGGTGCACAAGTGTCGAGATCCGTGAACTGTGTAAGGCTGAGACATGCGTTATCGACAGAATCAAGAAAGGGGTACTGCGTTGGTTTGGACATGTAGAGCGAATGGACAGCGAAAGAACGGCTAAAAGGGTCTACGATGCGAATGTTGATGGATGCAGAAAACGAGGAAGACCGAGAAAGACATTGCACGATCAAGTCCATCAAATACTTGAAGATGGACCTGTCAAGAGTCGGAATAATCGGCATGCGTCCATGAGAAGATGTATGAATGTAGAGGAAGTGAGGTGTAAATTCAAATATAGAGTGATGTGGCGTTCTGTCCTCTCTGCCTACCGCTACGGAGAAACGGCGTGATGGTTTGTTGTTGTATATCATAGCAATAACATTGTTTTGCAACTTTTTCTTTAAATGTATAATTTATATTGTAATTTTTTTTTATTATTTACAAAATTAATTCTAATGCTGTAGAGAATTTAAAATTGGTTTGGCCTAATGACGCAATCCATTTAACTTTTACCCGCCTCCATTATCTATTTTTTTATTGCCTTTCAAAAGATTTTTTATTTTGAGTATGTGTGTCTATGGCAGGATTAAGTCAATTAGGGGGATGTTATCTATCGGCAGATTTATAACTCTGTTTTATCTATTAACTTGTCATGGAACGGTTGACACATGACTAGTAAAATGATTAGCTTATCAAATAATACAGTATAGCCAAAAGGTCCCCGAGCATAGTTTAAAGCATAGTCATTCTTTCTCTCTTCATATCCAAACTTTTAATTTGTCGACAATGCGTGTCTCTGCCTGGGAGTATTTGCACAATGAAAGCATCCACCCCTTTCCCGAAACTGTTCATAAAGACTTGTCTCTTTCTTCAGTTTCACATATCACTATCAATTTTTCAAAAACTAATCAAGCGAAAATGTATTATTTCTTTACAATCAAACCGCAAAAATAACAAAACAAAGAAACTTTAAAAGCTTTCATTGTACCCCTCACTGCAGTATTGTCAATCTGTGATCAATCAAATACGCATGGTCAGCACAATCACCTTTTTCTAATTTCCCAGTATGTTTTTTGTTTTCCTCTTAAATAAATACAGTTCACTGGCGAAAAATCAGTGTTCACTATAAAAAATAATACAATATACTATTGCATTTGCAAAATAGCAAGGAGTATCTAATACATTTTTTTAAAATTAAATTACAATTATTATGGCGACTGCTTTTCTTGACATTTAGCTTGCCAACCGCCGGCTAAATGCAATAAATAGCCTGATAAATAATAAATAAACAAATAAACATGGCAGTTTTGGAATATTTTACATATTTACACCGGTGAAATTCAAATGTGTGATTGCGCAGCTGGATTATACATCGCGAAACGCGTTTTTTGCATAAGAGGCCAGGAGGCCCAATTACAGTGGTGAATTTCATCACATAACACCCAGGCTTGAGAAAAATCACATTTAATTTTTGTGTTCTCACCGGGAATCGAACACGGAACCTTCCGTGTGTGAGTCAAGCGTCTTGACCACTACACCACGGAGTTCGTATTAGGCCATAGGCAATACTAGGTGTTCACGGATGTTCCATTGTGATCGCGAATATAATAAACAACCATGGCGAGAAATTGTTATCACGTCGCTTATTAGCATGTCAATTGTTATTTCGTTATTTGTGATTGAGCTACTGGTTGACTTCAAAGATTGTCGAGCGGCTTAAGCTTTTGGAGTGGGTTTACCCCTTGATACGAGCATGTTGTTCCCTCCTCCCCTGTAAGCGAGTATCTGCTTCTCTGTATCAACTGAACCTATGATACCATGTCTTTTTCTCCTTTCTTTTGTATTTATTAACATCTTGATTTATCGTATTAAAAATAAGTCTCGGGGTGCATATTATACGTAAAATAAAATAACTTACATTTTTCATTTTATTCATTCTAGGTGTTCCAGATAACACAGTTTTACCCGTCTATGACTTTGGATTAATATTATACTCCATTTCGCCGGAAGCGTTCAAGTTTGTGGGAATGTATACAAATTTAGAGTTACCTGACTTGACCACAGTGAAAACAGCCCCTAAATTATCAGATATTGAAAAGGAAATAATTTTGGCCGATGTTTAAATTCCCAATTCATACTTGTAGCATAATTGTAGAATGATCGATCAATGTGAGTATATTTATTATTGTAAATATGAATTTTTCGCTCCAAAAAATAAATACTGCAGTTTTTTTTATTAACCTTTCGAGCTTTGAAACAAAATTGAGCTTTGTCGTTTCAAACATAATTTGAATTAACATATTACAACAGAGATGAAGAACATTTCAGAAAAGGTAATATAGAAGTCTAGGCATCTACAGGGCTTATGACCTGTCATTGGCTGGTTTAAGTGGCCACTTTACACACTGTGTAACATTCACCATTCTGCCCATATTCGAACATCTATATGCCTTCAATTCTTTCATCTGTTGATGTTTGTGAAGTTAAAGAGCTGAAACCTTTATTTATGCGGGTGAGATTCAAGTGATTGAATTAATTCACCTATATACTAGGTAACGCCTAAAAGTTTAATTTTTTCAATTTCTATACTTCTTCATGGACCAGGTGAATTTTACCTTTTCTGTCATTACCTTGAATTACCTGTTATTACCTTTTCTGTTATTATCTGTTATTACCTGAATATTACCTTTTCTCCGTTGTAATATGTTAATGTTCTCAGCTCCCCAGGGAGTTGAATCCAGTCCTTGTCTACAAAAATTTGGACATACTCAAAATATTGTTGATAATTTGAATGCTGAATTTTCGCATAATTCGAATTTTGATGTTTTTGCTAAGTAAATAGAGCAAAGTCATTATGTGGCCAGCACTGAAATATACGTTTACACCAGGCGCGTGCGGTAACTTTTATCAGTAAGGATGCTGACAAAAAATCATCATATTCTCAATTTTACTAGGTTTTATTCAATTCAGAATTATTTAATACTCTATATAAGTTGTCTATTAGAATAATAATAATTAACAGTTGATAATCAATAAATTGACAGAGCACATGCACGTCTAAAGGTGAAGCTGTAATTTTTCTTATTTTCGCCTCCGGGAGACCTTATCGTTAGCCGGCACTCTCGCCTCCTCCAATGTCAATTCCGCGTCCCTTAGTTCCGCCGAACAAAGCTGAAAGATCGCCATCGATGGTCTTCCAGGACGGTCCCCATAGGTGTGAAAAGGAGATAAACAATATAAACATCAAAACACCTAAAACAAGACCAGAGAGAATCGTTCTTAAATTTGGGCCAAGTGTCAATAATGCGCTACTTCAAACTTTATGATAAACGTTAATAGAGTCGTTTTTTCTTTGCATTATACAAGTTGGATGCTTCTTATCTCTCCGAGTCTCGACAGAGAAATCTAAAATCGTGCGCGAAAATTTGGACAATTGCTATGGGAACTAGAAACTAGACACAGCTCGACAAGCAGCATCCCGCGTATACAACAAATATCAAGAACAAGATACCTAGATATTTAGTACGTACGTTGATATAGAAAATTCGCATAATATGTAGCTGGGTATGTATACTGAATATGTTGTTTGAATCGCGTGCACCCGAACGTTCTCAGTGAGAATTTTAGGAATACATATTTGAAGGTTTTATTTCGTATTTATAATGTTTTTTTTTGTAAAATTCGTATTATTTTTTAATTTTCAAGGGATGCGCCGCATCCACAGTATCTATGGATGGAACGCGCCTAACATACTCAATATTTCTATACTAGCTACATCTTGGAAATAGTGAAACCTCTATCTATCGTTTTTAACCCCCCTGGGCCTCGATTATGAACGCTATTTTCATATTTACATATCAAGACGGTATACTTAACTTCTGTACTGTCTGTATCTACCTCGGTATGTTCTACTGACTTGTTATCTCGACTCCATATCATCAAATAGAACCAATGAATGACCCTGAAAAATTAGTCTGCGTTTCTTGCTTTATTAACATTTTAAATAGTTCTCATTTATATTTTAAATAGGCTTCTGTGATAAAAAGTGCCTACTTCAAAGCCATTATAAATTCCAATAATTCCCAATTCAAGCAAAAAATTCTCGCTTAAACATGCTTTTTACATGACTTTTGAGAATTACCAAGACGGTGTACTTAACAATCGTACACTTAAACCAGCCAATGACAGGTCATAAGCCCTGTAAATGCCTTGACATCCATATTCCCTTATTTAAGGTATTCTCCATCCCTGTTGTAATTTGTTAATCTTAATGTCCCCCGAGGGGGTGAAATCCAGTCTTTTGTCTACAAACATTTGGACAAACTCAAATATTGTAATGAAACCAACTGGTCCAAGAAGAAGTTTAAAAATTGAAAAAAAAATTTCAGGCGTTGCCTAGTATGTGAAATAATTCAGTCAGATGAATCTCTTCGCAACAATGAAGGTTTTAGATCTTTAACTTTACTAAAATCAACAAATGGAAGAATTGAAGAAATATGTATGGTCAAACATAGGCAAAATGGTGAATGTTACACAGTGTGTAAAGTGGCCACTTAAACCAGCCAATGACAGGTCATAAGCCCTGTAAATGCCTTGACTTCCATATTCCCTTATTTAAGGTATTCTCCATCCCTGTTGTAATTTTTTAAATCTATACATGATTAGTTAAAAAACGTTCGCCCGGGGTTCCAGCTCTATTTCACTCAAACCGTATTCTCATATGCCCGGACACAGAAAATAATAATTCGTTTTGGTCATTACCCTTTGAATAAATAATAACTGTTGACATTTACCCAAAGGAGAAAATTACTAGATACCGATAAAAGTGATTGAATCATATCAAATAATGATAAATGCTTCAGTCAATATTTACTATGAAATATTGTTAATATTCAGGTCAACCATTATTTAACTGTTTTAAATGGGTTCTAAAATATTTAATGGCACAAATCTACGTGCAGGCAGATGAAGAATTTTTTTATTTATTTTTAATATAGGAGTTGCTTTATTATTTACCTTGTTTATAATATACAAAGTTTATATTTCAAAAGTGGATTTTTCTGCAATTAAATTTCTCTAAACTGTTGGGATCAGGAGAGATATACTAATGTGGGTCAATCAGGAACTTTTCAGCATTTGCTCATGTGGAGAGGAAACCACTTAAAACTCTTCAGGAGAAGCCGGCCTGTTGGCAGTAGTCAACAGGCCTTCCGTTCCACTAGAGGAGTGTTTGGCATTTTCTTCCCTACTTTGGTTTATTTTACCAATTGCCTGCACTATATTGACCATGTATGATACTACCTCTCGTGTAAGTTCTTTATTACCTATCACCAATGGGATGTCGCATAGATCTTCATCCAAGCTTCTGCATCGTGCCTCCAGCTCTTGTCTTTGAAAGCTGAAAAGGGGGCAATGCATCAACAGGTGAGGGACATCTTGAGGAGTTTCATCGTCGTATGGGCAGCTGTCGATCTCGGAGAGCTTGAAGCGATGCAGGTAGCTCATAAACCCACCATGACCCGTAAGCATCTGGGTGAGCTCGTAGCCAGCATTCTGCATTCTCCTGAAATCGAATACAGTTTAAAAGAGAGCCAGAACCCCGAACGTGTGTTTTCAACTTGATGGCTGCTCTCAGGTAAAAATTCTGGATAAGAAAATTGAGTGGAGATAATTCCCCCTCGTTGTGTAGTGATCGGCGCTTTCTCCTACCATGCTTTGGGTTCTGAGTTTAATTCCTGGCAGGGTGGACTTGAAATATTGATTTTAAAGGTTTCTGGACTGGCACCTGGAGAGATAATAACAGATAATGAGATAATGGGAGGGTCCGATGTCTTGCAGGGTACCCGCTGGCACAGCGCGGGTTTAAACTGTGTAACTCGGTTATAAGCTTAGACTATACCCTGTCTGCGTAATCTATAAGTGTGAAAGCACTACAATTAATGATATGAATCATACACGTATAATCGGAATAAGCTGCATTTCGTTTACTAATGTAGTGCTCTATGCACCTACTGGGTGTGGGAAGGGGAATGATGATGATGATGAAATGAGACATTACAATTTTTGGAGCCGATTTATTTTAGCAGACGAGTGGAGGTTGTATATAATTTTATTTTTTAAATATATAAATTTATAACTATTTTAGTATAAAATATTAGGTTTATTATAAAAACAAAAGACGAGTTAAACTTCAATCTATAAATTTGGAAAAACCAGTCACCGGTTTCATCGCTTTCGCGACATTTTCGAGACTTGTATCTTTATTATAGAGATTAATTAAATAATAATAACAATAATAAAAAAGCAGATTTAAACAGCTTCTTTTTTGTAAATTATTAATTTTCTCATTTTTAATATTGGGTAGCCTCATCTCAAGCCAAGGGAAGACATATTTTCCAATTAAAACCAAATGTAACAGAGAAGCCTTGGTTTTCCAAAGTGATTCTGAACTGATTTGAGACATCTTCCATAGGCAGAATGCGTATTGGACACTGTTGTAATGGTTCTCACCTGTTCAGAATCTTGTCCGGGAATATGCCATGTGCGAATGTCAGCTTGAGGAGGAAGATCTAAATCATGTTTTTTTTAGATGCCCCATAAATGATTTTTATTCTGAGTTCCTATCCGACCTCTCCGATATCAACGTCCCGTTTCCTATTCATATTCTTACTATCCTGTCCCCACCCAATAAACATGTATTTAAAATTCTATGTAAATATGTTATATTATTATATTATATTAAATACTAACTTGTATATATTATTTATTTATAAATTTATTGCAAAAAAAAATATACATACTTAATAACAGGGAATCCATTTAAAACCAATTAATGTAAAATGAAAACGGAGTGTTCTCTGTTTATGATAGTCTCTTTCTAACATGGCACAGCCTGTTCTAAGATGGAGATTTTCTATCTTTAGAGCGTAAGTAGTCATATACTAATAAAACAATAACATAAACTAAATCTACTTAATTATAAATACCTAGCTAATCAAATGTAAGAAATTAAAAATCATTATTATACAAATATAAAGTATATATATGTGCCAAGAATACATGTTGCTTAAACATAAATAACATAGTATAATATATAATAAAACAAATATAAAGCAATGAAATACATAAAAATATAAATAATATGTGTACCAATTATATAAAGAAAAAAAAAAACAAAAACTCGACACTGGCCAGAACACCCGAGTTGAGAAGTGAAAAGGCCCTTAAAAATCGAAGAAGAAGAAGAGAAAAAAAATGTTCTAACATTAGCACTTTTAAAAAAATGTATGGTTTTCTTCCAGTAGCCTTTATTTAAATTTAAATTAAAATGTATATCCACACACAGACCATGCCTTCGTGAGTTTTTTTTTGTGTTTATGTAAAAGTTTTTTTTAGTTTTAAAATTTTCATTGCCGGTATTTTATTTTAATTTAATTTTATTTGGGAAATCAACAGTTCTACATACATATTTTTAGTAAACAAACATATATAGTGTATAAACTCAGAACTAATAACAGATTTCCACATAGTATAAAAAGTTAGTAAAGAAAATATATTACATATCAAATAAATACGTACAATTTATACATATAAAAATGTTATTTTCATGTACTCAATAATCAAAGAATTTTTTATATTTATTTTAAGAACGTTACTGTAAATTGGGCGGGATTAGGACAAGAATGCTTGAAGAGAGGATAAGGAGGGGAAGGGAGATGTACATATTTATTATTATAATGTCTACTAAGTTACATAATGCATTTTTAGTGTAAATTTTAAATCTGACAGAGTGATGTTTGTGTAATCTATATTTTTAAATTTTGTATTGTACACTGAAAAAGTTCTACGAAAAAAAGCATTTTTAACATATGATGTTTTACTTATTGGTACATGAAACAGGTGGTACCGTCTACAAATCCTGGCTGGCCCATGTATTGTTATTAAACCAAGCAGCTCTGTACAGTCAACCATTCCTGTCATAATTTTGTAAAGCAGTAGTTGGTCCGCACACACTCTGCGATATTGTAAAGAAATGATTCCATGGAAGGTGGAGGCAGTGAGAGTAGATACATAAGAAATACCGGTTTTGTATTTAAGGTACTTAATAAATTTGTTTTGAATATTTTCTATTCTACTTATATATATGGCATACTGGGGATTCCATATCTGAGAGGCGTATTCCAAATGGCTTCTGACAAATGTATAATATAATGAAATTAGGGCCTTTGGATTATCAAAGTGTTTACTCATTTGAATTGTGAAACCTAACATGCTTAATGCTTTGGAGGTAATTTTATTGATATGCGATTATGTATGTTTTGCATTTTTAATAGTTACCATATATTTATATGTTACCATGCGCCCAAGGAAAACTGATAAAACTTGGCGTTTTTACGAGTTTATTAGATGGTTAAAGTTCCCGTAATAAACTATTTATCCAGAATAATGTGTGTGAAAAAAAATTGCTTTAATGCCATATTCCAGGGAGAAAATACGGGAATACGTTTTGTAACAAAGATGGTGTAACTTTTTATTGGTCAGTAGCTACCTAAATACTTGTTTATGATTAAATCCCAAAACTAAAAATAATTCATTTTCAAATACAGAATTATTTTTGTAAATGTCAAACTTTGCTCTTTTTACCAACAGGGGTGCATATAATGTAGGAATATGATCGAAAATATATTGAATGTCAGTAATGCGAAAATGTATTATTTTAGCATTACGGAAAATCCAGTTAGTTATCGAGTCTATAAAGGACAAACTATCATAAACTTATTTTTATATATATAGATATAGAAAGAAGATGAGATAAAAATATTCGTCTTACGTAAAATAAATTTGTTATAAATTTTAAGTTCAAAGTTCAATTACTCTTATTAAATGACCCTTTACTTATCTACTCTGTTGTGTCAATCAATGTTTCCGCGCGCACAATAACATTTTAGAGAAATTAACAAATTGCTTTTAAAAAAATATTATTATCTTTAAAAATATTTACACACCTATATATCCTACAATTGAGGGCATTGGAAGCAAAGACAGCAACCTCCAAAAAAAAATTTTTTTTAGTTATGATGTCATTCTGTAACTTTATTTTTATAAAAATCATGAGTTGAGTTGCAAATGTAGTTTAAAGTCATACTTCTGATGGTTTGAAAATAGTCTTTGGAAGCAAACATGGCAGTATCCATCAGCCATATTATTCGCTTGAGATTTAAATTTTCAAAATGGCCGTGCCATACAAATATTATTAAAGTTTTTTGAATTCATGTTTCTATTAAAACTAATTTATTAGTATATTACAGTGTATATTCAGTGAAAATAACATTTCTAACATAAAGACTCTCTTTGGCATTTATTAGTGTAGCAGCTTTTATTATTTTTCTCGAAAACACCAAAACGGGAGTTTGCTATCTTTGCTTCCGATGCCCTCATTTGTGTTATGATAATATTGTTCGCGATTTGGGAACATTACGCGGCGACTTCACGCATGCGCGCGGTGAAAGTTGGGCCAAACGGGGGTACGATCGACAATTTTTTGGACACAGTCAGAGGTATTCAAACATGACTCCACGCTCCTTCCGGACTATTCTTAATGCTATGTATATGAAACAGATAGTGGCTTGGCCAGATACCAGATATCCAACTCTTTGTTTAAAAAATATATATCAACACCCCGGCACTCGAATTCCTATCACAGTTAAAACAAAAGTTTTGATATCCATGAAATAAAAAGCGGTTAAAATATTTTAATGATATTTTTAATGGTCACGTATCGATCAATGAGTTGCATATTAGTATGGTTTATAAGATTATTAATGAAATAATCATAATGGTTTCTTAATGGTAGTTTCCCCCTCTGCGCTTAATTTTTTTTACGCAATTATATTTTTAATTAAATAATTATTTTTGATAAACATATTTTATTTGCGATATCAATGAATCCATAAATTTTTGTCACAAGAGGCAAAATTGGCAGTTCACAACGGAGTCCTGGTCCCGTCTCTGGTGTATGGACTTGAAAAAACTGGGATGAAAGTAGGCTGAATGCTGTCGAAATGCGAGCTCTCAGGCGAATGTGTGGTAAAACTATGTACGATAGATGCACAAATGTTGAGATCCGTACATTATGTAAGGCTGAGACAAGCATTATCGACAAAATCAAGAAAGGAGCTCTGCGCTGGTTTGGACATGTAGAACGAATGGACAGCGAAAGAACGGCTAGGAATATTTACAATGCGAATGTTGATGGATGCAGAAATAGAGAAAGACCGAGAAAGACATGGCATTTCCAAATCCAACAAATACTTAAAGATGGACTTGTCAAAAGTCGGAATAATCGGCGTGCGTGCATGAGATCTGCATGCAAATAAAGAGTGTTGTGGCGTTCTATCCTCTCTGCGCACGGGGAAACGGCGTGATGGTTTGTTTGTTGTTTTGTTTGTTTTATGAATCCACGTAGCGGCGTTTATTTAATGAAATTTTTGCAGTTAACTGAATATTAGGTATCAGCTGGATATTAAGCTACCATCCGTTTGATATCTAATAAATATAACAAATTAAGTAACATTGATAACAAACCTTATCATGACAGGCGCCGTGGTGTAGTTATTTAGATGGCCGACTGTAAAACTGGTATTGTGGGTTCGATTTCCGCCAGTTGCTAGGAAAAATCTAAAAAATATGTTTTCTCAGTTCTTCTGTGTGATGTGTTGTATTTTTCATTACTTCCTTCCACATCTTCGCTTTCCCACCTGCTGACTAGCCTCTAAAATAGAGGTCTAACAGGTTATTCCTAATAATATTTTCGAAAATCACAAAATTCTGTCTTCTTATTTAATTAGTTATGGTTAGCCTAATAAGGTGCACGTACCAGTAACTCTTTGATATCTTATGTATATAGTATGTCATAACTAGATTATGTCATATGTCAAGGATTGATTGATTAAACGAATCGTAGAGCATCAAAACCTGCCTTAACTGTTTATAGACAATATTTTAAAACAAATACATGCTGAACAGTGACTATCTACCTCAGTCATGCTGCTCAGTGTAAACAGAAGCCCTCAATAGCCCTGAAAAGGACTTTACACTCGGTTCAAGCGGTGTAGAGAGGCTAAAGCAACTGGCGGGCAGAGCGGAGGCAAATAACAGAAAGCGGAGAATACCCAAGGCAAAGACGGAAAGAAAACGCTATGTTTATTCGTCAGAGACCTGGGCCTCGATTATGATGGGAAGATAAAGACGTCATACCTTCACCTTGATGGTATAGTTGAAGATAAATTTCCTCCAGCGATTACAAAGATATACTATTGACCCCCACATTCAAGTTTTGGATAGGAACATCGAAATGAAACAAGGGGAAGCGTACGTCACGGTACACATGTCTACGCACCGAAATGACATAGCTCCAGTATGACGTCATAGTTGAAGATAAAAGCCTCCCGACTGACTACTAAGATATACTACCAATCCCCCCACCATTAAGTTTTGATGTAAGTACATCGGTTTATACTGACGGGTCTAGAACCCCTCGATACGTCTATCTACGCATTAAAAATGTCAAAAATTTTGTTTAATTTCATGGAAAATGGTAGGGAAAAACATTTTAGTTATACTTCCGGTAGGTTCACTTAAATAACGATCGTTCCAGAGTTAAAGTTTTCAGCTTCTTTTTTCCTTTTGGTAAAGCTGAGCGGGAAATCGGCAAAATTGGGGGCTGTCTTCTTGAGCGTAGCTTCCCGAGCCTTTTCGTCAGCCTTTTTGTTGCCAAGGATTCCGCAGTGTCCCCGTATCCAGCTGATGTACACGTCCTGGTGTCTGCATCTTAGCTTCAGGATATCGGTTCTAATGTCCATTACTATAGGGTTGACCGAATTTCGGTCAGTTATTGCATAGACGCCAGATTTACAATCTGTCAGGATCGTTATTTTCTTCCATCTGTTTGGTGGCTTCTTCAAAACATAGATCAGGGCTTCTCTGATCGCAAAGAGTTCCGCCTGAAAATCGCCGAGTTTCAACTTTCTCGACGGTAGCTCTCTGACGCCATCGTAAGGTACAAACGCTGCACCCACTTTGCCGTCCAAGAGACTGCCATCTGTGTAGATCCTCAACTCTTCCTGCGCCGTCCCAGGCAGAACCTGATCATCGTAGCCATGATCTATCGGATAGCGCTCCGCCGGATGAGGAAGTGAGAAATAGTCTGTCTAATAATGTCTGTCTAATAAATCTGTCCTGCGGCAAGCCTCGCAAGGTGAGGCTCCTCTTCACCTCAAATGCTTCTGCAAGCTCCCTGATCCTTAGATCGAGTGGCGTGAATCCACTCAAAACCTGTGCTGATATACCAAGGAGATTGTTCTGTATCCCTTGCATGACCTGATGTGTTTCTGGTTCTATAAAATATTTGTGATGTGTCTGTGTAAACAATTGCTCGTCCCAACTCAACACAGAACTTTTAGTCCCATGGAGTTGGGACTTATGTCTCAAACAATGTGCAATGAACTATCTTTAAGTGAATAAATAAATAAAAATAAATAAATGAAACGTTTTTGGGCCTATAAAATATGCATGTTTCTGTGCTAGCCTCGTTTTACAATGTGGTATTTCTATCTTATACCAAAACATCAAACAAATAAATAATTAATGTACTGTAGGTTTTGATCTTCTATGCTTCAAACCCAATATGTTGTGCTCATTATACTTTTATCAATTTTTCCTTTAATTTTTGCCTTACAGATAAGTGAGAGCTCAACCAATCAACACTATAGATCATCAGTCGGTTTCCATAATCTTTTAACATGTTAAACGCCAAATGCAGTTGTGAATTTATTGTGACGAAATTTAGCCGGAAAGATGTTCCCGAGCATTACAATACGTGTGCAATCAAATTGGAAGAAAGGAAAAATGAATTTAAATTACAACTTCCTAGGTAAAGAAGATTGATTTTTTCTACTGACATTTCCTGAGTGTTTTTTATTGTTTTCTTTTAGTCTCCTCTGGGAATATGAAAGTCTTGTCATTAGCTGGCTAATGTTTTTTATTTATTTTTTATTTTATATATTGAGATAGTACACATATATAATATATTTAATTTATATGTTTTTTCAACACATATTTCTTAACCTTCTGTTTTAATTTAGATTTTTTTTTCTTCATAAATGTTTCTTTCCCATTTCATAATATTTTTTATTACGTTGTATAAAATTGAATTTTGTGACTTCGCCTTTTTTTCTAAATGGGAGTCTGGTTTTTACATTTTCTCTGGTATTGTGATCATGTTCATTTTGGCTTTGATATTTTTTTTCCAAAATTCTGTGTCTTTTTAAAAATTAATAATATTATACACAAATATTTTATTTTATTTATTTCGAATACAAACAAATGTACAGGTTAATTGAATATAAATAAAAACTATAGAAAATGTATACATAGTAGGGCCTGCCATCCAATAATATGTATTCACTAAGTTATACTAATAAAGTGACGACGGTTTAAATTATATAAATAATAAATATACCATATATTAAAATAAAAGAAATATATTTATTGTGTATGCAGACAATTGGTAGAATTCCATATTCCATAATTTGGTAATGTATCTAAAATAAAACAAGTTTATTGGATTATAATTCTACTTTATTTTTTATAAAATATACAAAGGGTATATTGTGACGCGTTTCGTCTTGTTAGAACATTTTCAAACAAACTAACTAAAATATTTACAAAGTTTCCTTATATACTAAAAATAATTGCTATTTTGTGTTTGTGGATTTCTATACAAGCCAAAATAAGTAGAGTAATTAAAATTCAATTAGGGTATACTGAGTATATTAGAAAGTGCATTCATCAAACAAAAGCCCGAAAAATCCCAATTTACAAAACACCTCATCAATAATAAACATAATTTGACAAACAAAAATAAACCTGAACCATTCATTACACATAGGAAATAAAGGCTATATACTCAATCTGTTAGAATAGCTAGAAATAAAAAAATGACAATAACTAATATACTTATAAATAAACAGTTAAACAGAGTTAATTCACCTTTACTTAATATTTTCAAAAAATAAAAACGAAATTATTGTAATCTTGTAATTGTAAATTTGTTATTTCATATTATATACGAGTATAACAAACTTTTTATTATATACCTACTAAATATACAAAAACTTGTCATGTTCCCAATCAATTCAATTAAAATGAAATAATATTATAAAATCTGAATGTATTTTTGCCTTAGTTGACATTAAACATGAATGAAACCTGTGTAAAACACCAATGTAGAGTTTCAACAATAATTTTCAAAATAAACCTGTATAAATGAAATCAATATTTGAACCCGCCATAGCAAATTCGCACATATAGGAGATCATTTGCTAATTATTGTACCTTACTTAAAGTTTTATAGTTTGAGAGATATGTACATTTTTATACTTTATTGAGATTTTTCCCAAACTTGACCTTCAAGCATTCAGAACTTAGTTTTTTTCATTACTTAAGTATTTTTAAAATTATTTTTTGGTAAAATACGTCGGAACTTCTCTCAAAAATAAATACTTAAAAAAAAACTTTACAATCAAATTCAACATTAAATAAATAAAAAAAACTACGGTGTTTCTAAACTTTATTCTACTTTAATTTAGTTATCTAGTTTGTCCCAACGGTACTTTTGTATTCTAAAAATTAATAACTTTAAAAAAATACATAATTATTTGTGTAATAATGATGTATTTTTTAAAAGTAATTACATTAAGTAATTACACAACTAATCTGGTATTTTTTTCAAATTAGCAATTTTTAGAATACAAATTTAGTACCGTTGCGTTGGAAAGGTAAGAAACTAGATAATTAAATTAGAGTAGAATAAATTATTGAAACACTTTATTTTTTTTAAAATTTCAGGTTAAATTTTATTAACAATATTTTAAGTTTGTCCAAATTTTTGTAGACAAGGACTGGATTCAACTCCCTGGGGAGCTGTTTATATTAACATATTACAACAGAGATGAAGAACATTTAAGAGAAAGTAATATAGAAGTCTAGGCATCTGCAGGGCTTATGACCTGTCATTGGCTGGTTTAAGTGGCCACTTTACACACTGTGTAACATTCACCATTCTTCCCATATTTAAACATCTATATTCCTTCAATTCTTTCATCTGTTGATGTTTGTGAAGTTAAAGAGCTGAAACCTTTATTTATGCGGGTGAGATTCATCTAATTGAATTATTTCACCTACATATTTCACCTACCTTTAATGTATGACCATTATCTGTAATATTTTATGAGTAATGGCCAAAAGCGAGGACTTCTGTAAATATTCTATGATACTCAATTCATAATATGTAGATTTATTTTTAAATATATTCTTGAGGTCCTAGATACTGTAAGTACTTTTAATTCATGTAACATCAAATTTACAATCGCGTATTAGTTTTTTTTCAAAATAATTCTTAAAGCTTAGTTTTGTCATATGTTTAAACTAACCGGTGTAAAAAGAAGTAAGAAAAATGAAAAGTATTTTCAGGCGTTGCCTAGTAGGTGAATATTCAGCCCGATGAATCTCACGCACATCAATAAAAGTTTCGGCTATTTTACTTCACATCGACAAATGAAAGAGTTGAGGAAATGTGGATGTTAAAACAAAGGCAGAATAGTGAATGTTATGCAGTGTGTAAGGTGGTCACTTAAACCAGCCAATGACAGGTCGTAAACCCTGTAAATGCTTAGACCTCGATATTCCCTCTTTAAGAAAATAAAAAGTACAGCCGGGAATGAAAGAAGTGAAAAGTTACATTTATAATTCTTCTTTGTCTAGCACTGATTAAAAACACCGTTTATAATTTTTTAAATATTTTATATGTGTTTTTTAATTACTATAAAAAAAAGAAAATACCTTATAATCTTTTACAGAATATTATCTTTTTTCTTTCTTAAGTTACACAAAAATATTATAACTGTCGATTTATTACAGGAGCAAAAATTCATAAACATTTCTTGTATACCCACGAACAGGCCATGCCTTTGTGGGATTTTTTTGTTTACTATTTTCACTGTTAATATGTATTTCATTGATATGTAATTATCCTTTATTTTTTTAATACTCTGTTTTACCTCTTATGTATATTGTAAATAAACAATGTATTCTAGCTCATATCTGCTTTTAAATTTTATCATAATTGGAAATGAGAAACTAGAATCCCAACCGTCCATGCGTTAAGTAGCGGCAAGAGTGTTAGGATACTTTTTGTACAGTGGCCTTGAGGTGATTTTCACAAAAATAGCACTATTTAAATTATCCATAATAATAATAGTGTTTTTCTGTAGGGACATCGAAGGTAGATTGCAACACATTAATCCATACTTGCTGAAGTTGCAAAGAGATTGTCTGTACCATCTTGCTCTGGATACAGAAACGCATAATCTTAGACAACTATTTGGAGATGTTAAGGTAAAACAATACATACATATTACATCACTAATTAGTTTGTAGGATGACATAAAGTTGGCGCCACTATTGACAAATCCAAATGATTTTTAGGAAATATAGTAGAACTCCAACTATCCGAACTCCGACTATCCGAATCGCTGATTATCTGAGTCGCTTTCAGAATTTCAGTTTTTTTTTTACTTGTAAACGTACTGCGATTCGCTCATCTAACCGAAAAAAATTGGATAGAGGGAATGGCCAGTGTTGAGCAGTGGACGAGGTGTTGAGAATACCTCGTCCTAGGAGGAGGAATATTAAGTAAGTGGACTGTATTATTAGGAAGGAAGGTTGTGCAACTCCACTAACCTGCTGATGATGAGGCGTGATGAGTGCTGGAAACTGGCTGGTGAAGTTGGCGGTCGTGAGACGCTGGCACAGCTTGTATGGATCTGGCGGTCTAAAATGACGCAGGCACAGCTCGCTTGAGGAAAGATTAGTTGAACACTTCACTTGTTTGATGTTATATTAGTACTGATAATACATTATTGTTACATGGAGTGCGCTAGGAAATGAGAAGGACTGGTAGGTAGGTATAGATTAGGTTTAGAATTGGTTCAAACAGCCAGTTTAAAACAATATTTTTACCGCCAAACGTCACAAGCTTGCAACACTTTAAGCCTAGATGCTCTTATATGTCAATAGAGCAGAATCTAGTCACGTTATCTGTGAATCTAGGCGTTAGTTTTCAAAACTGACAGTTATGTCAGAATTCCATTCGACATTAAAATTTACTCATTTCTCTCTTATATTTTTAATAGGCTTTTATGAAAAAAAGTGCCAACCTCAGAACCATTCAAAATTAAAATTAATCGTATTTAAAGGAAAAATTGCCAGGGGAAACAATTTTTTTGACACTTTTAACGCATAGATATACGTATCGAAGTGTACTCAACCCGTCGGTAGGTACACACCGATGTAATTACATCAAAACTTGAAGGTCGGTAGTGTATCTGTGTAATTGCTCGGGAGAATTTATCTTCAACTATGACGTCATAATTAATCCGTCACTTTAGTGCGTAGATATGTGTACCGTGACGTACGTTTCCTCTTGTTACATATCGATGTACCTACCCAAAACTTGAAGGTGGGGGGTCGGTAATGTATCTTCGTAATCGCTCGAGAGAATTTATCTTCAACTATACCGTCATGGTGAAGGTATGACGTCCTTAGCTTCCCATTATAATCGCGGCCCAGGTGGTCCTAGGTTCAAACCCTGCTTCCTATTTTTTACACGGGTTATTTACAACTCAAATAAAATGTCCTTAAAATTAAAATATTTAAGTAAATCATAAGAAAACAAATATTTTCCTTTTTACTAATTTAATTTTTTAAAGGAACTTTCATTGTTTAACAAATTGCTTCTGATTTAAAAAAATATATATTTATGAAATTAGTTTGTTTGTATGGGAGGCACACCCAGCCGAATGGAACATTTGGCAAAACTTGCAGTCAAAGAACTGGGAATAGAGTTCTCGAGTGGCTGTGGATTAGTGGACATGACAGTAGCCTCACAGCGCTATTGCCTCTACAAAGTTGGACCTGTCATATCCATAAATGTAAGGATTTGTATGATTTATTAATAAATAATATAAAAATACCTTTACTAAACTATGCATTTATTTATATTGGTTGAGAATTATGTGGGTATGCATTGTTAAAATATTGTCACAACTTCAACATTTTTTTGTACCTACAACTACTGTTCACTTCCCGCCAGTATCCTTTGATCATGCGCCACAATAAAACCTCGTGTCGTGAATCGCGCATTTATTTTGTTGAACGTGTGCCGCACCTTAGAATTTTTGTTTCCACCAACCACCAGTGTTCAACTCCAAATCAGAGGCCTGTCCTAGTGTTGGTGATGTTCGCAATTGACCAGTCGGACCACCGCGATTCCATCAAGAACGAACCAGGTAGTGTCATCCATTCCTAATCCATCTCATTTGTTGGGGTTGTGACCGATTGATTGACTGCATACCGCACATTGAGTATATTAACTTATTTCATTAAATTAAAATACAGTCCTCTCCGCTAAATAATATCGTAGGAGCCCTAGGGCTTCGCCCCCCGCTATTTTTCGCCCCGCATCCGCGTGGCAATTTGTTTTCCAACCATATATAGATAACGGCTTTAGTATACATCACAGCAAGATAATCTATCTTACAGTTAAATTTTTTTTATTATGTAATTTCTTAAATTTTATCACACATCCAAATTACAAGCAACTTCAAACTCTTTGTCGATTTGTTTCCTTGACGCAACGCCGCGTTGTGTTGTTTTCATATTAAATTTATCTATAACAGTGTTTTTCAACCTTTTTGAATACGCTACCCCTCTGTGAGTAGGAAAAATCTGGCGATCCCTCCTGACATGCTATTCTGAACCACTCTCGCGGCACGAAAAACAGCTTTTCTCGTGTATTTTGTATGTAAATACACGAGATAATACGGCCGCGAGAGCGTTTGGAATACCAGCCCAGTAGCTCAATCACAAATAACTATCGACGTGCTAATAAGCGACGTGATAACAATTTCTCACCATGGTTGTTTATCGTATTCGCGATCACAATGAAAAATCCGTGAACGCCTAATATTAAATGTCATAATATTTACGTTTCGTGACGTATAATCCTGCTGCGCAATCACATATTTGAATTTTACCGGTGTAAATATATAAAATATTCCAAAACTTCTGTTTTTATTTATCAATTTATTATTTATCATGCTATTTATTGCATTTAGCCAGCGGGCAAGAAAAGCAGTCCCCGTTGTAATTGTAATTTAATTTTCACTTGTTTGTATTAGATACTCCTTACTATTTTGCAAATGCAATATATTATATTATTTTTTGTAGCAAATGCCGATTTTTCGCCAGTGAGAACATTTACGCCCCTAACTTTTTTGTACTTAATAAATTGAAGATTTTATGGGCTTTAAACCTTCTCGCGGCAAAGATGTACATTTATCGGAAAACCGCACGTAAATCGGTCCGGTAGTTATCGAGTCCATCGAGGAGAACCATTCGAATATTGCCTTTTAAATATGTAGATTATAGCTTACTGATTACAAAAGTTTTCATTCCTGTTTTTGTTCATCTGTAAAATATATTATTGGTCCATTAGCCGTTTTTACTTGTGCTCTTCAATTATTTTATCTTTCACTAAAAATCATAGAATTAAGAATAGTCCAGAAAGAGCGTAGAATCATATTTGAATACATCGGACTGTGTCCAAAAAACCCCACTTTGCCCTACTTTCGTCGCGCGCATGCGTGAAATCGCCGCGTAATGCTGCCGGGTCGCAAAAAATATAATCATATCACAAATGTAATATCATTATATTTAAAAAAAAAAAAGTTCTCTAAAACTTTATTGTACACGCGGAAACATTGATCAACACAACAGTGTAGATAAGTAAAGGGTCATTTAATAAGAGTAATTTAATTAATGAACTTTGAATTTTAAAAATGAAACAAATTTTATTTTGCATAAAGGGAATATTTTTATGTCATGTTAAATAATATATGATGAGCAAATTAGCGTAAAAAAATTGACCCTTGGTAACACTAAAAAAAGGCCATTTTGTTTTCTTTGACAATCTGATAAAGGGAATTTTTTTTATTTTTAAGTAATGCATTTGCTACATATACATGCATTTGCTACTTACACATGAAATGTGATCCCATCCTGTTTCTTTTTGATCCGAGCAGTATTTCTACACTTTAAAACGATACAAAACGGCATAGTTGAATCCAAATCAAAAAATATAATCATAATACAAACGTAAGATAATTAAATTAAAAAAAAATAATTGTTTCTCTCTCTAAAATTTTATTGTATTGCAGAAACATTGATTGACACAACAGAGTAGATAAGGAAAGGGCTTTTAATTAATGAACTTTGAACTTAAAAAATGAAACAAATTTCATTTTACATAAAACGGATATTTTTATGTCATGTAAAATAATATTTAATGTGTTAAAGATAATGTCGGATAGTGAGCAAAGTAGTGTAAAAAAATTGACCACCCTGGCAACACTAATGAAATGTCCATTTTGTTTTCTTTGACAATCTGACAGATGGAAAAATTAAATTTTGAAGTAATGCATTTGCTACTTACACATGCATTTGCTACTTACACATGAAATGTGATCCCATCCGGTTTCTCTAAGATCCCAGCAGTTTAACACTTTAAATCTACATTTTAAAATGACACAACACGGCATAATTGAATTTAAATTGGGAGTTGAGTACTGATGGACATCTCATAAGAAACAAATGGTCTAAACGTAAAACTACTTACTTACTAATTTAAGAGTAGTTTAGTCGCCTTTTCTTTGATGCCCGTATGCGGTTTCTGGACTATTCTTAATTCTATGCTGAAAACACATCTCAATTATTTTCTGTGTTTATTACAATTAGTTTTGTTTCGTAGCATGGTATCGGAGTCACTACGCTCTCTGTAGTTCTCCAAGAGGTCATCAAACTCCTCCAGTATGCACGAGCGAGGGACCCCATTATTGTAAGAGTAGGAACCAGTGGAGGTATTGACATAGAGCCAGGAACTGTCGTTGTGTCTGGTCAAGCTTTCGATGGAATGTTAAACAATACTTATGATCTGGTAAGTATAATTTATTCCTTAAATTCATTTACGCTTTAAGCAATTTTTGTAAAGTATGGTTCATTCCCTGTCCTCTCCCTGGTTGGAGCATATTTTTTATTTTATTTATAAATCATATACCACAAAGTATTTTACAAGTATAATACGTTGAATTACATTCACAGGAGTTACAACAACTCAATTCGGGACATAAATAATATTAACATTTAAAAATAACACATGTTGAGAACAACAAAGAAACAAAGCAAGTTTAGCACCTTTAAAAATAAATATAGCACAACAATATATACGCCAAAAACCTTTTCTTACACAAGCCGAATAAATATATTAAAAAAACGCTTTTAAGAATAAAAATGTAGTGAATCCACTAATGATAAGGTCATTAACATCACATGCCATGCAGATGATGCAGCCATAGCGATGATGAGAACATATCCATCCTAGTTAGTAAACATCTGGATGCCTAAGAAATGTCGTATAGTACAATGAACACACGATTATTGGATATATATGGTATTTAAAAAGAGCCTCCATGCATCTCTATCGGCTGTCAGGTTCTCGTCCCGAAGTTCTGACAAAAACTGCCGACGAACAGTCTGCAGTGGACGTCACGCAGCTTTACTGAATTAAAAAAATTAAAACGACCAATTTAGTTTTGTGATTGATTCGTTCCGACTTACCGATAATCTTAGTAACTTATTAAAATTTATGTCATTTCGTGAATATACAAAAACATGTGTTTGGTGACCTGATCTGACCTAATAAAATTATTTTATTATATTATTTATCAAAGCGCATTTGTTTTTTTTTTTCAATCTAACAATAACTCATTAAATAAATGTCTTGTTTTAACTTATAATAATTTATTTTTATTACGTTTATTTTTCATAGATTTATAGCTGAATGCCTTTGATATAATTTTTAATTCAAAATTTGGTGCTCACTTCAAAAAATACGAAACAATCGACGAAAGAATACGAAGGTGTCACAATTTACATTCTTCTTTTGCAGTTTCCCAAAAAGTAGATTTTTTGAGTTGAGTCGTTTTCGTCCTAAAGGTGCGACATGTTGGAACTGTAAGTTGTCCGAACTATATTTTGTACCTGCATTTAATGAACTGTATAAAACAGTAACTGAGGCTGACTGAACTGGTCCGACTTGCCTTTACTTCTCACTGTGTAACTAAAGGTATTACTAGCTTACATATTGTCCAGTGTTCACTTTACTTCCTAGTGGGAGCTTGATTTCGTGTACTACTTCCTTGGCTGTCAGCGATTTTATCGATATGGCTGATATCCACGCATGTCAGCAATAATTTGTCGTCAGTAATTTAGGTGTATTGTTAATCAATTGTTTACATATGTGGTTCCGTTTCTGCACTGTCTTTATTACGATAGTTGGTCAGCTGACAGTGGGCATTTATTTCCGGGTGGTCTTAAAGTCTGAACCTGAAAAAGGCCATAGCCAGACTTTGTAATCAGGACAGGTTTTTAAAATGTCAAGTCCACACCTAATGGTGCATAGGGCACTGCCTCGGAGCACTAAATGCGGCGTATATAGATCATCAGGTAAGGTGAGCAAGCTGACGCTTCAGTCTACTACTACGTGCCAGTCCAGGAACATGAAATATTGCAGTGAAAAACCACGTTTTTAATCAACATATTAATAGTATTTCTGCAGACAAATACATAGTATTAGCTGGGCTGCTGTTTTAAACATTCTCACGGCAGTATAGAATGCTTTTAATATGTACATACGCGCTATAAAAGCGTTCTCTACGGCCGGAAGATTGTTCAGAATCGCAGCCCTGGTATGTGTTTAGAGTTAAAAGGTAATATATAAATGTATCGTTATGTATGTTTGTCGGCCTCGTGGTGTTGTGGTCAGCGCGTTTGCCTACCATACAAGAGGTCTCGGGTTGCCCGGTTGGTTGAGATGAAATGTTTATTATTATTTCATAGTCCCTGGACTGGCACCTGAACCGTAAGACTGATCATCTTACCTTCATGTAACAAAAAATATCAAGATACGCTGCGATGGTGTACCAATGCAGTGCCCTATGCACCATTAGGAGCGGAAAGGGAATGATGATATAAATGTGTATGATATTATTTAAGTATGTAAAATAAACCTGTCTTAAAAAATTGTGTCCCACCAAAAATTAAAATGCGAATGTTACGTAGGGCGGAAAGTGGCCTCTTAAATCAGCCAATGACAGGTCGTAAGCCATAGCCATTCATGTTCTGTTCTCTAAAATGTGCTCCATCTCTGTTGTAATATGTTAATGTCAATATTTTTTTGCTGAAAAGCTTAGATTTGTGAAATTGTTTCAGCCAGTATTGGGTAGAGTGGTATCAACTCCAGCCATTTTGGATCTCCGATTGGCTAATGAAATTGCAGCGATGGCCGAGGATGATGATGACTTTAAAACAATTATAGGAGGAACCATGTGTGCTAATGACTTTTACAATGGTAGGTACTTTTCAAATGGTAGTTCCAGTATTATTGACCTTGCTTGTAATGCACAAGTATTTCACAAACAGATTTTGTTTCCATTTTTCTTCCATTTATATACACGGTTTTTTAGGGCCAGACTGCGAAACTCCAGAGGAACATTCCTCATGATAAGCTTTAAAAAAACATCAAAATCACTTATCTTTTTTTTGTTTTGTACACCATTTTGTGAAAAGGTGCGAAATTATATTGTTATGGTATTTGTTACAATCAATATACTGTAAAGTTTCCGCAAACCAAGTTTTGTAAAATTTTCTTTTAAAATAAACGTAAAAATGGCATTTTTCAATAAAAAAATGATAAAAGCGCCATCTATGAATAATAAGTTTGATATTTTCTTTTAGAATCCCCTTAACACTTTATACAGGGTGTTCTTTAAACCCTGTCACATCCGAAACCACGATGATCAGTATGGGCAAGAAGACATATTAGCATATTAAAAAAAATATTGAAGAAATTTTTTAAAAATAAAAAAAAACAAATGGTTTCTTACTTCTGCAGGGGAGAAGCGAGGGGGGCGTGGCCGCGCGGTTGGTGGTGTATCAGACTCTCCCCTCCCCTTCCTCGTTTCTCCCCTGCAGAAGTAAGTAACCATTTGCTTTTTTGAATATTTGAAAAAAAAAATATTTGTTCTAAAAATTAATTTTAATGTGCCAATATGTCTTCTTGCTCATACTGATTACCGCGGTTTCGGATGTGACAGGGTTTAATGAACATCCTGTATACATAAATCTACGTCTTACATGCGAGTACATATAAGGGCGGGCATATTGCCTTAAAGCAATTTCTTCCTACCTACCCAAATTGTTCAGTTTGAGAAAATAAGATGTATATGGACAAATTCTAGGTATAGAATACAGAATCTTATAATTTTATACTAAATTTGAAACCAAAATAATCTAAAAATCTACGCTTTACTATGAAGTGAGAAGGGGGATAGGAAGGAACTAAGAAGGAGAAAAGAAAAAATCTCAAATATTTAGCTAGTGACATTTCAATCTTGATTGAAATGTAAATAAAAAGGGGCGTCTCGAACACAAATGAGTAGATTATTCCACAATCGAGCAGAGACTACAGTGAAAGAGGAGGCACAAAAATAAGAGCGGTGAATAGATATTTAAAGGGTTCTCTCATTACTAGAATTATGACTAACTGAACTAAAGATGAGTCTATGACATTCTTTTCTTCTTCTTCTTCTTCTTCTTCTTCTTATGGTTCCTCTCCCCGATGGAGGTTGGAAATCATCATTGCGATTCTTACTTTATTGGCAGCTGCCCTGAACAAGGACTGAGTGCTGCAATGGAACCAGTCGCGCAAGTTTTTAAGCCAAGAGATGCGCCTTCTACCTGCACTGCGTCTCCTTTCAATCTTTCCCTGTAGAATGACTTGTAAAATTTTATATTTTTCGCCTCTCTTCTTCTATATGCTTTATTTAAAAAGAATCTTCACCCGTGTTGAAATATCTATAGGTTAAATATTGTTGGTTTCCAATAGGTCAAGGGAGATTGGACGGACCATTTTGCGATTACACGGAAGGAGATAAAATGGCCTTCTTGAACAAATTGAAAGATAGAGGAATAAAGAATATAGAAATGGAAGTGACGTGTTTGGCTGCCCTAACTCACAAGGCGGGAATTAAAGCTGCTGTTCTATGTGTCACTTACTTAAACCGGTTACATGGAGATCAGGTAATTTTGTTTAGTATTATTATATGTTTGTTTGCATGATGGAGAAAACAGGCACATACTTAAAGCTTGTCCAGATTTGTTCCCGAGATACTAGAGCTATATACACACCCCGTTCAGGTGCTCTCGCCACACTATGCTCCTTGCGCTGCCCATCACTATGTTCCTCGCGCTGCCGCCCTCTCGCCCGATGTAGCCCTCTCTGCCCACACACACATGCTCTACTCGCGCAATTAATCGCACATGTCATTTGTCTTTGCTATACAATGGACAATGAAACTGTGGCAGCGTGCGCGCTGTGCATTTTTAGTATAGCTAAATTATATTATAAAGTACCTTAAATACAAAACCGGTATTTCTTATGTATCAACTCTCACCGCCTCAACCTTCCATGGAATTACTTCTCTACAATACCGCAGAGTGTGTGCGGACCAACTACTGCTTCATAAAATTATGACAGGAATAGTTGACTGTACAGAACTACTTAGTTTAATAACAATACATGTGCCAGCCAGGATTTGTAGACAGTACCACCTGTTTCATGTACCAATAAGTAAAACATTGTATGTTAAAAATGCTTTTTTTCGTAGGACTTTTTCAGTGTACAATACAAAATTTAAAGATATAGATTACACAAACATCACTCTGTCAGATTTAAAATTTACACTAAAAATGTATTATGTAACTTAGTAGACATTTCCCCCTCCCCTCCTTATCCTCTCTTTAAGCGTTCTTGTCCTAATCCCGCCCAATTAACAATAACTTACTGTTCGTAAAAAAATAAAAATTCTTTGATTATTAAAAAATATTTACAAGTACATGAAAATAATATTTTTATATGTATCAACTTATATGTATTTATTTAATATGATATATATTTTCTTTACTAACTTTGTATACTTTGTGGAAATCTTTTATTAATTCTGGGTTTATACACTATATCTGTTTGTTTACTATAAATATGTATGTAGAACTGTTGATGTCATTCAAAGAAATAGACATCATCCAAAAATGACGCGTGCGTCTTGTGTGAGCGCTCGATGCGTACTGCGACCGCGCATTATGTGGCCATCCACTCGAGCTCATATTGCCGGTCCTTTGACTCGCGCTCAAAAACCGACAAAATAGGGAGCGGTGGGCATGACGAAGAGCATGACGTGCGGCATGACGAGAAATGTTGCCACACTACGTCTCTGCCTCCTTTCCTCGCTACTTCCCATGCCACTCGTCGATCGTGTGGCTGGCCTAATACTTTCACCATGATGGTATAGTTGAAGATAAATTCTCTCGAACGACTACGAAATGTCACTCTCTGTCAAATGTCAATATTTAGATAGTGACATTTCAATCTTGACTTAAATGTAAATAAAGAAGGGGCGTCTCTAACATAAGTGGGTAGATTATTCCACAATCGATCGGCTACTACTGTGAAAGAGGAGGCAAAAAAATTTGAGCGATGACAGGGTATTAAAAGGGTTCTCTCGTTACCAGACCGAAGAGATAGTCCGTGTTGTGAAAGAGGTTGGAGGGGCTCTCTCAGATAAACAGGGGAAGTGGTAATATATTATATTAAATAGATATTAAAACAAGTTAGTATGAGTACAAGGAAGTATGTTTACTAGGGACAGAATGACTAAGAAAGGTATTAAAAGGAGGGTGAGTGCCGGGAACAGAGTGAACGGTGCACTTAAATCCACCGTGACAAATAAATGTTTGTCGCAAGAGGCAAAATTAGCAGTTCACAATGTAGTCCTGGTCCCGACCCTTATGTATGGGAGCAAAGTATGGACTTGGAAAAACAGGGATGAAAGTAGGCTGACTGTCGTTAAAATAAGATCTCTCAGGCGAATCTGTGGTAAAACTATGTACGATAGATGTACAAATGTTGAGATCTGTACATTATGTAAGGCTGAGATATGCATTATCGACTTAATCAAAGGAGTTCTGTGTTGGTTTGGACATCTAGAGCGAATGAACAGCGAAAGAACGGCTAAAAATGTTTACGATGTGAATGTTGATGGAAGCAGAAATAGAGGAAGACCGAGAAAGACATGGCATGACCAAATACATGTAGATGGCATGAGAAGCATGAGAAGATGTATGAACGTAGACAAAGCGAAATCTGTATGCAAAGATAACAAGTGATGCGGCTTTCTGTCCTCTGCCTGCCCTTACGGGGAAACTGCGTGATGGTTCTTTGATAGAGGCATCAAAAAGCTTGTGCTATAGAACGAGAAAGCGACTACATGGAAAAATAAGTAATATATGTAAATACAAACAAAGAATTGTATTTTAATTTTTTTTTTCCTTTCTCAATACAAAAATTGAGTACTCGTACTTTCTGGATATGCCTCGTGCTTTGAACGATAGAGTGTTGTGGTAGATTGTTCATAGGAAGCCGATTCTTCGATCGCCGGACCTCACCGAAGAGAACTTGAGACGTCACACGCATAGTATTTTCAAAATTACAATCCTTAAAAAAATCATAGCGCTGATAAAAGAATACATTAATATATTTATTGCATCAATTTTGGTTAAGTTTTATAGTCTATTAACAAATAAATTAAAAATTGAAATCCACTGAACTTCCTCACTTTTCAACGATGTTTTATTTTTATGTTAAAGGTGACCACACCAAAATCAGTACTATTGGAATGGCAGGAGCGACCTATGAAAATTCTGTTTCGCTTCATCAAAGCGTATTTGAAAACCATCAACAAGCTGCCGTACGGAAGATGTTAGCCGACTATGTTCAAACAGGGACACAATTTTGACTTTTAGTCTAAATGTTCAACAATTTTTTTTTAAATACCTAGATTATAAACACAATAAAATGCTTTGCACTTACAGTCAATCTGCTAAACAAAATGGATTTTATACCCTTGAAAATAGATGCACTATATCTGAATTATGCCATTTATATAAATTATCAAATAATAAAGTAGACTCTTTTGACCTGCTCTCCAAAATTAATTTTAAAGTCCCCTTTCGCGTGACAAGAAGTAAGTATTTATTCCATCTGCCAGTCTGTAGCACTAACTATGCACAACACTCTCTTCTTCTATCGTTCTTGCTCTAACCATAATGTTTTTTTTTTCATCTATTGATATATTTAACACTCTTAATTTCTCCTCTTAATTTATTTGAAAATAAATTAAGACTGATTTTTTCTGGCTGTGATACGATCCTACTTGCTATTTAATGATGCTCACACTTAAACACACCTGAACACTTACTCCCACACAAATACACACCTCTACACTTACTCACATACAAATGTACATAAACCCACCCTTTTGTTGTACCACAATTTAATATGTATGATTTTTATTTAGAAACTTCGCTGGTCTCTCTTTAAGTCGTATCTTTTTTATGTTATTAAATCATTGTTGACTGTTTGTTTCTGTAAAATAAATAATAAATAAATAAGATTTCACGAATTGCTAAATGCTATTGTTCTATCTTCGAACTACTCTGCTAAACACTGACCGATCTTTTATTTTATCGCTCGATTTACAGTCGTCATTCATTGGTACACCAGTCGCAGTGCCTCGATCATTTTTGTTACATGAAGGTAAGATGATCAGTCTTACGCTTCAGGTGCCAGTCCAGGGACTACGAAATACATTTTTACTATTGACGTGCTTAAAAACATGCTAAGCATTTGAGCTATTACAATGAACAATAATGAATATGCTTAAGTTATCGCAGTCATGAGTCAACATGTGTGTAATCTCTAAGTCAACGCTCGTGTCGGTTTGTTTTTTGTTTTTTTTATTTCAATTTTGTGATTTAATGCAGGCCACAATAAGAAGAATTTCAAGAATAATAATATAACAGAACTGTATTCATGAGCACAGAAAAATTATGAGTTTTGATGAGGGTAAATAAAAGACAAGAATATCAATTTTGTGATTTAATGCAGACCACAATAAAAAGAATTTCAAGAATAATAATGTAACAAATGAGCACCATTTTTTAACAATAATTTTCAAAATATTTACACGAGTGGAATAACATTGAAATACTTATGAAATAGTGAATTGTGATGAAAAACATGGAGATGTGTGGCAAATAGAAGTTATATAAAAATGTTACAAATTATTCTTAATTATGTACAATAGTTGACCAAGAAACAATTCAATATAATTATACAAATTTATGAAATTTCATACAATTAAATTTTATCAATAAACATTTAATATTCTTCGATAGACCCCAATAAAAATAAATTTTTCGTAAACAAAATTCTTATTAAAACTTTAATTAGTATGGAATTTTTAATAATGATTTATTTATTTATTATAAATGTAAATATTTATTATAACGGCCCCGTCAGAAAAGACACGTCACATTTCAAATGTATTAAAATACTTGTCTTAAGAAGTAAATTAAAAAATTGAAAATTTCTCACTAATGATATATATTTTCTATTTATTTTAGCTATTATTATTTGTCTGAAAATATTTATATTTATTATGAGTTAATTCTTAGATACTGATAAAACATTTTTACATTATTTGGAAAGGTATATTATAGGTTTAAAATATTATGTAACATTTAAAAGAAAAAAAGTAAAAAATCTATGGATATTAATGAATTATTTCAGATTTACCAATAGTCCTTAAATTACGAGGTTTATGGGAGGACAAATACAGTCAACGCTTAACATGCATATTTGTACAAAGCTTAATACGAAATATTGGCTAGACTTGAATGTCTCTTTCCTTTCAAAACTGAACATTAAATTCTGTACCTCAGAGGCAGACGGATGCAAATCCAAACATCAAATGTTGAATACAAGCCTAAAGAATCTACTTTCTCTAAGTGATTTCTAATAATTTATACCATTAATTTGTATTTTTAGTACCCAAACACATTGGTTATTTTATTGTAAAACGTGCATTTCTTTAAAATCAATGGACATGTTCATAAACTGGATACGAAAATCGAAATGTCATTTCAACAAATTCTGGGTTTGCATCCGTCTGCCTCTGAGGTACAGAATTATAAAGGTCAGTTTTGACTTAATCTAGGTTTAGGCAAGACATTTACAATAAAAGTGTAAAACAATTTACTACTATGTAGACGCATATTTGCATATTTAGAAATTGTGCAAAGTTAATACTACGCGGATATGTTTGCAATATTTAGTTCCGATAATTGAGAACTATGTGTTCAATTTAAGCAGTAAAAAAAACACATATTTGAATAGGTTGTGATAGGCCGTATAATAAATCCAGGTTTGCATGGCAATGACTCATATTAAATAGATTAATATTACATAAACATATAATTAAATAGATACGTTACTAGCACCATTGATGTATAATAAATGGATACGTTATTTCTATACTAGTTACATCTAAGATATAACAAATATTGCGTTGCCTTCAACAATTTAAGATCATAGTGAGACATAATTAAATAAAGATGACGCTTCATATAATGCGAACTTGAAATCATGTCCTAAAAATATCAAACAGCCATAGAATAAAGAATAGTCCAGAAAGAGCATAGAATCATATCTGAATACATTAGACTGTGTCTAAAAAACCCCCCACTTCGCCCCATTTCCGCTGCGCGCATGCGTGAAGTCACCGCGTAATGTTGCCAGATCGTGAAAAATATAATCATAACACATTACGTAAGATAATTATATACATTTTTTAAAGTTCTCTAAAGTTTTATTGTACACGCGAAACATTGAATGACACAACAGTGTAGATAAAAAAAGGTTATTTAATAAGAGTAATTTAATTAATTAACTTTGAACTTAAAAAATGTAACTAATTTTATTTTATATAAAGCAGATATTTTTATGTCAGGTTAAATAATATATGGTGAGCAAAGTAGCGCAAAAAAATTACTACCTTGGCAACACTAACAAGATATTCATTTTGTTTTCTTTGACAATCTGACAGATGGAAAAATAATTCAATTTTAAAGTAATGCATTTGCTACTAACACATGCATTTTCTAATTACACATGAAATGTAATCCCATCCTGTTTCTTTTTGATCCCAGCAGTATTTCTACACTTTAAAACGATACAACACGGCATAGTTGAATTCAAATCGGGAGTTGCGTACTGAGCGACGTCTCTTAAGAAACTAATGCTCAAAACGTAAAACTACTCCTCTAAGAGTAATTTGGTCGCCTTCTGTTCTGTCTGTCGGACTATTCTTAATTCTATTCAAACAACATTGCAAACAAACGCGTAGTGGAGTAAAAAGGACCAACTGATTATACCGCTTACTCTGAATGCAAAACTGTACGTCGAGCCCCTTCGCTCTGCTTCTCATTTGCTTAGCGTATACAAGGAAAAATACTATTTCCCACCAAATACAAGATAAGCTCCGGAACCTATGTCGAATGAAACACAAGTCGGGTGTTTAGTGTCGCATCTAGTGGAAAGATATATCTTTGGGCGGGGGAATAGTCACATAAAATACCCATTGTAACGAAATTGACAAAATCCAGCGGAAATTTCTTCGGTTCATAAATTTTAAACCGCATTTACCGCGAGAAAATATAATCTTCCCTTATATACATTGAATCGACTTAAAATTAGTGATGGAAGAGTAGTATCTGATCTGGTTTTTTTGTATAAAGTTGTAAATAATCTTTTTGATGTTCCTGATTTAGTCAAATGTGTATATTTCAATGTGCCGAAAAGGCCAATAAGGCATCATATTTCGGGGGTCATAAGGGCGAAACTACAAAAACACAGTTTTGAGATAAATGATAAAACAGTTTTCAAAAAATAATACTGTCTTTTAAGGGTTACAAATAAAGAAAATAAAAAATACAGTTAATAGAGCATAAAATGTTTTAGAGACAAAAATATGAAACTACGCTTTCGTCTATATGACCCTAACTTGCGCTTACATTAGTAAATTAACAAAATGATGTAAAAGGTGTTTTATTCTTCTGACTTTAAACAAAACGCTTCATTTGTAGTTTCACACAAATTTATCTAGGTAACTACTTATCGGATGAGTTTCATCTTTTTGTCACTAACAGGAAATTTTGTTTGGATATCAGATTAGTACTTAACACAAAACAGCATTTTTTGTAGTTTCGCCCTTATGACCCTAAGCCCCCGATTTATTCTAGATATGTTAATATATCTAAGTCAAATTTGCACGTTAATTCTCTATTCCTGATACTCTGATGTCTAAAAAATATATGAATTTGCTATAATTTTATCAAACTTCAAGAATCCATTTTAAAATTTTGAATAATAATTGGGTTTCTAATATTTTCATTTGTTTTACATACATATTTTTTTTTTTTAATATTTTTATATTTGTAAATTGTTTATGACCTCTGTATGTGTAAAAGCACTTTGGCCGTTAATATATAAATAAATTTGTCAAGTTTTTCATTATTTTTTTTTATTTACTCATCTTGTCTATAATCTACTCATTCCATAAATTGGATTGAATTTACAACTAAAACAATCTGTTTCGTTTTTCACAGTTGTCGTGCAATTCAAGCATTTTTTAATTACCCTCGATGGCAGATTTCTGTCTAGCATCACGTCTGATCATGAAGAAAGTCCGTTAAAGAATGAAGACACGGACGGCAACTACCCGAAAATTTAGATACCATTTTCTTCGTGCTAGTAATATCTCTATTTAATTAAAATATAATATGGCATTGTCATCCATACATGTGAATGCAAGAAACTGTTGAAATAAATTTAAAATTGGAACATTTTGAATTTATTTGATACACGTTTGATACAACCGTGTATCAAATAAATTCAACTCATTGTTTTTTTTTTCTCACAAAATAATAATTTTAAGAGTTAAATTAGCTTATAAGCAAGAAGATTTAATCTACATATCGCTAGCCCAAAGCAACAGTGAGATATCTCCATAGTATATATTCTCAGATAATCGGACTTCGAGGTGTGCGAAGGGTCTGATGGAATTAAATTATTTAAACTAGATTATGAATACTGTATTTTCATATAGGTTAACTATATAACTTCAATATTTTATTATTTGAAAACATTAATTTATTTAAGTTATTAACATATCTGCAATCTCAAAATCGGAAATTTCGGGTTTATCTCATTGTTGCTTTGGGCTAGCAATATGTGTAAGCAAAATGGCGAAAAAACAATTTATTTTATCTTTTTAAGCTTTCAGTGTTGCCTTAAACATACATATAATATTATAATAATCAACATATTTATTTTTTCACTCAAACGCAGCAAAACAATCTTTCTTTTCATGTATTTCAACAATAAGGACGCAATAGATATTTTCAGTCAATTTGGTGTCGAATATACACAGTTTACATCTCACTTTTTCGTTCTCAAAAAGCATTTATGCAAATTATATTCAATATTGGTCAGTAATTAAAAGTATGAGATTTAACTCTTTTCGAAGTAAACTTAAGAAATAGAAGATTAAGAATATATATTTAGTAATTGAGAACATAGTTTAATATCGAAATGCATCTAACAATTATCGGAAAATTTCAGAAAATTGTTTCATAGATCAAGTCATTTATACTGGATTTTAAATTAATAATCTTCTTCTTTTTCCTTTTCCTTTACAGTTCCTACCGTCATTCTGAACCGTCCCAGTCTAATCAGCGTTCTGCATCTGGCACACTGAACCACCGTCTAAGATTTCTGAGCCATGATCATTGACATAATAATACATTGACATGCCCTATAAAGTAAAATATTTTTGAAAGTAGTGACACGAAGACGTACCTATAGTTACCGAGTTAGTTTATTAACACCAGTAGCTCAATCACAAATAACTATCGACGTGCTAATAAGCGACGTGATAACAATTTCTCACCATGGCTGTTTATCGTATTCACGATCACAATGCAACATCCGCGAACACCTAATATTAAATGTTAAAATATTTATTTTCGCGACGTATAATCCTGCTGCGCAATCGCATATTAAAATTTCACCAGGGTAAATATGGAAAATATTACAAAACTGCTACTTTTATTTATTTATTTATTATTTATTATGCTATTTATTGCATTTAGCCAGCGGTTGGCAAGCCAAATGTCAAGAAAAGCAGTCGCCATAGTAATTTTAATTTAATTTTCACTTTTTTGGATTAGATGCTTCTTACTATTTTGCAAATGCAACAACAACAACAACAAACCATCACGCCGTTTCCCCGTAGGGGTAAGCAGAGAGGATAGAACGCCATAACACTCTATCTTGGCATACAGACCTCGCTTCCTCTACATTCATACATCTTCTTATGCACGCATGCCGATTATTCCTACTTTTGACATGTCCATCTTCAAGTATTTGATGGACTTGATCGTGCCATGTCTTTCTCGGTCTTCCTCGTTTTCTGCATCCATCAACATTTGCATCGTAGATCCTTTTAGTCGTTCTTTCGCTGTCCATTCGCTCTACATGTCCAAACCAACGCAGCACCCCTTTCTTAATTCTGTCAATAATGCATGTCTCAGCCTTACACACTTCACGGATCTCGACATTTGTGCACCTATCATACATCGTTTTACCACACATTCGCCTGAGAGATCGCATTTCGACAGCATTCAACCAAATGCAATATATTGTATTATTATTTTTTATAGTAAACGCCGATTTTTCGCCAGTGAACTGTATTTATTTACGAGGAAAACAAAAAATAAACCGACACAAGCGTTGACTTTGAGATTACACACGCGTTGACTTATGACTGCGATAACTTAAGCATGTTCATATTGTTCATTGTGATCGCTTAAATGCTTAGCATGTTTTTAAGCACGCCGATAGTTATTTGTGATTAAGTTGCAAGACGGAGACAGGAGATAACTCACGAATTGTAACATATTAATAGCTATTTTAAACAAGTATTGATTAAGATAAGAACATTACTTGCCGGTGAAAGGTTATACCATCGCTTTTCCAGATCAATTTGTGCAGTATCTTAGCATATAGGCATTTTAGTAATTTTGATGAGAAAAGTAGCTGGCGAACGCTCGAACAGACTAAAGCCCGCTCTACCAATTGGCCGCAGGTTGAGGAAACATATTTTGAACGCATATGTTTACTCTAGTTATATTTATACTTCAACGCCAAAGTATGAGGCTTTTCTTCTTTTGACAGTGGTCAGTAACTCCTCTCTTCCGTTAAAAATACAATCAGTGCATAAGATTCACAGAATTCTTCTGCACAACCATAGTTCTAAGGCCCCCATTTTTTCATCATTAAGACTTCGAGAGTCCAACCCTTCGCTCCATACAGCAACACCGACAATACATAGATTTGAATCTAAAGCCAATTTACTACATAGGCATTTAAATTTTAAAATAATACGGGACAAAAATAAAAGGTCATAACCTTGTCACACAATTTGGTGTTGCCAACATAAAAATAAGTTGTATTTTTTAATGTTTTCATTCATTTTTGACAGACATTACTAATGTGAAATCTCCACGGAGTGGATTGATCATATCTCTAATGGCTAGGTTAATATGCGCTATTTAAGTGAAACAAAAAAAGACAATTATAAATTTACGTTAGATTTGTAAGTATGGTAAAAGATTACCTTTTGTTTTGTTAGATATTTTTTGACATTAAACTATTCAATTACAGTCCGTTAAAAAAGTACTCGAGAACAATTTGGAATAAAATATTTGAAATTATACTTCCAGGTACAAGTGACATGTCATGATCTGATAGCAAAAATATGATTGAAATATTTGATTAAATTAATTAACAGGCTGTAATTTTTTTTTGCTGATAATTAACTGATTTGATTGCTGATATGCATATTTGTAAATACCCGACCCCTTATTCATTCAGGAGGCTACGGCATCACTCGGAAAGACGTTTCCAGTTCGGGATGTATCGGAATCACTCGGCGCTCGCAATTTATTAGCGTTCAATTCTGTAACGCTATGAAATTGTCCCTGAGTAGCGCCTATTAACGTCACTCAAGAGAAATCATTTTCGTTTTCATAGTAGTATGTTGGCTACGCAACAAATGTATTAAAAAAGAATTTAGTTTATTTCAGTTATTACTGGAGTGGATAACCATCAGGTATCTCCATCCGATATTTCTGCTAGTTAAAAAACCGTTTCGGGTGGATTCCGAAACATCCCGAACCTGAGAGTGATACCGAAGCATCCCAAATAGATAGTTATCGGATATTGACAAATACGCTTCCGGTACAATACAACAGTTGGTATGATAAATTCTCGATTGTTAAGTGCTTTTTATAAAAATTAAATAAACATTGATCGTAAAAAACCATTAGACTAGATTGTCAATATGTTATTTAATTTGAAATGAAAGGAGACTTCTGATTTACCGGAACAAGTAATAAATCAAATTACTTGCGGATGAATATGTAGGTAATACGAGGATAGTTGAGGCAAACACAAAACTAACACAGAAGCATTGATAACAGTGTTTCAAACTTCTGTTTTTATAATATTGAAACTTCACTGTTTTAAATCTATAAAAATAACAAAATAAGTTACTGAATTAAATTAAAGTACGGATCTAAGAATATTCTATTTATTTATTTATTCACACTCTTCATCAAAATACAATTCCATGTTAACTTTTTCTATACATTGTCACTTTAGTTATTTTTTGTAAAACAGACCATTTTTAACAAAATTGAGTTAAGTGTACAGGAGTTATGAGAAAGCCTTTATTTATTATAGGCGGCCTCCGTGGTGTAGTGGTCAAGACGCTTGACTCACGCATGGAAGGTTCCGGGTTCGATTCCCGGTGAGAACACAAAAAAAATAAAATGTGATTTTTCTCAAGCCTGGTTGTTCTGTAATGTAATTCACCACTGTAATTGGGCCTCCTGGCCTGTTGTGGTGCAAAAAAAATGAGATGAAAAAAAAAAAGAAATAAAAATTTCAAATGAAAAAAATGTTTTTTTAAGGAGTTTTTTAACGAATTTTGTCTTAATTCGTGGTCATTATTTATACCTATTTTGTAAAAAAAACTCTAAAGCTCTATTTAAGTAGATTTGTATTTTGGTCTGTTTGACAACGAACTGAAGCGACAACATGTTATGCTGAAATCGTTCCTCGATTATTAGTTGATTCACGGTGAATCCGGTTTATTTAAAGAACACATTTATTGTTCTGCTTTCACTTAAAATATGACTAGGCGTAAACCAAAGAATTATAATTCTACGGCGTAAACTATTTAGATAAAAGTTTATTTTTCTGTGATATGTGGCAACGATGCATACGAATATTGTCGCCATAATTCAATACAGACACATCAATATTTAATATATGTGTTTATTTGCCTTAATTTGCACCACAAAACCTATTATGAATTATAGGATACAATTTTTTTTAAATCTATGATGAGCTTTTCACACACGTGTGTGAAAGGAGTGTCTAAAAGCGCACCTTTTCACAAATTCTTATTTGACAGTTTGTTTGTAAATCAGATATTTAATTTTTATTATCAGAATCAAACCGGTAAATCAAGTCTCCTGTATGTGTGTGAGGTAATTTTAAACTTAATATTATGAACATTACCCATTAGCATACATACATTATTTAAAAGTAACATGATATTTTTACAAATAATTGACAAATTTGCTAATAATATATGTTATGAAAAACATAAAATAATTGAGATTCATAACAATCACTTCAACAAACATTAGAAATAGCAATATTTACATTAAATATTCGATAAAATTCTTTGGAGAAAGAATAATTAACTAGAGAAAATTGACAATTCATAGGCAAAAGGGAAGAAATTTGAATATAAATCTAAGTATAATTTTTTCAATTAATTCTCTATCTACATAAAACTTAAGGTAAATGTATTATAATCTATGACTAAACGCTAATTTGAAGCAACACAACTCGACTTTTTATTGTAAGCATGTAAAGATTTATGTACTTCTTTTACAAATGGAATACATAGCTCCATATATTTGTTTTAATAATACACATATATTAAAATTAAAGCTGGTGAAAAAAATATATTCTAAAAAACATTTTTCAGTAGGAAGAGCTTGAGATGGAGAAAATAAGATCTTAAAGCTAAATGTTGGGAAAAATAAAAATTTATTGCTATTTTAACATATTACACGCATTTATTAATATTGTGATACATGCTTTATATTGTACGAGGTATATCCAAATTTAGGAAAGAAGTTCCGTTTGACACAAGATAAAGAAAACTAGTGCATATTCAGAAAAAGTGAAATTACGAATAAATATATCAATTTCAGTTTTTCTTTTAACATTTTTAAAGTAACAAAGGTAAAAATACTGTCCAGTTAAAAAAAAATGCTAAGCATTAGTAGCATAAAAAATATTTTTAAATTTGTAATTTTGAATTCGAGACCTTCATTGAATTGTCTCACCCATCTCCTTACCATTGAATCACTTATCGATCGAGGACTGTTTTAACAAAGAAAAATATCTACAAAACGTAATATTTTCAGAAGTTTTTTTATAGTAAAAAACTAACTACTGGGATTTTAACAAAAACAAAAGTAGAGTTTTATAGAAATTATACATCCTAACTCATATACTGGAAATCAATATTATAGAAGAAGTGGACCTATTAATTCAAAAGATCCAAACTTTCTGAATTTTAAATTTCACATATTTTGTGATATGAATGCATGGAAATGTTGATTTGTGTTAGGATATACATACAGAGTGACTGGAATTGAACCCGCAATAGCAAATTCGCATATAGAAAAGGTCTTTTTCTAATTATTGGATCTTACTTTTCTTAGCTAAAGTTTCATCGTTTGGGAGATATATAAATTTTTATACTTTATCGAGATTTTTCCAAAATTTGACCTTCAAGCATTCAGAACTTTTTTTTTTCATAATTTTAGTATTTTTTAATTATTTGTTGGTAGCCATAAACATTTGTGATTAAAATACGTCGGAACTTCCCTCAAACTAGGGTTAAAATAGATATTATGTTTTTTTTTTTTAAAAGTTGAGGAACTAGAGAACTAACTTAGAGTAAAATAAATTATTGAAACACCATTTTTCTTTTTTTAATTTCAGGTTGAATTTTATCATAAAGTTTTATTTTTAAATATTTTTTTTAAAAGCGTAATATCTAATTTTTAACCCCAGTTTGAGGAAAGTATCTACGTATTTTAATCAGAAATGTTTATGACTACCAACAAATAATAAAAACATACTAAAATAATGAAAAAACTTTATGTTTTGAATGCTTGAAAGTCAAATTTTGGAAAAATCTCAATAAAGTATAGAAACTGACATATCTCTCAAACTATAAAACTCTAGGGAAAGTGAAATTAGTAAATGACCTCTTCTATGTGCGAATTTGCTATGGCGGGTTCAGTTCCAGTCACCTGTATATAAATTTACTTTTACATGAAATCAAAATTAACTGTTTTTTTGTGATATTTTATAAGCCTACATAGACCTATGAATGGTATACTATTTCTGAAATATTTTCATATTATTTACAATTAAATGTAAATAATATGAAAATATTACTTATCCAACAACAACAACAACAATACTTATCCAAATCGACTTGTTACAACTTTGCACATACATATTTCGTTTTATCCTTCTTTGTATCTTCGTAAATATATAATTTATATATTTACGAAGAAATTTAACCAAGGTAAGAATCATTCGGATCTCTGAATCGAATCTAGATTGTTTGCTAGGTAACATGGTTTGCTGTTTTCTCACACATTTGATGCGCCATTACTAAACTCGAGACAAATATTGTAGATGAATGGAGGTTGATAAAGAGTGTAAATATTATTGAAATACTAATTTGCAAATATAAGATTTCGCATGCACGCTACGCTACAAGGAAGACAATGCAATACATAAGTATGTATTTTAAAAATTAACTAATTATTTTGTGCAAGAATGAAAAATATTGTTGTTAGACACTTAAATTTAAATTTTGGTCGAAGTAAATTAGATCTTCTGACATCAAACTAAACTTGCTTAGAATACCCAAAGTAATAGTTTTTTGTCATGTCATATAATTATATAAGTAAATAGATTATGAGGTTTTCTTGAATTTGTCAAAGTTATTGTTATATTAGGGCAGGCCGATATTTTTTTTACTCCGAATTTTGAAATGAAAGGGGTTCAAAAAGTTGTTCTTTGGATTACTCGGAATGCTAAAAATATTTGATACTTCTTTTGGCCCTCAACCAGAGCTTGAAGTTTTCGAAAAAGTCAATTTTTAATGAGCCATTGTTTTCATCAATATTCGCCAGGCGCTCAACGGAATCAGTTCCGCAGAGTGTAAACTTTTTGCATTTCGGTAGTTTTAAAACGCGTTCGAATTTGTAATGTGATTAAGTTATATCTTTAGCAACAATTTTTTTTATCAATATAGATAATTAACAAAATGTTCAGACAGTTATAAACTTCAAACCTCGGCTGATGGCCAAAAGTAGTATGGAATATTTTTTTAAATATTTTTTACATTCAATGTGATCCAAATTGAAATTTTTCAGACCCCTTTCACTTTGATGTCTAAAAAATAAAAAACTTCACATTTAAAATTTCATTGCTAAGCCGCTTACAACGTAATATTTATTTTTGTAAACATATTTGATTTTTTACATTTTTCCTCTATGGTGAAAAATGTATTTTTTTGTAATTAACATATTTCGTTCCATTATATACTAAGTTAATATTTGAATTGAACTAAACATTGGACTGGATCTATTTTTATCACTCAAAATATACTATATCTAAAACCTCCCGGTTCATTTGACTAATAAATCACTTTTTGCCACTTTACGCTTTTAATTTAATTATCTATGTACTGAAAAATGAATAACAGGGTAACATATTATGCTTATGGTAAACTTTGGTGTAGCGAATACATTGGTAGCCTTAAAAAGTATGTAAAAATACATATTTGATTGGGTAAAAATGCTAATAACATTTGTCGCCTAAGCAATAATTTCATGATTATAAAAGTTGGTTACTATCTCACTCTAAACGGGGAACAAGTTTTGTGGTCCCAGGATAAAAATGACTCTCTTAAGTCTATTTTCTGACTGCTTTTATTTAAATTCATTCGTGTTCTTTGACTCGTTTACTTAAATCGGAAGTGGAATGGGTATATCTGTCCTTTTCTAAACTGTACAGTACAAGTAAATAATTCCTTCTGTGAAATAGCTTAAAGTGTGAAAAGAACAAATGGGAATGAAGTTGTAGAGCAGTGTTTCCGCACCGCGCTTCAGAGATGAGACACGTCGGCGTTCCACATATAAAGGGGAATACTCATTGGTCATGCAAAAAAATGTCGGAGATGTACAAAATTGAAATATACGCCAAATTGTACTTAAAATAGAATGAAACCCGTTACAATTTCAATAATTATCTAAAAACACAGAAACTGTGCAGGATGTAGCTGTAGATGTTGCATTGGTAGGTACCGGTAATTTAAGTTATAATATATGTATTAAAATGGGTTTTATTTAAAAAATTTACCTGCTGTTTAATTAAAAAAGATGCCGGTGGGGCATCTGACTTTTGAAAAGACTACGGTGGGGCATGGCATAAAGAAGGCTGGGAAACACTGCTCTAGAGAGATATATTAAGGTATTAGAAGCAAATTTAGAAATCTCCATTGAAGGAGTTACTGAGATATTTGCGAAGAAACTTTGAAAAGAGATTTGTGAGATTTTAAATTATGCTCCACTAACTCAATGGAGAATGCAAAGTTTGCAGTATCAAGTATAATTGAAATCTGTTTTTGCGAGATTTAGAGACGGTTTTGAATTACGCTATTATTTAGGTTTTCATGTTTTTAGTTTATTTTGGTATCAATAATTAATTTTCCGTTTTTGGTGGAGATTTCAAAGTTTGCTTCTAATACACGCTCAGATTCACGTTCGGAATGAGGAACTTCAGCCCCACGGGAATTTAGATACAAAAATGTTTTTCTTGCGCGTGGTAAAAATTAAAGCATTAAATGGTATGGCAAAGTTTCTTAAAAATGTACGAAAAAAATAATAAAAACGCACTACTTTGATTGACGTCACTGGTTCACATGAACCAACCGATGATGTGACAGCTGTGAAGGATATCCGGTTAGCTTACCGTAAACGAACTAATGGGAAGAACTAATAGTGAACAACCTCTGACGTCACACGCGGGGTTATTTCAGAAATACAAAACTTTAAAAAATCATAGCGCTGATAATACGATATGTAAAAAAATAAATAATTCATTCACCTGTTCATGAGATTTCGATATAAAAAAAATCTTTAGTTGACTCTTGCGAAATTCACTTTATGGCACCTATGGAACATTTGACCTTTTTACCGTTGATATAAAAGATATGAATAGTTACTTTCATCGATTTGGCTGAGACCTTCCAAAGAAGTTTTTACCCTGAAACCACGGACTTGTTAACTTGACATATAAGAATATATTTTAAACTGTCTGTAACAGTATTTTCGGATCACCATGGGAAAATTCATAGATACAACTTTAAACTCCGCATAAACTTAACCAACGCTTATTTTTATATCCTATCTAAACATATAAAATAATTATAGTTCCATCTTTTTGATTCGGCAACGTAATTGATAAATCCTCTTCTTGAACTCCATGCTTCTTCTGCACACGCTGATTTTAGGCCCACGAAATGGGACCCGGGTACTGCTGTGAATATCCCCACCGTCTTCAAGCATTGGCTATGTGACTTTGTGCTTCTTCTTTGGTTCACGTCTCGGCTCGTTGTTGGTATGAGTCTTCAACTCTCGGAAGTCCAGCTGGGGATTAGAAATTAAATTAATTAGCTTTACCAGGCAAGCATATTATTATGCGTTTTCACTCAAAGATCATACAACAAGCTCATTATACAGGGAGTTTGCTAAACCCTGTCACATCCGAAACCGTGACGACCGGTATGGGCAAGAAGTCATATTGGCGTATTAAAAAAAAAAATATGTTCGAAAAAATTTAAAAGTCTATTTTGAAATTTGAAGCCTTTTGTATGTAAAAATCCAAATATAAAACAAGTGTTATTTCGAGTAAAAAAATTAAAGAATGTTAAAAATTAAATTGTGTTAATTTCAGTTTTTTTAAAATTATTTATTGCTTATATAAATATATTACCAATTCTTCATCGTCAGGTACTCTTGAGATAAGATCCAAAATTTCATTATTAGGTATTGTGAGGGGGCGTAAGATTTTACGAGCAAATTTATTGCAACCTGAAAAAATGAACGCACTTTAAAACATGTTTAAATAAATATGAAATAAAAAACCTAGGGAAGCGATCAGCAATCAGCAATCAGTAATTAAACCAATATTTAAAAATATTTCAATTTAGTTCAAGTTTCCAATGAAATTTGTGAGCAAAGAAAAATATCGCAGATTGATATTTTTCTTTTAAGATTTATTTAGATTATTTTTGTAAATTGATGAAGACTTATTTAAACAACTTAAGTAATTATTTGTTTTATTTATAAGAACATATTTTATTTCTCAATAAAAATAATTAACATGTATTTTCCACCCAATGATGGATGACAGTTATATGTATTTCATGATAAATTATTATGAATATTTTTGAATTTTGCCAATCAAAACCCTAGGTTTTAAAATACAAAAACCTGACATAGACCCAAACCCCTTTGTTACAAAGTAAATAAACTAATATTAATCGACAGTAGGGAGTGTAGATCTGATATATGTATGTATTATAAAACCGTTTTCAGAGCCCCTACCACAGGACCTATCACTGATCTAAATAACTCCCTAGGGAGAAAATCAACCCAGTCTGCAAACATTTGGATATACTCAAAACATTGTTGAACAAAAAATAGATTTGAATGCAGTTAAACCTAAATGACAATTTGTGAAAATAAGCTCAATTCTCTGTCATAAATCTGTTGGTTTTATAAACGGCGCGACGTACGAGGAGTTTTAATGTAAATGCCAAAATTTACGCCCGTTATCGATGGGTGTCGGCTCATACGACGCAATTTCAAATTCTGAGAAAAGTGGTATATGTAACTCAATTTCAGCTATAGATGCGGATAAGTCACTCACATTCATAATGATGATTAATTATTTGAAATGGTTTGAAAAGAAAATGTTCCGTTGATGATTTAATTTAATGACATATTTTCATAAGCCTTTTAATGGTTAATAAGGTAGATTATCATCTGTATCTAATAGTGCATAGGGCGCTGCATTGGTACACCGAATTCGGTGTATCTCGAGCATCTGTTTCTGAAAGTAAGATGATCAATCTTACTCTTCAGGTGCCAGTCCAGAGATTATGAAATATTACAATGTAAAAACACCTTAAATAAATATTTTATATCAGCTCTGTCGGGAAACGAACCTAAGATATCTTGAATGGTAGGAAAATCTATGGTGCATAGTTTAAAAAATATATATCCGCAGTACATTATTAAATCTAAAGATGTAAAATTTTAGGAAGGAATATGTATGTGCAACTGTAGACAAAATAGTAAATGTTACACAATGTGTAAAGCGATCAGTCAAACCAGTCTATGACAGGACATAAGCCCTTTAAATACCTAGACTTCAATAACTTCTTCTTAAAAAGGTTCTGCATCTCTATTGAAATTCATAAAAATATATTAATTGTGTATTTATGACGTGGATTTGAAAAATAAAGATTCAGCGTTGATTAAAAGTGCCGTTGTTTAAAAGATGTATTTTTGTTTAAAATTTACTTGTTTGTTTTGAAGAAAAAAATCACTCTGACGTTAGTTACGAGTTAGTTTGTTATATTTTGACACTAAAAAACAAACAAAAAAAAATATTCTAAAACATACCTACAATACCTGCAAAAAATATAAATGGGAAATTAAAATAGTACGAAGATTATACTTCAAATAAAGAAAAGTAATACAGCAAAAGATTAAAAATATATTTATTTGAATAATTTATAATGTAACTTACCCCATAGCATAAGTAGGAATCTTATGGGAATAAGGAAAAGGACAATGCTTCCTGCCAGGAGCAAAAGAATGGCCAGCCAACTGAGGTACGGAACTGTGAAGTTGAATAAGCTGTAAATAAATCAATAAATGTGGTCAAACGTTTTATTAAATGTTAGCGAATAATTCTCGGGCCTTACTTATAACCTGGTATAAAGTCACGCCTAGGGGTAGTGGTGTTATTCTATCTATCTATTCTACCTTATTCTATCACTATAATGAGGATGGTATTCCTTGTTGAGTTGATGATTTGGACGTAGTTATGCAGAAAGCAGTCAGTCCACAATTTCGAAAAATGAATATTGATATTATCGGGTGCAGTAAGATCAAAGTCAAGTTTTGCTAAAAACGGCCAGACCGCTTTCATACTTAAAACTGTATTTCACCTTCTGAAAATGGTTTCGATCACAAAAAATTTCTTAATTTGCAGAAAACACCCACATCACTAGAAAAATCTTTTAATATTTTAAAAGTCATTAAAACTGTTCAAATACACAATTAGATTCTTGTTTTTAATGTATAAAAAAACAATGTATTCATTGTTTGCCATTTCTTAAAGCCAAAACATTTTAACTATTGTGTAGACTTGATTTTTCCACTCTTTTCACAAAAGTGCTATTATCGCAGTTTCACTTTTCTATAGCTGGCTCCTTTCTGCATAACTACGTTCATTTTATGTACAGTCCTTTCATACAAAACCAACCAAACCATCAACATGTTGCAGAATACCAATTTTGAGAGCAAATCTAGGTGTTACACATATTTTTGTTCACCCACTGTTCAATTATTTAATAAAAAATAAAAAAAGGTTTAAGATATAAAATTGATATATAAAAATAATTGTTTGCTTCAAATATATAAAGAAAAAATAAATACTAGTGTTTCTACGTCACAAAACGTAAGTACGCAACCTAGAACAGGCGGTAATATCTTAATTCCCAAATTAACAACAACTACAAAACAACATCATTATACTTACAGAGGAATATTGCAAGAGGTCTCGGGTTCGATTCCCGACATGGTTGATATGAAATATTTATTAAAAAGGGTGTTTTCACACTAAAATATTTCGTAGTCCATGGACTGGTACCTGAAGCGTAAGACTGATCATCTTACCTTCATTTAACAAAAATAATCAAGATACGCTGCGATTGGTGTACCAATGCAGTGCCCTATGCACCATTAGGTGCGGAAAGGGAACGACGATGATTAAAACACCCTTTTTTTTGTAAATGACTAATCAGCAGAGTGAACAAAAAATTGTATTATGATACTACTACTACTACTACCATCACACCATTTCCCCTTAGTGGTAGGTAAAGAGAATAGACCGCCACACACGTCTATCCTGGAATACATTCCCAGCTTAACATTCATAGATTTTGTCATATATGCCCTTTGGTTCTGTCTGCTTTTGACATGACCGGACTTAAAATTTTGGTTTATCTGATCATACCACGTCTTCCTTGGTCGTCCTCTTTTCACCTTGCCGTTCATTTTCGCCATATGGACTTGTTTTACCATTCTTTCGTTGTTCATTTGTTCTACATGACCAAACCATCTCAGAGTTCTTAATCTTATCAATTATACTTGACTTGTATGTATGATAAAATGTATAAATAAATGTTCATTTTTAACGCTTCCCTTAACTAATCCTACCCCAGTGAGCTAAGAATTTATCAAAATTATTGAAATATTTTTCCGCTGAATTCTTTCAATGACAATTCACACAATAATCACATAAAAAAACTGCATTGATAAAATGATATAAAATCCAGTTAGGAGTTCTTACTTTTTGACCTCTTCACCTAATGAGGCCATATATCCTATGGAGTTTTGCACGCTTTGCGTTACTTCTTGTATAGCCTGTAATCTCTCTTTCATTTTTTAAAGCCAAAACATTTTAACTATTGTGTAGACTTGATTTTTCCACTCTTTTCACAAAAGTGCTATTATCGCAGTTTCACTTTTCTATAGCTGGCTCCTTTCTGCATAACTACGTTCATTTTATGTACAGTCCTTTCATACAAAACCAACCAAACCATCAACATGTTGCAGAATACCAATTTTGAGAGCAAATCTAGGTGTTACACATATTTTTGTTCACCCACTGTTCAATTATTTAATAAAAAATAAAAAAAGGTTTAAGATATAAAATTGATATATAAAAATAATTGTTTGCTTCAAATATATAAAGAAAAAATAAATACTAGTGTTTCTACGTCACAAAACGTAAGTACGCAACCTAGAACAGGCGGTAATATCTTAATTCCCAAATTAACAACAACTACAAAACAACATCATTATACTTACAGAGGAATATTGCAAGAGGTCTCGGGTTCGATTCCCGACATGGTTGATATGAAATATTTATTAAAAAGGGTGTTTTCACACTAAAATATTTCGTAGTCCATGGACTGGTACCTGAAGCGTAAGACTGATCATCTTACCTTCATTTAACAAAAATAATCAAGATACGCTGCGATTGGTGTACCAATGCAGTGCCCTATGCACCATTAGGTGCGGAAAGGGAACGACGATGATTAAAACACCCTTTTTTTTGTAAATGACTAATCAGCAGAGTGAACAAAAAATTGTATTATGATACTACTACTACTACTACCATCACACCATTTCCCCTTAGTGGTAGGTAAAGAGAATAGACCGCCACACACGTCTATCCTGGAATACATTCCCAGCTTAACATTCATAGATTTTGTCATATATGCCCTTTGGTTCTGTCTGCTTTTGACATGACCGGACTTAAAATTTTGGTTTATCTGATCATACCACGTCTTCCTTGGTCGTCCTCTTTTCACCTTGCCGTTCATTTTCGCCATATGGACTTGTTTTACCATTCTTTCGTTGTTCATTTGTTCTACATGACCAAACCATCTCAGAGTTCTTAATCTTATCAATTATACTTGACTTGTATGTATGATAAAATGTATAAATAAATGTTCATTTTTAACGCTTCCCTTAACTAATCCTACCCCAGTGAGCTAAGAATTTATCAAAATTATTGAAATATTTTTCCGCTGAATTCTTTCAATGACAATTCACACAATAATCACATAAAAAAACTGCATTGATAAAATGATATAAAATCCAGTTAGGAGTTCTTACTTTTTGACCTCTTCACCTAATGAGGCCATATATCCTATGGAGTTTTGCACGCTTTGCGTTACTTCTTGTATAGCCTGTAATCTCTCTTTCAGTGACTTCTTTTCCTCCTGAAAAAAAAAGAAAATAATTTTGTTATTCTGAAAAAGGGGGTCAGTGCTATATAAGGTCCTAACGTCACCACGACCTATATTGATTGTTGTGACAGGTCCCCGTTAATTAGTTTTCGCCCTCCAAGTCGAGTTTTTGAAGAGCCTGGCTACTATGTGGAGGGCGAGTGTTCTCATATTGCTAAATCTCCACATTGCATCGGAGTATCGGACTATTAAGCTAGGGGGCGAGCTTTCTAACAATCTCAGGGCAGCAATTATGATGGGAAGTTAAGGACATCATACCTTCGCCATGACAGTAAAGTTGAAGATGAATTCTCTCGAGCGATTACGAAGACATACTACCGACCCCCCACCATCAAGTTTTGATGTAAGTACATTGGTTAATACCGACGTGACGGATCTAGTAGTCCTCCATACGAATATCTACGCATTAAAAGTGACAAAACATTCGTTAAACCGAGAAATTTTTCTTTTAATTACGATTAATATCAATTTTGAATCGTTCTGAGGTTGGCACTTTTTTTTTAAAAGCCTATTTTTTAAGCTTATATGAGAGTGAAATTAGTAAATTTTGAAGTCGAATTGAATTCCTTCGATATGTGGGGGTCATAGTCTATTGATCGATGACGCACAGACGTGTTTAATGGGTTCGACTAAAATATAGAGCAACGATTGCAAGAAGCAGCGTTTTCCATCAGATGCAATACCAACGTTATTAGACATAAGACATCTGTTCACATAAGAGCGACGTCCTAGAGTACATTAACTTCGTTCACGCCATAAAGTCATGAAGAACAAAGCAACGCAGCCTATAGACCACAGGGCGTGATAATGCAAGTTAGCCCAATCAAGTCAACGCAATCAGTCAATTCTAACATTTAGTCCAAGTGCAGTTCAACTCATCCTCGCCGCTACGCTTACGATACACAACCATGGGCTGTATATTATTTAACATGTAATAAATACGTACTAAACCTTAACCTCATTTCTCTTGTCAATCTCCAACATAAGGTAAGAGCTCAAACACCCCACAACAATCAAAATCCTACAAATACCAGTATTACAAAATATCTAATATTTTGCTTAATTGATGGAACGTTAAACTGTTCGTAGTGGGAATTTTCAGCACACACTTTTAAGAACTAAGTACAATGTTAAATACCTTGTCTTGTTCTGGATCATCATCATCATCATCCCCCAATAGTTCATCGTCGTCTATGGATTGTTGTAAATGGGGAGTCCCACCTATTAAACAGGTACAATGTTATTTATAAGAACAATAATCTTATCAAATCATTCACTGGCCATTCAAGCACTTCTTTGTTTAATCACACATATTTATCTACTATAGTCCTTAAAATATAGCTTGATTAGAATGACAGCTGTCAAACTGATTTCATTAGTGATGGGAAATTACTGATCACTGATCAAATCGATTTTATCAGTTATTCCATGCAATCGCGAAACTCTGTTTCAGAAAATTGATTTAAAAAACGCAAAAACAAGCCTATTATAGTGTGTTTAACACAATTGAAAAAAAGGAGACGTTTATACCTTTTTCATGAACAACATCAAATGAATTATTTTTTTATTCAATCAATTTGTCCCATCTCTAACGTTTTTGCAAAATGATGTAACCTTGTAAGAACGTCGTTAATAATTAGGTTTACTTTAGTTATTTTATTGTTTTAAAGCTGATTTTATATATTAATGTTGATTTATGTGTCAAGCATTGTATTAAAAAAATAAATTAACACGCCAAATACAAATGATTTTTCGTGTGTCAATATAAATAACTCCTTTGACGTTACTACAAAGTTATGTCGTCACTTTCGCCTTGCGACAAATGCGTCTCTAACGCATTTGTTTACTCACTTGTTCATTCACACACCCATTCTTACTCCCACACATTTATTCCGTCACATTCATTTACCCAAATTACTCACTTGCTTACTTGCTTACTAACCCTTCCACTCATTTTCCTATTTACCCACTTAAAGACTTATTTACATTCCCACTCATCCATCCACTTACATACCTACGAACTCAATAAACCACTTAATCAATGACTCATGCACAAACCGTGAAGGTAATTATACAAATTTCCAGAAACAATACAAGAATACTAACCAGTTAACCACAAGACCAGCCAATTTCTGGCAAACACAAGTAATATGGAAATAGGGGCCATCCACGGCTCGAAGTAATGGCAAATTGCGATCCAACCTAATAAAGCTATAAATGACTGTATTCGTGATTCCCATTCAAAACAAGCTCTGAAAAACAAAAGTCAAAGAACCAAATAAGAATAAGAAAAAAATATTCATTTATTGTCAAAGAGGATTGGCCTACTACTCGGTCAAAGTGTACAATCTACTTCCATTATCCATAAGGACAATTAGTAAGTACTCACAATATAAAATTGCTATTAAGAAATGGATAGTAGAGGTGGGTTGCACATGGATCGATGAGTGGATCAAGCAAAATAGATAAAATGTGTGTACTGTTTATGAAATTTGGTCTACTTGTCTATTTGAATTGGATATGTTTTTTATGATTGTTTTAGTTCATATTGCTTATTATGTTAATGATCATTAGGTTAATTAGATTAATCACGTTTTTGTATTATTATTATGTTAACATTGTTAAATAACTAATTTAAGGCATGTTTCACTTTTTGTAAAATGTTACCCTCGGCACGGGAACTTTATTCTGTATAAAAAAAAGAATACAAAAAATGTAAAAGTATAAATAAATAAATATATTTGTTCTGTTACTTTATATACGAGGTAAGTAAGTACAAGTACCGACTTATTTATCAAGGAAACATTTATTGGGATAAAATTATATGACACTTTAAAAGTAGTCCCCCTGTGCTGATATGCCATATACTTCTCCCAAAGGTTCTGCCACTGCCGGAAGTATTGCTAGAAAGCCTCTTCTGGTATACGCTCAGGTGGTCCGTCACAATCTGCATTATATCTTTCCTGGTTTGAAATCTGATCCCTTTCAAAAGCATTTTCAGCTTGGGGAAAAGCCAGAAGTGGGGAGTGAGGTCAGGAAGTAGGAGGTTGGCGAGCCCAAAGGGTTGGGGTGTTGTGTTTCGCCAAGAAAATCTGTCTGGTTGTCTTACCTTATTTTCTATTCATTCTTCCTTCCCTATTTTTACATCAATTTTTTTTACTTCTGGTAAACTGTATGTTATGTTTTATTATTGTTCAACAACTCGCAATGGGTCTAGTTATTTGTATGTATTAATTAATTTTATGTTAGTGTGTTGGTTTCCAATAAATAAATAAAAATAAAATAAATCAAATGAAATAAAATGAGTTAAATATATATTTTTTTAAATTTATGTTTTTTAATGAACTATAAATTTACGAATCTCAAAAACTAAAAAATCCTAACAAATTTACTAAAAAGGCAAAATAACTTACTGTAATATTTTTCCTATTTCAATAAACCACATGATAATTGACTTCAGTCTTATAACATTTCGGAGAAACACTTGTCTTTTAAATTTAATTTCAGTATGCATGTATTTATTCTCCCTTGGATTTAATGCCCGCACTCCGGCTTTTATCTAAAACAGAAAAAATGATAATCTTTAATTTCTTTTACTGTTTGTGTACGAGCGAATAAGGAATACAAGTTCTCGATCTGAAATAGAACCGGTATTTTTAATTTGATTATTAGTCTCAGGTATAAATCCTGCAAATGAGTGGAGATACATAGTAGCTAATAATTGAGGATACTGAAATATGCTAGATTTCCAAACCGTAATTCAAGGTCATCACGTGTTTGCGATCTTTGACCCCAGGGGTTGTCAACTTGTACCATATTTATTATTTTGATTGTTAAAGCTTCGGCGGTCACCACCGTTCCGCATGGTGCATTAGGCAATGCATCGGTACGCTAATCGCAGATTGTTTTGATATTTTTTGTCATATGAAGGTAAGATGATCAGTCGTATGCTTCAGTTGCCAACCGTGGGAAATATTCTAATGTAAGTACAGTCTTTTTAAATAAATACTTAATGCCAACCATGTCGAGACCTTGCATGGTAGGCAAACGTTTTGACAATGAGGTCAACAACCATTTCTAACGTGTTTTTGTTTAAATGCAGTATTACACAGCATTATTTCAATGCACTTAGACTAGCACCTGAAACGTTTGTCAGTTGAGCTTACGACCATGTTATAGATGATCAAGATACACACAATTTGATGAGCCAGTGGAGTGTCATTTGCACCATCCGATGCGAATAGGGTATGATGATGAAAATGATTACTTTTTGGATTCATGATTTTGGCATTTGTTTCAAGGATGTTTCAGATATAGTTTTATAGTAAAAAAAGAACAGATAAAGAAATTTCTAGAAATAAATTATTTACTTACGGGATTCCAAATAACAGTCATTTCTAATAATATTTGTGGGCAACTTCCTTTCGCCCTGGCCCTCATTTTTTTGTCCTTTAGCGCGTACCATCGCTTGTCACCATTTTTGATATTCAACAAAGGTATGGCAAGCTTCCCCAAGAACTCCACTTTGTGATCATGATCTTCGTCGTATACAGTTATTTCGAGGACCGAAGTTATATCTTTAACATTACTGAAAACAGAAAATGTAAATTTATTTTGATATCGGCGATAATTATAAAAGTCGAAAACGAGGGTTGATTGATATGCAGATGAAGAGGATGAGAAAAATATTTTGTACAACTATTTTTTTACATAGTTCCCTTGGACTTATACGTACTTCTTTAAGCGATGCTCCAACATTTCTATAGATTCCTGGTAGAATATTTGTTCAAACCCTGGCAATCACTCGTCACCACCACTCTCCAGCACACAAAGCGTTAGTGTCAATGGCTGGTATTCATGAAACTGGATTTGAATTAGTTGAGTACCTGATCTCTAGCCCAGTGATTACTGGCTATTTCAAAAACTCAAGGGACATTTACGTGGAAATAAATTTTTGGACAACAATGAGGTCATGTGCTGTGTAGATGAGTGGTTGGCAAGGGTTGGACAAATGTTTTGCCAAGAAGCCATAGAAATGTTGGTGCATTGCTGGAGGAAGTGCACACAAGTCCAATGAGTCTACGTCTATAAATAAGGTACCTACATAAACTTTTTCTTTGCTGAGCATATCAATCAATCCTCGTACTATGCGAAAAATTTTGACTTCAAGGAACATATTGTTGCATAGTAGGGAAAAGAACTAAAACACAACGAGATAATTTGAGTTGACTAATTAACAAAAATCTTACAATGTGAATATTTTCATCCAATTAGGTTGCAGTGTTTTGTATTCTGTGTGTGTTTGCAGCCTCGAGTTAACCAGTTCCAACACGCAAAAGGGGTCTGATTTCCCACCCAGATCTGCAGCGGCCAAACCCTTCGCTCCGAACACTTTTACACAGAGCCAGCCGACTCCACCGGAACCTGCCTCGTTCCAGATGTCAAGACGATTCCACGCCTGTAAAAATAAATAGTACAATTTATTAATACATTTAAGAAACTTACAGTAACACAATAAAGTAAAACTTTGTTTGTTTCGGTAGAGCAAATGAGCTGGGAACAGGGTGCATTAAAATCAACCTTGGTAAATAAATGTTTGTCACAGGAGGCGAAATTATCATAGATAGATTTACCACACTTACCCAAGAGGCGACCAAAAGCAACAACTACTAAATCCTGAAAATGGAAATCTAGTAGGGATAAGTCCACCTTGTGACGTAGTGGCTGGTGTATTGGCTAACCGTGCCATGTCCCGGGTTCGATTCGTTGTATTTCAGAACGAATTAAAATTAATGTTTAATTTAAAATGTCTATCATGGGTATATATATTTATTAGCTGAAGAATGTAGCTACATACGAAATTGGAGAGTGTTGTGCATTGTTAGTATTGACTAAATAGTTGCCAACAGTTTTATTTATCTGATAAATCGATTCTGTCTTTTACGTAAAGATGGTAATACTCGAGAGAGTGAAAGAGAATCAAAACCCTTGACAAGTGCTTTAGACTCAATGGCCGCTCTCAGCTAAAAGTCTTGAAAAAGAAAATTGAACGGAGATAAATTCGCTTCATTTTATAGTAGTTGACGCGTTCGCCTACTATTCTTGAGGTTCTGGGTTCGATTTCTGGCCGGATGGATGTGAAATATTAATTTTAAAGGTTTTTTCTAAGTGCAATATTTCATTGTTTCTGGACTGGCACCTGAAGCGTAAGACTGAAGCTTCACGCAACACATGATCGAACTATGCTGCATTTGGTTTACCAATGCAGTACCCTATGTATCACTGGGGCGGAAAGGGGATGATATTGATGATGAATCCTCAAGAGTTCCCAAGAATCTAGTTCAGAGTATACAATTTATATTTTTAAAAAAGCAGTGAGAAATACGAGAAGAGGAAGAAAATAATATTTAAATTTTTACATATTTGTCTTCGATATTCTTCTTTTCTCTCGGATTATCTTGGTAGTTTGTTAGGTCGGTGATGGTTTCCGAAGATGTAGTTCCACTGATGGTGAGCAGCAGAAACACCTGTCCATTGTTGTCTTCCAAGTCTTGGGTGATGCTGTGAGTCTTTTCTCTTTCCAGCATTGACAGATCTATCACACATCTGCAAAATATAATAAGAATAATCTAGAAATGTATGTCAGGGTGTTCTTCAGAATCTTTTCTACCCTCAGAGAGTCATTTATTTGGTGATTTTTATTTTTTGCATGCGTTTACACTTTGCTTCATATATGGCCACACTAATGATTAAACGTCAAATAAATTTGAACACGCAAAATCAAACATGATGATTTTTTGACAACATTTGAGTTTGTCCAAATGTTTGTAGACAAAGGACTGGATTTCAAATATATAAACAAATTACAACAGGGATGGAGAATACCTTAAAGAAAGAAATATGGAAGTCAAGGCATTTACAGGGCTTATGACCTGTCATTGGCTGGTTTAAGGACCAACAGAAAAAGAAACAGTTTTTTGCATACAGCAATCAATTTTTAAATTCACTTTCTAATGACCAAAAAATATACAAAACATTTACGTAATTAAAAAACACCTAAATGAAACAGTTCTTACAGCCCGTGTGACGAGTGATATGTGATGTTATTTTATCAAATTTTTATTTAAACTATTGTGTTATTATATATAATATCCCCCTTTACCAGCACTTTTGCTGATTAAGAATAATTCGTACAAATAAAATATGTAATCTAATGTAATATGTAAAGTTTAAAAACCTTGTATTTTAAGGAGTTAAATTCGATTAAAATCGCAGTTTATAAAATGTAAAAAAAAGGTTCAATTTGAACATGTAGGAAATTAAAACCAACCAACCGTCCCAAGAAGTCGTCTTTGGATTGTTTATCTCTGTCCCACATGGAGATCTCCAGTAGTTGTTCCTGGTCATCGTAAAGATGAAGGTCGAACTGCTCCAGCCAACAAGGATTTAAGGACCTCCAAACCACTTTGCTTTTGTACTTCTCATTACCTAATCTGAAAACAAATATCTAATTATTTAAAAAAAAATAATATTTGAAGCACTAACCTTGTGGTTATTCATGATATGTCCACAGGCTGATAAAAAAATAAAATAATTACGAACAAAGTAAGAAGCTTACATCAAATTTGAATTAACCTTTTTCAAAGTACTTGGCTAGTGATGCTCTTATCCTTAATTCTATGATTGGAAAAGCTTCTAGAACGTTTTTCTCAAAGTTAATGTCAGAAATGGTGTCAAAGCGATTTCTTTTTAGTATGGCTTTTGTCGTGGCCCATGGCGGTCAGTCCATATCTGGGACTTCGGTCTCTTGTTCAACGTCTCGTGTCGCCCTGGGAAGGAGAGACACACTAGTTGTTACCTGAATTTGCAGTAAGGGTAACTGGACCTCGTGTCGTGGTCCATGGCGGTCAGCCCTTTAGCCTCCACTAGTACGATGGTCACCACGAAGCTTCATATCTGGCACTTCGGTCTCTTGTTCAACGTCTCGTGTCGCCCTGGGAAGGAGAGACACACTAGTTGTTACCTGAATTTGCAGTAAGGGTCACTGGACCTCGTGTCATGGTCCATGGCGGTCAGTCCTTTAGCCTCCACTAGCACAATGGTCACCACGGAGCTCCATATCTGGCACTTCAGTCTCTTGTTCACGTCACATAGCTTCGTGTTGCGTTGGAAATACTGCAAAGAGAATTTAACGTAAGTAAAGTATTATATCTTATTATTTAATAAATAAAATATGCCCCAATACTTTTGGCATGTCTAACTTTTTTAATTAAAAATATTGCGGTTTATTTTAGGGTGTTTCAACAATGTTTTGAGTTTGTCCAAATTTTTGTAGACAAGGACTGGATTCGACTCCTTGGGGAGCTGTGAATATTAACATATTACAACAGAGATGAAGAATGTTTTAGAGAAGGTAATATAAAAGTATAGGCATCTATTTATTTATTTATTTATTTAACTTTTTGTACATAATGTTATTTGTACATTGGCGGGCTTATTGCCAAATGGCAATTTCTTCCAATCTACAGGGCTTACGACCTGTCATTAGCTGGTTTACACACTTTACACACTGTAACATTCACTATTCTGCCCATATTTGAAAATATATATTCCTTCAGTTCTTTTATCTTTCATGTCAGTTAATATTATTTCAGAATTACCAAAAATCCAGTAAAAAGAAAAAATGGGAAGAAATTATAAGGAATGTAAAGAAAGAATCTGATTGGGGTCCATAAAAAGCGAATGTTGTATGTAAACATTCAAAAACAAACTTTTTGTAAACGCAAAAAAACAACATCCTTCCATTTTTTTTTGTATTCGCATTTTCTTCGAATGCAACCCTGGTAAGTCGATGAAAAAAAGATTTATGCTTCTAACTTTTTTTTACATATTCGATTGAAAATTTTAATATCTACGAACACGCGCAGTGCAAAGATCTACATTTCGCTGCAAACCACACGTAAATCGGTTAAGCCGTTTAGGAGTTCAGTGACATCACACGTACAGAAGTATTAGATATATAAAGATAAGCATTTTAACTTCATAAATTTATTCATTTAAAAACAATTGTAAAAAAAGATTCAATACAGTATGTCACAAGTAATATAATGTACAAGTTTGAATAAGGTTTTTGTCTGTTTTCTGCAAAATGCATATTTTAGGTTGTGTGGTCAGTCAGACGAAAAATCACCGAAATTCCTTTAACACATAAATATATATATTTTTTTCAATATAAAATGACATAACATTCATCGGAGTTTTACTAGGGCTGGCTGCATTCTGCAAAATGCACATCTAAGGTTGTGTGGTCAGTCACACTTTAAAAATCATTAAAACGAGTCAAATAAATAAAATAAAAAATTGTGAGTTATAGTATGCTTTTTTATCATTTGTCAAAGTAAAAAATATTCCAACTGTTGTGTAGATTTGATTATTTACTCTTTTCACAAAAGTACTATTATCTCAGTTTCACTTTTCTATGGCCGGCTGCTTTCTGCATTTTTACGTTCAATTATCGTTAGTAATATAGTAAAAAATGGTGAATAAAAACAAACAAAAAAACCATCACGTCATTTCCCCGTAAGGGTATGCAGAGAGGATATAACGCAACATCACTCTATCTTTGAATACATATATTGCTTCCTCTACATTCATACATCTTCTCATACACACGCGCTGATTATTCCAACTTTGGACATGTCCACCTTCAAGTATTTGCTGGATTCGGTCATGTCATGTCTTTGTCGGTCTTCCTCTATTTCTGTATCCATCAACATTCGCATTGTAAATATTCTTAGCCGTTCTATCGCTGTCCATTCGCTCTACATGTCCTAACCAGCGTATAGCTCCTTTCTTGATTTCGTCGATAATGCTCATCCCAGCCTTACATAGTGTACGGATCTCTACATTTGTGCATCTATTGTATATAGTTTTACCACACATTCGCCCGAGAGATCGCATTTCGACAGCATTCAGCCAATTTTTATCTTGGTTTTTCCAAGTCTATACTTTGCTCCCATACGTCAGAGTCGGGACCAGGACATTGTGAACGGCTAATTTTGCCTCTTGCGACAAATGTTTATTTGCTAAGGTTGATTTAAGCGCATCGTTAATAATAATAATAATTATTATGGATAACTTATATAGCGCCATTTTCGTAATATGATACTTCAAGGGCGCTTTACAAATTAATTATATAAAGATATAAATTTAATTTTAACTTTTTAATTTAAGAAAAATAATGTACTTTGTCACCACATGCTAAGTATTTATTCAAATGATTTAGAGAACAAGTGAAGATAGAAACATCACTTCACTCTCACAGTTTCGAACCTCTGCTGGGAGAACATTCCATGCCGTAGGGCCTGCGACCGCAAATGCGCGTTCGCCAAATTTAGTGCGCTGTTTGCGTAGAGGTATAATAACTTTTCTTTTCGACGTTGATGTAGCTGATCTAAGCGTAAGACGTCTGTCACCTAGTTTATTCTGGAGCAGAGTTGTGCAGTGACTTATACATAAGCCAACAGAGTTTGTATTCCACCCTTTGTGGTAAACGTAGCCAGTGTAATTCCCGAAGTAGTGGAGTAATGTGACTGAACTTAGAGATTCCAAAAATAGGTCTCGCTGCGGCATTCAATACAGACTAAGCGAGTCATTTTATTCATTGGTAGACCGTTCACTCTGTTCCCGGCACTCACCCTCCATTCAATATATTTCTGTCATTCCATCCCTAGTAAACATACTTCCTAGATACACAAATTCCTCTACTTATTTTAGTAAGACTCCATTCACAGTGATTTCACATTAAGTCATGCTTTCATTTCTTTCAACAACCATCACATTCGATTTATCGACATTCATCAGCAAATCGCTTCCCTTGCATACATCGTAGACCTTTGTTACCAAGAATTGCAGTTTCTCTTTGTTCTTAGCAAGAAACACGGCATCATCAAAGTCAATTTACATTTAAAATACCCATAAATGCTCCCGTTTTTAAGCCTTTCAGATGTTTCATGCGGTTATCGATATAACAGCAATAGTGACATCATACATCCCTGTTTGACTCCTTTATGAATGTCAAACCACGATGTGTATGATCCATTTACTCTTACACATGCTGTAAATGTAGGGAAAACCGCATTGAAATATTTAATATAGAAGACCTCACATCTTCAGAAAACATTGCGTTATAAAAATGAATCATTACTGAGTGCGTCATAATTCGATAGATATTATTTTATGAATATGTGCACATTGAAATTTAATAAAACGTTTTTAATAGGTGTATGGGAACGTTGTTGGTTCAACATTTTTTTTATTTTATTTATTTATTTATTTTTATTTGGGAAACAGTTTTTACATTGTATTGTATACAGAAAATAAGAATACATATGAACGAAAATTGTGAAAACAGTCAATAAAAATTTACCACAGTGGTGTAAGATATTGATTAAGTACATTATCGGTATCAAAATAAAAGCAATTAATTAATATTATTCAGATCAAATACTGATTTGAGTCAACAAAATTTTTGCTTTGTACAAATGTTTTTACCCCCTAAGGAGTTATTTAGATTAACATGTTTAAACAGATATGGAGAATATTTCGGCGAAGAAAATGTAGAAGTCTTGGCATTTACAGGGAGTACGACCTGCCATTGCCGGTTTATGTGGCACTTTATACACTGTGTAACATTCCCCATTTTACATCCATATTTCTTACTCTAAAATGAGCTCCATCTTTGTTGTAATATTTTGATCTGATTTGAGCATACTCTTTTTTTTTTTTCAAACAAATAATCAATTTTTTCGCTTTATTAGCACTTTAGAAAATATTAAGTAGACTGAAAGTCCTTGTATATAGTTATAAAAGTCAAGGTATGTAAATAGTAATTTAACGCATCATGCTTGGCGTGTACATAGTTTTCAATTATCGGAAAAACCAATAGTTAAGTGTAAGAACACAAGAGTACAATATACCAAAAATGTATGATATGCTCTCATTAAATATAAACAAACAAAAAAAACCTATTGGGCTCAAGAGAAATACGTATGCTGAAAATCTGGCTTTTAGAATGTGGTTTTTTAAATTGTTTTTTTTTTGTTTTTCTTTTTTATTTGGACAAATTATTATTTTTCTACGTGTAACATATTTTGAATGCACATGGGAATAAATATTTTCTTTTTTTTCCAAAGTAATGAGTTTTTAAATGTTATAGAATTGAAGAGATAAGATTACGTATACAGGGTGTTCATTAAACCCTGTCACATCCGAAACCACGATGATCAATATGAGCAAGAAGACATGTGGGCACATTAAAATAATTTTTTAGAACGAATAAAATTTAAAAATATAAAATATCAAAAAAAGCAAATGGTTGCTTACTTCTGCAGGGCAGAAACGAGGAGGGGGAAGGGGGAGTCTGATACTGTGCCGCGCTCCCCTCACTTCTCCCCTGCAGAAGTAAGCAACCATTTGTTTTTTTAATATTTTATTTTTGAAAGATTTCTTTGTCCTAAATATTTTTTTAATACGCTAATATGTCTTCTTGCCCTCACTGATCATTGTGGTTTCGGATGTGACAGGGTTTAAAGAACACCCTGTATATATTAGAACTTAATTATAAGCACCTGCTAACGAACTGCATTTTATGCAGATCAGTAGGACTTGATAATTTGTTTTTTAATTTTTGAAAAAAAAAAAGGTGGTTAAAGTATTTATATTTTTGTGTTTGGAAGAAATTGTTCTAAGACTTATAACTGTACTTAAGGACCTTCAATCTACAATGTCCACATAATCTTCACATTCGTTTGAAACTGCCTTTGTAAGGCGAAACAATGAAATGTTTAGTGCTACGGAAAATTAGATATAAAAAAAGTTTTCTTGCACGCGGTAAAAATGAGAGCATTTAACTGTCCGGCGAAGTATCTCGTAAATGTATAAAAAAAAACAATAAAAATGAACTACTTTGAACTAGGTACGTCACAAGTTCTTCCGAATAATTCGAATCTTTAAAAAAAACACGCACTATCCTGAATTCAAACTAAAAATATTAACTCTTTTTTTCTATGATATATTTTGTTGCCCTTTAATTATAAGGAATATTTTGTTTTTTTTATATTTTTTATTTCCCTTTTCAATTACTATAAAATAAAAAAGTATAAGCATAAAAAGTATATTAAACCTGTCTATTTATTATAGGAGAAAAAATTCATAAACATTTTTTGTATACCCACGAACAGGCCATGCGTTTGAGTGATTTTTTTGTTTACTATTTTTACTGTTAATATGTATTTCATTGCTTTGTAATTATCCTTTATTTTTTTAATACTCCGTTTTACCTCTTATGTATATTGTAAAAAACAAAAAAAATATGTAAAATATACAAAAATAACTCCCAGACTAGAACTTGTGGAGTAATTTAAAAGCTACAAAACTTTAAAAAATCTGGATATGATTTTGTACTTACCGAGTTGTGACATAAAGTGGTAAAAAAAATAATTAAACCGCTCTCATGTAAAGTTGAAGAATATCAAGTGCGTCATTGTTCAACGATCATAACGAGATGTCTTCTATAAAGGGTTTGCTGGGTTAGAAATAATACGAAAATTCCGATAAAGCATTAAAGCTATTTCGCTAGCGAAAATAACGATTAGTGGGAACATTTTTCAGATTTGCGCTGTGCGAATTATTCATAGTAATTTGATCATTCGCGATTTTTTTTATAAGTAATTTTTCCAACAGAGATGAAGCTAAACTTTATTATTATTGTGGATAATTTATAAAGAGCCATTTTTGTAAGAACCACCTCAAGAGCGCTGTACAATGAACGTCCCAACACGTCTTGCAGCTATATTGTGATCCAAGGTTCTCATTTCTAATTATTATTTATTATTATAACTAATGCAAAGTAAAATAGATACTTACTTAAATAGAACAAAATATATATGCTATGAATAAATTAATGTCGATACTAGTCTTCAATTTGTAAAAGGGAATAAAACAAGAAAAAAAAGGAAACGTTTCTTCAGACATGATTTAAGCAAGGATGCTGTCGAAACATATTAAATAGTGGATGCCCATGTCTTTGTCAGAAATTATGGATGGGAATTGAGGGTACTTCGAGAAAGTTCACGAAGAGGTTAGCCATTATCGGATAAGTCTAATAAAACGGTAGAATTATGGAGTAGAGTGAAAGTAAACCATTTGGTATTCAAAAACAAGATATGTAATACAATACTTTAAGTCTTCTTATGTATTACACAAGAAACACATCAGCACTAAACATAATAAAATATAAATAATAAAACTCATTACCCTGTGAACCATATCACTCTTTTCTTTTATCTTTGGGAACCTGTTTCCTAATTTTTCTAGCAGCTCACACGGCAGCGGTAGATGGCCTGTTGTTTGGCACGCAGAAACCAACTCGGAAGAGGAAGGACTTCCAGCAATTATTTCCCCCTTCTCTTGGTGACATTCCGATCTGGCCAACACCAAACTCAAAATTATTCCCAGCGACAAAAGAAATATAGCGTGATCGAGAATTAGATGGTGAATTTCTTGGCAGATCATAAAATTCTTTATTGAATTTGCGGTTGGCTTTTGTAATGATCGTAAAAGAACGGACCAATCCGCGTACAGCTACCACAAAATAATATATTATTTATCGGACATCAGTTTAGCTATTTATTGAATTTAAATGCGTTGTATGTAACGACTTTGGATCGTTTTCAAAATTTTTCCGTAGATCAAATAAAAACAAATAAATGCTAAAGTTCACGATGTGCTTCAAAAATCATGTTTGGCAGCATTTTATATCGAATATATTTGTTCCCTGTCAAATGTCTTTAAAGGGTTTATGATCGTTCAAATTTTAAACAAGTGCCACGACCTAACGTCTTTATAATGCAAAAATTGATAGATCGCGGAGTACGTAAATAATTTCAGGAGGGATTTTTCTCTGAGTCAACACAGTCGAACCTGGATATTAGACCAGGACGTTTTTATATTATAAAGAGATCTCTCTTATATCCATTATTTCTTTTACATAGGTATACAAACATAACCAGGGCTGGTATTCCGAACGCGTTTACAGCGCGCTATAATGCGTATTTAGTACGTAAAAACGCGCTATACCGCGCTATAATTTCGTTTGGAATACCAGCCCAGGGCTGGTATTCCGAATGCGTTTACAGCGCGCTATAATGTGTATTTAGTACGTAAAAACGCGCTATACCGCGCTATAACTTCGTTTGGAATACCAGCCCTGGTTTCCTATACCTATTATGTATGTGCTACTATGTATATATGTACAGGAGGTACAAAAAAACGAAAGTACATGACATACGCCTGTATTAGTGTAAAGTGGTGCATAAAGAGATACACATACATACATCATGTAAATTGTACTTAGGTTCTGTGAATTTGATAAAACAACCTGTCAGAACTTTTCAGTACGTGCACAAGCAGTGACGCTGCGGCTATATTTGCAAACCAAACACTCTTTTATAGTGGTCAGTTCAGATAGAATGACTCTCTTAAACCGTTTTTTTCCGCTCTCTTTTACAGAGGTTTTCGGGGGTAAAATGACGGGACCTTAAGCAAGCTCTCTTTTAAAGAGGTTTTTCTTTTGTTCAGGTCTTTTATATCCAGGTTCGACCGTAATTAAACAACCTCGCTCTATCAAATTACTGTTGACTTAAAAAGGATCTCTCAGCTAGTTATTGATTATCCTACCTCTATGTAATTATTTTAAACAGAAAAAAATGTGAAAAGATAGCAATTTTAAGATAATTATGCGCCAAATTGAAAAAGTACAACAAGAAGCGAGTTATGCAAAGAAAATAAGAGGTATGAACAAGAAAATGAGCAGAATAAGTAATTAAATCGTTTGTTAACAGCCTGATGAGGTCAGATTAGATTAGATGAAAATAACTTAATACCTGTTATTTATAAGCCTAAGTCTTGTCTTCAAATAACATAAATTAAATAAGATACACGGCAATTGGTTTATAAATGTAGTGATCTTATGAATCACATAGGAAAGATGATGAAGTATGGATAAAATATGTTGCTGACTTCCCGTACCTAGATTAAACTGTATTTTTGTTTGAAATCATAGTTAAAAATTTAACTCGAGAATTGCTTCCTAAAAAGTTCGTATGCATTCAAACCACAAATTAAAAGAAAACCAACAATATTTAGTTTATGAAATGTGATTCTGCCGCGGGTTTGCATGCAATTGGTCCAGAAAATATGTTTTTAAGATGGCTTATTAAATTTCAAAAGTTGAAGATGAAAAACAAAGACCTAAAATTTACGCCTACTTATAAATAATGTTTACATTTTGACATTTAGGCCGTGGCACAATCGTCTTAATAACCAGTCACATGTTGATTTAATTAACTTTAAATTAGTAACAAAAACAACTTACAACTTGCTGACTTCAGACGTATCAGAAATAATGGCATCATCTTCAGCTACAGCGCTTTTAGTTTCAAAATCAGAAGGCACCTCAGCTAAAGATTCGTCAGATCCAAACTCTTTACAGATAACATTCAACTTATCTTCTTCGTCTCTTTTCGCGAGTTCATCGTCATTTGAAAACAATTCCTTCTTCAACAGGCTGATCTCACTTTTGGATAACTTCATTACGTTGTCGCTTTCGTCTCCCAAGTGTGTGGGCCTTTTTAACATCTGTTTGAGAATTTTTATCTTGGCCGATAATCTGAGTTTTCTCCACGAGTCTTCGACAGGCAGACTCGGAATATACTCGAGGGAGGAACATCTTTCGACTATGACGTCAGGTTTGGTTGTATCTTTTGGGTGAATGGTTTCGATGCTTCCGGATTTTTTGAGGCTCTCGCTTTTGGTCAGATGTGACACAAATTTGTTGACTTTCGGTGAAGAGATATGTTCCACAGTTTCTTGTAGATCTTCGTAAATATCTTCTACTCTCGCTTGTATTTTGTCGTGGATTCTAGATATCTTGTTTTTGACTCGTTGCATTTTACTTTCGTCATTCTCCGCCATGTTTCGTGTTATGTTTTCTTCCGCTTCCAAGAAGGCGAAGCGTGGGAGGGAACATTCGAACAGCAAACACTACACTTTGCTTACATTTAGTTTGTTTAGGTAATTAGCACTTTGCGGATAACTTTTTTCGGATTAACAGTTCCGATAACAGACGCTATATACGAACAGCGAATAATAATATTATTTTTAAGATTCTTTGAAATGATTGCCTTAAAATTAGCATTAAAAATAATATACACTGGAACCTTGTTTTACACGGTTTCGAAATAACATGGTCCGGAAATTTTATTAAAAAAAAACAAAATTTAGCAATGCGTAATAGTAATATAATTATTATATTATTCGTTATTAGAATGCCCTACATCGATTTTCTACTTACTTGGCGCAGTGCCGTGCAATTCTAAACTGCCGTAACTCGAAAAATCCACTTTCGAGAAAAACGCGAAAAACTTTTCAAACAACTAAATTGCAAAGGTATTGATTAAAACTTTTTTTTTTTTAAATTTATAAGAAAGTTATGGATGATGACGATCAATTGAGAGAAAAAAGGACGTAATATAAGTCATTAAAAAAAAAAGGAACAGTTTTTTTAAATTTGCATCAGTTACTGCAGACAAAAAGTTGCCTAAAACTAGTTGCAATGCAATATTAAAAGTTTATATTGCAAAAAAGAAACAACTTTTGGTGACTTATTATGTTTACCGCTTTAAGTGGAGTATTTTATAAAGTTTACTGCGTTTTAGTTCATTTTTGGAAAAACCTGATAGCAAATACTTCTTCTGAGTATTAGCAGTTTGAATCAAAACTCACATTAAATAAAATAAAACATAGTTTATTTATCAAAATATGATGTAAAAAATATTTTTAAAAAAACACGATTTTTACAAATAAAAATATTTAACGTAATCGAGGTAAAAATATTTCAAAAACGCATTTTAGTTAGTATTTTTATCCAACAATATTTGAGTATGCCCAAATGCTTGCAGACTGGCTGGATTTCCTCCCTAGGGAGTTATTCATATTTAAATTTATTCTTCAGCCGGATGGATTTCACCCGCGTGATGGAGGTTTCAGCTCCTTTACTTCACAAAAGTCAACAGATGGAAGCGTTAAGGAAATGTGGATGTTCAAACAAAAGTTAAGAAAATGATTCAACGTCGAGATATCATGACAATTGATCAAAGAATCAAATTCAATGTTACTAATGAAATAAACAAAATTATTAAAGGAATAGTATCGAGATATTTTCAAAATAAACTAAAAAATAATGAGTTCTTTCATAGAAACTATGCAACAAGAGGTTCTAAAAATTTAAGACTGGAAAAGAAATCAAAAGCAATGTCCCAGAACTGCCTTATGTACAAGGGAATACAATTATTTGAGGAAATGCCAGAAAGCATAAAAAATTAAATAAATGTAAATATATTTAAAATTAAATGTAAAAAGTATATATGTGTAAAATATTAGGTGATATAAAGTGTAAATAGTGAATATAATTAATGAAAATGTACATATGAAACAGTGAATATTATAAATTAGGATATTAAGTGTATAATAGTGTATAATAGCGATAAATAATTTTAGATTAAGTATAGATGTAAATTTTTTGTTGTATATATATATTAGACTATGTTAATTATAGAACTAAATAAATAAAAAAAACATAGGCAGAATGGTATATGTTACACAGTGTGTAAAGTGGCCACTCAAACCAGCCAATGACAGGTCATAAGCGCTGTAAATGCCTAGACTTCCATATTCCCTACTCAAAAATGTTTTCCCTCTCTGTTGAAATAAATTAAAATATTTTTATCGTTTATGGAGTAAAAACTTGATGTTTCCACATGGGTAGGCATTTAATTTACAACCTTCCAGTTGCCGTAGCGAAAAAAGAGTTGTCTATAGTTATAGTAAATTAAATACTTATTACAAATCAATAAATTACTCAATAACCACAAAACATGAATTACGGCGGTTTAGGCTCTGCACGGCAATATATTTTTTAAATAATTTTGTTTTATTTAAATAAATATTTGTGTTCTTATGAGTACCCAAATATTTAGTTTTGAGTGACATTTTCAACGAGTTGTAAATTACTCACTACAAGAAGATGTAATCAAGTTGGGATATAGTGGGATTCGAACCACGGACCTTTGAGCTGTGAGTCCGAGACACTAGCCACGGGACCACAAACAGATATATATTGTAGAATTCAGTAATGAGCAATTTTTAAATTATTGATTCTTTAAATATTTCTTAAGCTAATAAATATGTAGATGCATTTTCTAATACGTTAAACGAGTTTACTAATAGATGGTCTTTCCATTTTAAGTTTTGGTCTATGTATACAACAAGATATTTAAATTTGTTGTATCAAGTACTGAAAATGGTAGATTCCAGTTACTTTTGTAGCATTTGCTTTGGTCGTTCATTATTTTTATTTCTTTATCTAAATATTTTCATTAATAAAAATGAGATACTTATATGTATGATACTCAGTGAATAATCTTTGTTACAATTTTTTTAAATACACCGATAACATGTGATATTCAAGAAAAAAAAAAAGATACAATAAACAGCAAACAATTAATTTATTTTAAATCCCGAATTTATTTTTATCCTAGGAGAAAGCATTGTTCTTTTTTTAGTATATTTTTTTACACGGTACTGTTTGAGGAACACATCCCCTATATTTAAAGTCTATGTTTTTCAGAGGATTTGTTTTTAAAATTCAATTAAATTATTAGGGTGAGTGAACAATAAAATGTTTGGAAAAAAAGTTTGAAATTGAATTAATTTTTACGTTTTGAAGGCCGTGTTTTCTGCGTGACCCGACCATTTTCTACGTGTATTTGTAGGACCGAGCATTGTTCCGAGACATTGTCACGGAGATAGACGGACAGGCTATCTCCACGGAATAATGATTACCCCCGCCATCAAACGCGGCCGCATTGTACGGAACGCACACGAACAGAACATTACGACAATAGCGAATCGTTCGACGTGTACGTATCGCTCCCGCGCATTTTTTCTCCTGAAAATGGCGGCATAAAAACAAGTTATTGAATCCGCCTTTTAACTATTCCAATACATCTTGGTGTAAAATAAATGATATTTTTCGTGAACTCGCTCGTAATAAACGCCGTCGTGTATTCATTTTCGCAGCGCTCACGCGGGAACTGCGACTGAATTTTCATATTGTCCCAGCGTTCAATCCTGCGCGGTCGAGCTATTCACGGAGCTGGGACAAGACAATATTATCATATTTATTGTATTTATTTATTTTAAAGAAACAAACAGTCGACAATGATATAAACTGATTTGGCTTTATTTTATGTTTTTTTTTTAATGTTTTGTATATTTTTTTGTATTGCTGTTGTTTTTCTGAATCAACAAAAAAAAATCATGAATCATATTTTTCTGCATAACAGAATTTATATGAAATAAAAAGCAACAGAATTTTGAGAAAAAAAATAATTGAGTAAGCAAGAAAAATAAACGCATTTAATTGATTTTCCTTGTGAAGATATTTGTGCTGGTTGAGTTAGCCGGCGACATTGTCTAACTAAATTTGAGTTGTATCAAATTCAACACTGTCTTCATCTTCAGATAAAGCATCTATCACATCAGCGGAAGTAGAAAGACTCTTATACCAATGATGGAATTCTTCGGGAATTACTCCTTTTTTGCATAACTTTAACAAGTCAGATATATTTACTTCAATGAAAACTGGCTAAACTCACAAAGTACTTGTTTTTACTTGCAATAAAAACTTTGGATGTGATATTGTTTTAGTAACGAAAACCAGACAAGACACTTAACCGTTTTTCCTTGTATATTCATTATTTAAAACATAAACTTTGATTGAAAAATAATCACTTAAAATCATTTGAGTGATTTCATTTGTAAAGATTTGAGAAGAAATGCTATATATACGTTTTTACTCGCCCTACAATTGTCTGAAACTCAGTTAATGGCGGTAATAGCATTTAATCGATTATACCTATAGATAGAGGATAAAAATTTAAAGTCAATGGTATTCATAACTCAAATATGCCAAAAACGTAGTTAACCGGTTTTCCTTGTATACCCACGATTTAATTTATGAGTTGTAAAACACATATTTCTTATCCTTCTGTTTGGATTTTATATTATTTAATAATATTTTTTAATCCATTTTTTTTTCTTTCTGTTTTTTTTTATGAATTAATAATATTATACAAAAATATCATCAAACTGTAAAATATTATTTGCTTATATTTAAGTACATTTAATTAATTACCATCGAATTTACGCAAGCGTGTGGGTTTTTTTATCAAAGTTATTGTAAGGCTTCGTTTTGTAATATTTGTTTAAATTTTCTTGTTTTGATAAAAATAATATGCTGCTATAGTTGATGTGCGGTTCGATTGTTATGTCTTAAACAATTTTGCATGAATCCACATAAACAAATTTATTTATTTATATATAAGCCCAATGGGAATTTTTTAGGACATACGTATACATAGAAAATGATTATATAAGCAATTAGAAAGACACAATGGTATATGGTAGATTTGGTGGGAGTGGAAGCGGGAGAGAGGTGTTATAATTTAATATGATTTAGTGATCGTTTGAAAGAAGAAAACTTGCCATCAAAGAAATCAAGACTGGTATGTTTGTTGGCAGACCTAAAAATTCTGGGCATAGGGGAATGAAAACTATAGTTAGTTCTATGGTTATCGGTCTGAAAAAGTAAATTTTGTCTGGGGTTTCTAGTTGGGATATTTAATTTGATTAAGTTCAGCAGTTCAGGCGCATCAAAAAGTGAGTTAAGAATTTTAAATAGGACTAGAAGGTAGGATTTATTTCGACGGTCTTCAAGAAAAAATATGCTTTATACAGATGTATTTAATCTAGTTTCTAACTCATTAAACGTATATTGGTTTCTGAATAAGCCCGACCTCCAGCCTATCTTTTTTTTTAAATCGACGTTGAACTCATTCAATATTTTTGATGTAAACATCATAATGTGGAGACCAGATAACATACGAATATTCTAGGTGCAAGCGAAATAGGGAACAGAGGAGAGTTTTAAGGGTATTGATATTTTTGAAGTCAGCTGTGCTTCTGTTAATACATCCAAGGAGTTTTAAGGATTTATTGAAAACATGTTCAATATGAATTGTAAAAGAAAGTTTAGTGTCAAGTATAATACCTAAATCTCGTATAGAAGACACAGATCCTAATATTTCACGTTCAGTGAGTAGTCGTATATGATTGGATTTTTCAGACGAAAAACTCTCATAGACTTGCACTTACTTAGATTGAGATGTAGATTATTGGATGAGCACCAGGTGCTAAAAGACAGTAAATTAGATCGTAATAAATAAAATTTTCTGATTCTTTTTAAAAAAGTTTTTTTTCAAAATTGAAAATATTAACTGTATTAAATTATATCGTTGCGCGGGCCAATATATTGCCATAAAAGTCTAAGGATTTTATGGATAAGAATATTTATAATATTTTTAAATATCCAAAAAATAGTTCAAAATAAAACATTCTATATTTCCCACAATACACGTTTCTAGAGACATACCAATCAGAAGAAGTGTTATGTTTCGTGAACTTAAAGTTTAAAGTATGAGGTTTTAATTTTCAAAGCAAAATTATTTGGCAAAGAAACGCGTAGTAGATACAGAGTATTTCTGACGTGTTTGTGAGATATCGAATTTACTTTGGCGTTACATTTGACGCATATGCCAATAAGTCGTTAAAATTTAATTCTCTAATTTTTGCCGCGCGCAAGAAAACATTTTTTGTATCCAATTTCCCGTAGGGCTGAAGTTCCTCATTCCATGATTTACTTTCATACTTAGGACTAAAACCCCTTTGTGCACTGCCAGTTTTGCTTCTGACATATTTTATCAGCAATTACTACTGTGCTTATTGCGGCGTTCATCTTGTTGCCCGCATTTAATTTCGTTTCAACATCTTTTTCTACTCTTCCATTTCTTGAAAACATACTTCCTAGGTACACAATTTTTTCTGTTTGTTCAAAACGTTCATTGTTCACATTTATTACTCAGTAACCTCACTTCCCCTTTCGAATACCATAACTTTTGACTAACGTTCGTTCATCACCGATTTGCTCTCCAGGCATACATCATACATTCTAGAGACTAATTGTTGCAAATTCCCCTTGCTGCTTGCTAAAAGAACTGTATCTTCAGTGTACAACAAACAGCTTACTGCAATTTTCCCATAAATCCCTACATTTTATCTCTTTCATTATCCATGTACAGATTAAACAACCATGGTGACATTACACATCCCTGTATTACGCCCATTGAGATCGCAATCCGCAAGGTTTTATATGATTTTATTATATTTAATATGCATTCAACAAATAAATAAATTTCAATTAAACAAGTTTTGAATCACTGTAAGTCTGCCGTAATTGCGAGTCAATTAAAATAGTGTTTATTATGTGTTCATATTTTTAGAAATTTATTGCTGATAGACGTATGAGAAATTCGTTTAATTAAACCTTGAAGCAATTCAAAGAATTGCATTGATTATTGAAAAATAAGGTCCTGTTTGTATCGTGAGACACGATAATACATACAAACATACTTGCCTAATTATGAAATAATATAAAAATTCAGCCGAAAGGTCTTTTTCATTGCACAATAAAAATCCACCCGGCACGATAAAAAAATAGATATTTATCGTATCATAATTAATTTATGAAATTATTATTTTTTTAATAGCAAGTAAACACACAAACCAGTACACTATAAAGCCGACTAATCTCCGCTCTTATTCTGTCGAGGTTGAGGAAATGCGGATGTTAATTAGTAAAATTGGAAAATAGGGAAATATATTTCCCTATTTTATTTATTGTTTTTCTAGGATTAGTACAGTTAATCAGGTTTTGAAATCCTCCAATTTATTTATATAAAAGCCCAAAGGGCATTTTGAAGGACATATTTATACATAGAAAATTATTATAGAAGAAAGTAGAAAGACACAATGGTATATTGTAGACTTGGTGGGAGTGGAAGCGGGAAAGAGGTGTTAATAATTGTATTTGATTCAGTGATCGCATGAAAGAAGACAACTTGTTATCAAAGAAATCAAGACTGGTATGTTTGTTGGCAGACCTATGAATTCTGGGCATGGGGGAATGAAAACCATAGTTAGTTCTATGGTTGTCGGTATGAAATAGTAAGTTTTGTCTGAGGTTTCTAGTTGGGATATTGAATTTTATTGAGCTCAGTAGTTCAGGAGCATCAGAGAGTGATTTAAGAATTTGAAATAGGACTAGAAGGTCGGATTTATTTTGACGGTTTTGAAGAGAAGATATATTTAAGCTAGTTTCTAACTTATTACACGTATTTTGGTCTCTGGATAAGCACAACCTCCAGCCTATCTTTCTCAAAAATCGATGTTGAACTGATTCGAAATTCTTTATGTGAACATCATAATACGGAGACCAGATAACAGAGAAATACTCTAGGTGCGGGGAACTCGGGAACAGAAGAAAGTTTTAAGGGTATTGATATTTTTGAAGTCAGTTGTGCTTCTGTCAGTAAATCCAAGGAGTTTTAAGGATTTATTGATAACATGTTCGATATGAATTGTAAAAGAAAGTTTAGTGTCAAGTATAATACCTAAATCTCGTATACTAGACACAGATACTAATATTTCATCGTTTTGTGAGTAGTCTTTTATGATTGGATTTTCCAGACGAAAAAATCTCATAACCTTGCACCAACTTAAGTTGAGATGTAGATTATTGGATGAGCACCAGGTGCTAAAAGACAGTAAATCAGATTGTAATAGTGGACAATCGGAAGGGTTGTCAATCTGTTTGAAAATCTTAGTGTCGCCAGCGAACAGCCAAATTGATGAAGTAAGAAAAACATTTTTTTAGATCATTGATGAATTGATTGAATAGCAAAGGAGCAAGATGAACACCCTGTGGTACACTTGAAGATATATTAATGCTGTTTGAGATGAAATTATTTACCCTTACAAACTGTTTCCTTTCACTGAGATATGACTTACTTGAAGAACGATAAAAATAGATTACGAATTCCAAACGTAGACAGTTTGGTCAACAGTATTTGATGATCGACCTTGTCAAAAGCTTTGGAAAAATTGGTATAAATCACATCAAATTGTTTATTTTTCTCCAGACCCCTTAATTTTTTTTTTTTTTTTTTTTGCACCACAACAGGCCAGGAGGCCTAATTACAGTGGTGAATTACATCACAGAGCACCCAGGCTTGAGAAAAATCACATTTTAATTTTTGTGTTCTCACCGGGAATCGAACCCAGAACCTTCCGGGCGTGAGTCAAGCGTCTTGACCACTACACCACGGAGGCCGCCATGGTATCGGTAAAAGACAAGAGATTTATCGTCATGTAACAAAAAAATGATCAAGATACGCTGCAATTGGTGTACTAATGCAGTGTCCTATGCACTACTAGGTCCGAAAAGGGAATGATGATGATGATGATGATGTATGAACTTTAATTAATTTATGTATATTTTTTGCACTGAATTATAAGGGTTTCTTTAAAATTCCTAAAGTTTCTCTAAATTGTTAATTATTCAACGATTACATTTTAATCTTCAGAAAATTTATGTATCAAGGTAATTTATTTGAAAAAAGCGTTGGATATTTAACCTTGTGTTACTTTTTATCATAGATAACCAACAGTTGTTACCTATGTAGGTAGTTTAGTAAAAATCGATAAACAAAGGTATGTACTAATGTAAACAATCAATTGTAAAAGCAAATTTTACCATCTCGTATGACACATTGTGTATTCTGTGGCATTTTATCTACTAAATGATATACACGAGTAAGGAATAAAGTCCTTCGTGTGAGAAAAAGTATAAAAATTGGAAAATTGTTTTCAGCCGTTGCCTAGTGGGTAAATTGGCGTGTTTTCCCTCTATGTTGCAACAAATTTAGACCATTTCAATGAGTTTATTTGTTAAAATATCACTTCAATTTTTATAGTCCATCGGCCGTCGGAATACATTATCATTATTTTAATTTAGTCCATCGTCCGTCGGCATATATTATTTATTTATACTTTTACATTGTTTGTATTCTTTTTTTGTACAAAAGAATGTTTCCTCACTGGGGTGTCCCGTGCCGAGGAAAACATTTTACAAAATGTAAAACATGCATAAGATTAGCTATTTAACAAAGTTAACATAATAATGACAATACAAAAACGTAATTAATAACCTAATTATCATTAACATAATAAGTAATATAAAACTAAAATAATCATCAAAAACATAACCAATTTATATCCAATTTATATAGACCAATAGAACAAATTTCATAAACAGTACACACATTCCTGTTTGGCTTGATCCACTCATCGATCCGTGCGCAACTCACCTCCACTATCCATTTCTTAATAGCAATTTTATATTGTGAGAACTAACTAATTGTCCTTATGGATAATGGAAGTAGATTGTACACTTTAACCGAGTAGTAGGTTATAATCCTCTTTGACAGAAGGTTGTATTTATTTTTTTGCAGCATCAGGGTGGAGTATCTAGTAACTCTTGTATTTGTAACGGAAGGTAGAGAATAATGTGTACGTGCGTATAGTAACAAAGCTTTTACATAAAATTGTTTTATAGATTTTACATGAAGATTTTCAAATATATCGAGGGAGCTAGTTTTGATTGGGACTCTTAAGATGATTTATTATTAGTCCTTTTAAATTCTACAACAATAGATCGTTTCTTTTATTTTTTATTAGATGATCCTGTTAAGGATTCTTTTGTGATAAAAATAATAGGTCGTGTGACTGTGGTATTTAGGAAGGTTTCAAAATGTGTCTCACTTCAGTCTCAAA